>NC_069133.1:21904217-22504217 GCF_026914265.1 Mya arenaria
TGCAACCCTGGATTGACAGTCAAGTGTGTTACCACCACGGGTACGCCGATATAATACACCGATAGACCTTTATGAACTCAACAACTATTCAGGAAAAGGTGGGAAAGTGCTGCGCACGGGAAAGGTGGGACATTCTTGCTCACAGGAAATGTGGGAAATTGATGTACACGGGAAATATGAGAAAATGTTGCACACGGGAAATGAATGAAATTGTTGCACACAGGAAATGTGGGAAATTGTTGCAAACGGGAAATGTGCGAACTTGTTGCACAGAGGAAATTGTTGCACACGCAAAAGGAGTGAAATTGTTGCACAGAGGAAATTGTTGCACACGGGAAATGTGTGAAATTGTTGCACAGAGGAAATTGTTGCACACGCAAAAGGAGTGAAATTGTTGCACAGAGGAAATTGTTGCACACGGGAAATTGTTGCACACGGGAAAGGAGTGAAATTGTTGCACAGAGGAAATTGTTGCACACGCAAAAGGAGTGAAATTGTTGCACAGAGGAAATTGTTGCACACGGGAAATTGTTGCACACGGGAAAGGAGTGAAATTGTTGCACAGAGGAAATGTGGGAAACTGTTGTTGTACCCCCCCCCAACAAAAAAAGATCTAACTCAACACACCACATACATTAAAGTTTTTATTGAGATGAACATGAGCTATAGTTAAACAATTTTGCCATCTCCTTTATTGGTATAATTAGCACATGATAGATTATGCAGGAACTCTGAAAATCAGTTCAGAAAATTGTTAGATTTACAAATTGATAAGATCTAAAACAAAATCTAAATGTACATACAAGAAAATGCTTAAAGAAACACTAAAATAAATATTTGAAATTCTTCGTTTAAAAATATCACTAGAGATTCTTAACCCATGCACCAAAACTTTAATCAATTCTTTAACCAACGTCTAATCATTATAGTATGCATACTTTAACATACAAAAAAAAAACTAGTCTTAACACAGGACAAATAAAAAGAGTATAATAGCACTTCTTAGAGGTGAAATAGCCTCGAAATAATAAACTTGGTGAGACAATATTTGACAAAATATCTGAGCCTACATGAATGTACATGTACATGTATATCAGAGAATGTATATGAGGTCAAAGTTGTGACACAATAAAAACACAATAGATATTGGTATGACTGCAACCACAACTTTCTCTCCCACACATCGGCACAAATTGTCCCCACTTCCACTATTATTTACATGCACCAATGTTTTTTCTGGCATAATTAAAAAAAAATGTATAAAACATGTTGTCAAAGTTAGGCAAAATATTTATTACGAATCTTTTAAATTTGCAAACTGGCCGGAATTCATCCTCGCACAACAAGTTTTTATACAATTGACTGTTAACAAATTTAAAACATCCCTTTTTATTGCTATTCTAAAACGAATAAGATCTACCCGGTACTAGTTAAAATAACACAACTATTTCACCAAGTAAAGCTTACAGATAAACAGATTACAAATATTAGCAGTTTTAGCACATGTTGTTTTTGATAAATACTGTTAACATTCAAAATGGATATCTTATCCAACCCGTTTAGAATCAGCTGCTCATTTTAGTTAGAAAATTTAGTACAGGAATGACTGACAAGTATCTAAAAAAAATACAATTTGACATTAATTTCAAAGACAAAATAATTCAAAAGCACAGAGTCAAGCTTAAAAAACACGTGTAAGATACAAAACATGATTCACAAATCAGATCATAGAATGTCAGCATAGTACACTCCGCCACCAGCACAATTCATGGCTGCCGTCAGCTCAATTGACAGGGCTCTTTCAAAGTGGCAATTTTGCCAGAAAAAGAGAATTTTGAATAAACACAAATAATTCTTACAAGAATATTCTAAAAAAGAATTAAGTGAAGGTGAATTATTGTGTTATATTATGTTAATCACATTTACAATAAGTAGATGACAGTGTCAGCTTAATCAATGTTTTGTTGTCCATTTTCGACAAAGGGGACTTTTTACATAAAATTAGGATTTTATTTCTTTATTATGATTGGGAATGGGACTGAATATCGGTCCCAAGATCATGACAAAAAACACGCTCTGACAATTAATAGACCCCAGAACAAGAATGCCCAACTTCAGATTTTAAATGTCCTTTCACATGTTGTCTATTGTATCTTTGATGATGTCGAAACACTCGTTTATCTGTGGTTCGGTGATGACAAGTGGCGGGGCAAAACGGATGATGTCCCCGTGGGTGGGCTTTGCCAGCAAGCCATTTTTAAGGAGATTCTTGCACACGTCCATAGCATCATAGTCTGAAAGTACAGCGATAATATAACAATCTGTGATCTTCAAAATATTTACTACCGCCTAAGCAGTAATATGTGGAGAAAGGCAGTTTTCAAATCCATGGCCTAACTTCCAAATGTCGAGCTACAAATACCCATGTTTTCAGTAGCAATGTTTTAAGTATTTAATCTTGGTAATTTGATCACACATTTTTGTCAAAATTACAAAATTCTAAAGTTAAAAAATTTCTAGTTACAATTTCTAAAGGTTCGGTATTTTTGCTTTTCTGTTAGATGTCAAATCATTGCTCAACATTTTGATCACATGATGCAACACCATTTTCTGATTGGACTATTTACTCGACATTCTGCAGTTAGATGCGGCTCGCCTTTATGATTTTAGTGATGTAAAAATTGTGAGACAAAAAAATGCAGCTTCGGCATTTTAAAGTGAGGCCATCGAGATGCTGAACAGAAGCGTAAGATGATTTAATTTTATTCAAACATAAGGTGACGGTGAGAGTGGCCTAGAGGTATAGGTGGTGCGTTAGATCCCCTGGAGGGGAAAAAGAATAAGTAACAAAGGGCAATAACTAAGCTGAAATAGACTTACGGTTGTTTCACATTGAACTTTCTCTTATTATGTGCTATCACTGTATGAAGTTTAATGGAATTCTATTTGGTAGTTTTCACATTATCCTCCGCACAAAGAAAATTGCAACATACCTACTGACCACAGGATGACTTAATCACACCTGCTTCAAACTTCTTTTGTCAAGGTATAATTGTAATAACTTACAGGATCTGCTTCTGTTGGTATTGTAAACATATGCAGCAATTACCTTAATATTAGAATACATGTGGCAATACCTTAACATTTGATTAAATAGGGCCATACCTTAACATTATATTACATGCAAAAGTATCTCAACATAAGAATACAAGCGGCAAGTACCTAACATTAGATTTGTGCCAAGTTCCTTAAGATTTTTTTAAGTTATAGCCAATAAACAAGTGTTTGCACAACACCGCCTATTACACTAAGGCTATGACAACAACTTTATTCTTTGTGAAACTGATGAGCTACTTAAACTACAAGTGAGAGAACTGGACTTACCGTCATTGATGACAATAGCGTTAAGGAGACCCTTTCCTCTTACAATCTTCACTTTATTCTTTGGGAGAGTATTCAGCTTCTGTCTCAGAATTTTGCCGAGCCGTTCAGCATTCTCTGCCAACTTCTCTTCCTCTAGAACCTGAATTGTGATGTTTTGGGTAATAATATAGTCTAAGGAATTCGGATTTACATGCGCTAACCCATAGTTTTATATTCATACCATTTGTCAAATACCAAACATCATGAAAGCCCACCGCAATACACATAATAGGAAGACTGATATTTTCCACTAGCCAATAAATCATTTTGCTAGGTTGTTACCTCCAGGCTTGTGCCAATTATGATCACTGGTTATATAATGAAATTTCGGTTTCATAATCAAATACGGTAATCGGACTTAACTGAAATTAGGAATCTCACATTTTCTCCCACTAGGCAGTTTCTGATCTCTTTTATTGTTTTCACTACACATGTTTAAGATTTTAAATATTATATTAAGACTGAAATGTTTATTAATGATGCCATATTATATTGTGAATGCTTCTATGATAGTGTAAACCAGAGGGTTACCTCTGTACTTTGATGTGTGGGTTTTGGGCTCAAGGGTCAACATTACCTCATCACTTTATCTGTTTCATCATTTAACACCATCAGTTTAATATAACCTTAATGAGGCCTGATCATACCTTGAGTGCTTCCATGGCGACAGCGCAGGCGAGAGGGTTACCACCGTATGTTGAACCGTGGGTTCCGGGCTGGATGGTCAACATTACCTCATCATTTGCAAGAACGGCAGATACCTAGATTGAGACAAGGACAAACTTATGCATGTAGAATTTATAGTAAATTTCTTTTCAATCTTTTTTTAGGATAATCTCACTGACACATGGCTAACAATTATGTTTTTTCAGTGACATAATGGCTATTATCATACCTCACATGACTTTGCCTTTATAAATCTACCTATAATCATTAGAAGTTATTCCATGATGTCTCATGTAATAATTTTTAATAGTGCAGAGTAAAAATCAAGGCACAATAGGCGCTTATAAAATATAACACCACAACTACAGACATAACCAATGTAAACAAGATTTGTTTTGTATAATAAAATGAATATCAGAAACCATTGATGGTGATAGCGGAGAATGTTAATGAAATATTAATGATATACCAGAAGGCTAAGCATATACATTTTTCTGAACCACAAAAATGATTATGATATAGACACATACAATGTAGTATGAATCCTAGCCTCCCCGACCCCCCACACACAAACAATTGTATATGATAATAAAAATGAAAGTGTTTTCCGGTGATTAAAGTTGTATCTGAGACCCTGTTAAAGCATGCTCATCTCCCTAGCTTCCCAACTTCCATTGTTATACATTTTCAGTTTTTCGATTTCCCGTTCTTTGGTAACTCCAACAAAACACATAGTTTATAGGACAAACTCACGGGAAGAACACCTCCAGACAAAGCCTTTCCCAGGATGAGAATGTCTGGCTGCACATTCTCGTGGTCTACAGCCAAACGCCTGCAATACAATTGTATTCAAGTTTGTATGTAACTTATTATGTAGAAGTAAACAATAATCATTTTTCAATTAGATTATTTCCTGAATGGCATCTAAATTTTGATGATAAGAAAATATTTCATTATCTGAAATATCTATGGGATTTTGTCAATAACAGGTGAATAAAATGAGAATTGAATATATCTGTTTAAAAATAACCAGAAAGCTTCAAAAAATTTGGTCAAATAAACAGTCATAATGTTTAAATGCTTTATTAAATTGTCTATAATATCATTCATAACAATTCTTTTTATTTATTGCCCTGAATATTCAATATACCTAAATATAATAATGTTTTCAATGTTACCTTCCAGTCCTGGCCAGACCAGTCTGCACCTCATCAGCGATCCAGAGCACGTTATATTTGGTGCAGAGTTCACGTACGGAGCGCAGGTACCCATCGTCAGGGACAACCACACCTGCCTCACCCTGGATGGGTTCCACCATGAATGCAGCCATGTGAGGGTCCTTCAGTTTCTCCTGTTTAATGGTTGGAAATTGATAACTAATGTGAATATATACATACCGTACATGTATTCACTTTGTATGAGTATACACAACACAGAAGTATTTAGAGAGTTCTAAATCCACCTTATTAGATAAGGGGCATAGTCAGCTTTGGCTATTTCTAAAATACTTCCAGTAACCCGAATAATACATTTTTACCCACAACATAATTATTAATATTGCCGGAATCTTTAAAAAAAAAAAAAATCATAAATGTTAAAGAAAATTTAAATTTTATGAATGGATTTATTCTTGCCTGATGAAATATACATAAAGAGACCTTTGAAACATCAATGTCAAAACACAAGATTAAATTATACAAAAATTAAAAACATGTTGATGTTTTAAAGCTCTCTTTATGTATATTTCATCGAACAGGTATAAATAATGAATTGAAATGATAAGCACTATGTTATACATACCTCAAGTGCCACCAAGTCATTGTATGGCACAAGCTCAAATCCTGGCATAAATGGGCCATACCCCTCGTAAGCTGAGGGGTCAGTCGATGATGAGACTGCAGCTAGGGTGCGACCCCAGAAGTTTCCCTCAGCAAACAGGATCTTGGCCTTGTTATTTGGGATGCCCTTCACCTGGTAGCCCCACTTCCTGGCCAGCTTGCAGGCTGTCTCCCCTCCCTCCACACCTGCAAGATCAGGAATAAAGACAATTAAGGATAAGGGTGAGAAATCATCTCAGTCTAGTTTATGCTATTACTTGTATCTTTAAAGATGCACTCTTACTCCCAAATACACAGTACCACAAGTAATACAATTGTTTTAATTTACCCAAAGGGATGAATAAATATTGAAAACAATGGTTCTTATGAAACATACCATGTTCAATTTGAAAGAAAGGTGCTTAAACCATGTTACTTCTACCAATTATGAGATGATCCTTGATCTCAGTAAATGTTTTAGAACCAACCGGTCACCAACGTGCGTTTTCAGATATTAAACACACAGTTGCAATCTTGTTATCAGTTATTGATATTTTCCATAAATGCATTATTTAGTAAGTAGTTAAAGCTTTATCACTTAAAATTTAGGTTGGTTATATTGATTTTAAATGTGTATCACTTTAAGCTTGATTGTGAAGAAAGCTTATGGCTTAGAGAATCATGCCCAAATCCATTTCCTGAGCAGAAACCAGAACTGGTGTCCAATTTGGGAGGCAATGAGAGAGTTCCCCTGGCGTGGATCAAACCCCCAACCTCTTAAATGGGAAGCGGACAACTTCACCACAAGACCATTCTCAGTTTAACCCTTTCATTAGTAACAATGTTTTATTGATGGAATTAAATGCAAACATGTTTGTAAAAGTGTAACTTGGTACAGTATATTGAGACACTCATACTGTCTTCCTATTTAGCTAGCTTTTATAGCAATGCAGCAGTCTCTGCCTGCGGACTGAGGGATTGTGGGTTCAATCCCACTAAGGTTGTGCCGATGATCAATTATAATCGAAAATTGATCGGAAAGGCCTAAGTCGGCGACAATCGATAGTGAAATTAAAAAAAATTATTATAGAAACAAGGGACGTAACCGCTACCGACTTTGTAACCAGTAAAATTAATGTCATGAAAATATGTTTTGTTTCTGGTTAATGCTAGTTAATGTAAAATGTTAAGGTGGTAATATATGAAGTTATCTGCTCATATACTTCTCAACTCAGTTAGTCAATACAGTAAATTATTACAAATTTTCTTTGTAATTCAACTGCTAAAGGATTGGTTCCTAACTTTTCATGTCTATGGTTTAAAAGTGATTTTTAAAACAATTAACATGTTACCGTTTACTTCTAACCATGTAAGAATTTGGTTTTCTCAGTTTTCTGAAAGAAATTGTTCTTTTAAAACAAACTGTTTTTTAACTGCTTTATGTATAAGGCTGTGTGTCGCCGGACAAATGGCGATCCGATTCGAATTGCGATCTTTGACCTGCGATCCACGAATCGATTCACGATTCACTTGGTTATAAAGCAATACATAATTTGAAAGTAAATGAATAATGAAAGTATAACAAAAGCTTCATTTTTGTTCAGATTTCCATTTTTTGTCAGCCTTTACATCAAACCCGAAATGTTTCCAGATTTTAGAAGAATAGGAAGCTGGGTCATTTCTATATAGCCCTGGATTTGATGTTTTTGTTGACGGGGATTCCATGTTGACTTTGAATTGCAGACGAAAATAAATGATAGCTGTACATTAGTTTCGCATTTTATTTTATTATTGTAGATCTTCTCTTTATAATTTCTTTTATGCCCTTTGACTTTTTATTTCTTATTTCTATATTTGTATTCTTTTTAAAACATTATATTCCCTTAACACCTTGACAAGAAGCATTCTTCATTCGAACATCGCACACTGAATTGAATGCTAGCGCTGTTTGAATTAACTTCCTATTGCGTCAGTGTAACATATTTCGGACATTGCGGATAAACATTGCATTACAAGTATATATTTTTTAAAACAGCCAAATCATTTTGTTATATTCTATTAGCGATCTCAGCACTGGCTAGTATTAAACTGTATTTGTGTCGAATGTTTTGCTTTGACTCGCGATTACTCGGGTACTCGTTACAGCCCTATTTATGTACTTGTAACTGACTGATTATTAAAAAGAAATTGATATCTTTCTCTGTGTTTATTTTACACATGTATACAATACTAAATGTAAGACAAAAAATAGGGCCTGCGGTCTCTTGTTCTGTAATAGTATCTTTTACACACTATATGATAGTTGCGTTCTGAATAAATAATGTAATTTTTACAAATAAATGTACATTCAATATTGTAAGGGAACATTGGTTCTTAAAACTGATGCATGTACTGTATCTGTTGGCCAAAGATAATTAAATAATGATTAAATCGATTAATAATCCATCACTGATAGGTTTCATAAACCGATTATCGATAGTTATTTTTCTGTCCGATTCCCAACACTAGTCCCTATAAGATTGTACAGTCTGTTACAAAATATAATAAAAACATTTTGATTTTTCAAGTTATTAAGCAAAGGCCTATAATCAGATTCCAGAATGTTTAAGTTTACTCAATATTAAGAAGTGTCTGAATTATACCCAAGACTGTTACTTTCACACTTGCAATGGATTTTATTCTCTTGAAGGTTCTCTAATCAAGAAAGACTTTTTTGGACCAGAGTATTTTATATAATATTTAACATATACAATCATTAGGTTTAACATGAAAACTAGAAACTGACATGAGAACTAGAAACTGACAATATGTGTAATAAGAAACCTAAAGCAAGCCTTACCTGTATTCATGGGTAAGACCTTGTCAAATTTGAACAATGACGTTATGTACTGTTCATACTCTCCCAGGAGGTTATTGTAGAAGGCCCGAGACGTCAGGGTGAGCTTGGTTGCCTGGTCGACCAAAGCCTTCAACACAAGCAACATTGTAAATGCATTAAAGCAAACATTTGGGACATGACTGTGTTGCACTTTCAATAAATGGCAAAAATATTTTGCGAAAAGAAATCAATACTATAAGTTACAAGGGGAGTAGGTGACCTGATATATGTGATATACAGGGTGCAGTAAATTTTTCTTATATTTTTCTGTGCCCAGTATATCCCATATCTGGTCATCTACTAACCCCGTAACTAATAGTATAGTCGACAACCTGTTAACACGTTTAAATGTATCATTTATTCATCGGAATCGGAAAATAGACGCCATTTTGGTACGATATAAATTTGGTGATCCAATATGAAACAAGAGATGTTAGTGAAACATTTATGCCCCCTTGGGAGCCAAATTGTTAGTAGGATTTGGACACTTAAATAAAATATGGACACTTACAGTCACACTGACCTTGACCTTTGACCCACTGACCTCAAAATCAATAGGGTTCATCTGCTGGTCATGACCAATAAGCCTACCTAGTATGAGGTCCCTGGGTCAAAGCGTTCTCAAGTTATTGATCGGAAACCGTTTTTCATGTTAAGGTCACACTGACCTTGACCTTTGACCCACTGACCTCAAAATCAATAGGGTTCATCTGCTGGTCATGACCAATACACCTACCAAGTATGAGGTTCCTGGGTCAAAGCGTTCTCAAGTTATTGATCGGAAACCGTTTTTCATGTAAAGGTCACACTGACCTTGACCTTTGACCCACTGACCTCAAAATCGATAGGGTTCATCTGCTGGTCATGACCAATAAGCCTACCTAGTATGAGGTCCCTGGGTCAAAGCGTTCTCAAGTTATTGATCGGAAACCGTTTTTCATGTTAAGGTCACACTGACCTTGACCTTTGACCCACTGACCTCAAAATCAATAGGGTTCATCTGCTGGTCATGACCAATACACCTACCAAGTATGAGGTTCCTGGGTCAAAGCGTTCTCAAGTTATTGATCGGAAACCGTTTTTCATGTAAAGGTCACACTGACCTTGACCTTTGACCCACTGACCTCAAAATCAATAGGGTTCATCTGCTGGTGATGACCAATACACATACCAAGTATGAGGTCCCTCGGTCAAAGCGTTCTCAAGTTATTGATCGGAAACCATTTGGTATTCCGACCGACCGACAGACACCGTTTTTCATGTAAAGGTCACACTGACCTTGACCTTTGACCCACTGACCTCAAAATCAATAGGGTTCATCTGCTGGTGATGACCAATACACATACCAAGTATGAGGTCCCTCGGTCAAAGCGTTCTCAAGTTATTGATCGGAAACCATTTGGTATTCCGACCGACCGACAGACAGACCGACCGACATGTGCAAAACAATATACCCCACTTTTTTCAAAAGGGGGCATAAAAATATGGGGTCATCACATGACCAGTCCTGGACCATGGCATTGCATCATTTATGTTGGAGGCTTGATATATAATGATATCAATACCATAAATATGGTCACCATCAAGAAATTGAAATAACACCATATTTTTGGCTACGGTAGTTTTAACAATTTTAGAAAACACGTAAATATATTCAGTATTGAATGACTACCAGTACTCATTTAATATCTTCTGTTTCTTGTGAATGCAACATTGAATTTTTCATTACATTTTCAATTTCAGACATTCAGCCAAAGCAAGTCTTGGTTGCATATCATATAATACAGTGATTGATTTTTTTATGTAAGAGATTTACAGATACTTAGATTCATTGCAAAACTGCATCGTACTTTGATAATTCTTGGATGGCAGTGACCCTGGTTTACAGCACTATACGCGCTCAGGAAGTCGAAAAACTTGTTCCCATCCACATCAGTAACGTAGACACCTGAAAAATGAGACAATATAAGGTATGCGTGAAATCATCCTTAGTACTAAGGCTATTCAATCTGTATAACCGCCGTTTATATTTTGTTCAAGAGTTGGGAAAATAATCAATTAACTTTTGGGTTCTGAAGATGTGGTTGTTATCATAAGATGTACTATATGGAACCAATTCAAATTATTAAATGGAATGTTTGTAGCATTTGGCAGACAGTTTATTACAATATACATGAATCTTGCTCAGCCTTTCATAGCATCATGCTGGAGTATTTTTCCTCGGTAGAACCAATACTTGTGTCCAGTTTGAGAGACCCTTGAGAAAGTGCCCCACTAAGGGCACATACCTTGGGTTAGAGGCGAGTACTTTAATAACAAGAGAACTATTACTCTATCAGATAACATTGCCATGGAAATTACATGCATGCAAACTTTAACAGAAAAATACACTATCTGTACCCTGTCCCTTGTTGATGGCAACACCCATGGGATGATAGTTGTGGGCGCCATATTTGTCCTCCCGCTTAAAGACAGCCTCTGATTTCTCCCCAATCTTTGCCTTTGCAACCGAAGCACTCCTTACTGTGGTGTTCAGAACGCTGTTGGTTGCCACGGCAACGGGGCGGTACATTCGGCTCAGCATGGTGATGATAGTTTTAAATCTGAAAAACAAAGAAACACTTGGATAGTTCAGTAGTTAAGCAGTTCTCTACGGAAGTGGAAGTTCCAGGTTGAAATCTTGGCTTGGCATAAAATGAAATGTAGGTTATTATGTACAAAAGACGAAATAAAAATGAAGACAGTGGTCAGTGGATCCCTCTCCTGGCACTCAGCATTGGAGGTTGTACTGGGAAACTCAGTGTTTATAGTACTGGTTAACTTGAACCCAGAAAAATTGTCTCTTAATATTCAGCAATTCTGTCATCAAAATAAGACTTTTAGAAACAAGCCCAAATTCTAACACTCTAATAACTACTGCTTAGCATCAACACCTCAAACAAGCTGCTATATAAAATCTAGATTTTGAGCAAGCCTAATACTTAAATAGGCATGTTTGCCTTATAGGCTTTGCAGAGGTGCACCTTAGTATGCTATAGTTAAATAAATTTTAGCTCCCCTGAATTGGCAAATGCTTGAATTTTGAAATCAGGAATGAAAAGTAAAAGCTAAGGGGATCTATAAACATGTTACTTTTAATTGGCTAAAGTGTGTCGTATTTTCACTTCTTAATGGCATTCAGAATGATTTAAAATCATCCTTTATAAAATATTCAAAAATGTTCTCAGTAATCCATGAACAAGTCCTAGTAATAATGAGTATTTTCAACATATTTTAAACAAAAAAAGAAGTGATTTGAAACATATTTTGACTTTACTGTGAATATATACATACATGTAGTGAAATAAACAAACTAACAGATAAATTACACCATCATTTTGAGGTTAATGACCTTGTGAAATATTCACCTACATCTATTGAACTTACTCAATTACAAATAAGGACATGAAGCTAGTCAATAAATGGCACCCAGATATTGAACACTATTGAAGACATGTGTGGCATGACCTTGAGTTAAATTTATAATCACGATCTCCACGCAAAAAGGACAAATAACTTCATATGAAAATAGAAGGAGTTACATGTGTCTTGTGCTGAGCACTTGATATGCTATCTAACATCTAGAATTGATACATAATGTAAACATTCTTTGTGTACAAATGTTTAACGGTTTATTATAATTATAATTCATAATATTATTTATATGTATTACAGTATAATGTATGTAGGTAAATTGTAACAAACGTCAGTGCAGCTGCTTCAAAAATTTTCCACTACCTACAATTACCATAATATCAATGTTTAAAGATATCATGTTCACTTAACTGAATTCATAAAACACACAAACACATGTGTACAAGTTCTTCTATTAAGCAGTCAAGTTTTATCATTATATACATGTTTAAAGTTTCTGGTTTTGTAATTCTCATGGCCTTGTATTAAATTGAGCATAGAATGCAATATAATACCACAGTATTATTCAATTGAAAGAAACAAAAAAAATATTATTAAATCAATCTACTCTGTAAACCATTCATTTATACTGTTGAAAGCATTGTTCTGGGAAAGGGCCATAACTGATGTACTGTAAGTATAACTCGTGGCCCAATCCCTTTGCATGTTTGATAATTAATTATTTATCTCTAATTCTATGTATACCTGCTTATGTTGTATTGATTGTTACATTGTATTTACATTCATGCAATTATATGTTACATTAAATTGTTCTGTATGATGTATCTGATATTATTACCAGTAGTAAGTTTAAATTATGATAATACTGGTAAGCTGAATCATCTAATTTCTTCTGTTAAAATTTAAATGCTCTTTATTTATGTACATGTTCTTACTATCTCAGTATCTGAAGTAAACACTAATTTAACACACTACATGAATATTCGAACAAATAATATTAGTCAGACTTAAACAATAAACTGTTTTCGTATCAATACTAAAAAAGTTGACCTCAGCTGAACGGTAATCGACCCTGTCATTAAACTGGTTAACAAAGTTAACGGACGCCGACCTTGACACAATGCACTCTTAATATTTACGTGTGCCAATTGCCAATTTTAACCTGAAAAATAAATGTACATTTGTACTTTTAAGAAAGAAAACATCGACATATACTGTACCTGCTCAATAATTCCTTCCAAACGAATGAAAGAGTTTCTTAATTTTTGCAGCTCTTTATTTTATATACCATCGGTCGCTGGATTTAACCGGCTGCCTACGTCAAACAGTAAGGCTAAAATGCGACCCAATCCGGTTCCAAAATGGGAACCACTGACATGAACTAGTTTCTGTTATCTCCCGTTCAACAAAAGAAATGGCGGGAATATTTGAATAAATATTAAAACGGCAAAATAGTTTAAGACATAGTTTTTCACAAAAATGTGCGTAGATCTTGAAGTCTGGTGTTTTCTTGAAACAATATTCTTGTTTCTTCTACCAGATAGGTACAGTACAGCCCACACTCTGGTGGGTCGTACCGTGATAAAAGTTACAGTGCAGATAATCAAAGCGCGAACGCACTGAAAGACTATCTGCCGACAAATATGTGAGAGTTGCAAATTTTATTTGAACAAGGGGAATAGGTGAATGGCACATGGATAAAAGTAAAAAAAAACTGTGTTGAGGGTCAAGAGCGCGTGTGTCCACATTGAGCGAGGAAACAAACATAGCTGTATCCATTTATGACGTCTGGCGTCATTTTGTTTACGTAAAAGTCACTCCAATCCTCGTGCATTGTATCCCCCATCCCCATGTATTTGAGGTTTCAATGCATGCCCCTTTCAGTCGTTTCTGAAGGTATTTCGTTGCTTGATTAGATGTCATATGAAAGGAAAGTATAATACATCATATATATATCATTTCCTTTTATGAACATACACGTTTTGTTTAAGGAAAATCATTTCTTTACAAACAACTTCAGCAATAATTCCTTTCAAAATGCACAACTTCAGGCATAAGTCCTTCAAAATGCACAGCTTATCACTTCAGTCGACGTACCCCCATCCCCATGTATCTAAGGTTAAAATGCATGCCCCTTTCATTCGCTTCTAATGTATTTTCGGTGCTTTGATTAGATATCATACGATAGGCAAGATTTATGATCATACACGTATAAATTGTTTAAGGGCAATCATTTTATTTTATGGACAACTTTAGCAATCATTCCCTTAAAAATACAGAGATTATAAGATGGTCGTTTTCCTGCGGTGAGGACAAACATGTGGTCAGTTAATGGATGTAGAAAATATGTTTTAGATTATAGGTCAGTTAATGTATGTAGAAATTATTTTTAGTTTATCGGAAATTGTCTGTTCTAAGAATAAAAATATGATTTTGCTTTTTCAAGTTTTATTGATAAATTAATGCTATTTATGGTTTTATGTAAGTATCTTTGTAGAAATAATACTAGTGCTGTACGGTGTACGGTATGAATGCTTCGCACCCTTTGGATGTTTTACAGGTTTAATCCGAACTACTTTGCGTGACCAAAAGTATGCATAACTCGATCACTGTCGTATCAGGGCATGTGTTCTTATATAAATTGAACGCCTACTGTCTAAAACTATGCCAAGAATACACCGGAACGAAGTTTTTATGCAAAAAGAACATCTTATTAGAAAAGTATACGCCTAAAAGTCATAGAATGAATAGTATTTTGTTATTGTATAGCAGACAGATCATATAGTATTTGAAGCGCTTGCAACGCGAAACCTTAGATGCAACTATTTTGGCATTTAGACAATCATTTTTGTTTCTTATCCCATAAAAGTAATATCAAAAACACACCATTACAAATAAGCGTGTTTCAAGGTCACGCCAGGTCATAATAACAAACCATGCAGGCGATAGGACACTTGTGGTCGGTAATAATTTCTGGAACATCTTGGGCTAAATTCAGAGTGAATATCATTATGTTACCTTCCTACCGAAGCATCCAATATTTTGACCCGCATGATGATGCCATCAATCTGGTACGTATAGCGATCTAAAAATAGTTGTTTTATGCTATTAATAAAAAAAAACGTCGGGATACAAAAATACAGCGCGGAAATACCCGAGCAAGCAAGAACTCGTACTCGGACCGCAATACTGTATTAACTAATCTATATATTTTTATGGTGTCGACATCATTCTGCTAAACATAGAGCGCATTGAGACAAAAAAAATGGGTTAAAACGACATGAAAATAAGTATTTTTTCGGATTTTGAGGTCTTAAAACTACCTGCGCGCATGCGCAGATAGTCTAAAAACGGCACAGAAGATTTATCGGAGCTGTATAGCCTCCAACCCTGATCTGAAAGTGTCAAGGGATGCGCTGTCAACAACTGACTTGGGTAGGGAAATCCACAACCGGATACCGTCTGGAAAGAAGGAATGTTGGTACACCATGGTCCTTGCGAAAGGTAGCAGGAATTTCTGGGGATGGCCTCTCAAGGTAGTGGCTGGAATTATGTTTGTCAGCGGTATGTCTACCATATGGTTGACTATGCGGTAGGTCATAACAGATTTAGCTTGTGCACATCTCTTATGTTGGTGGGTCATTGAACCTTTTGCCAGTTACATGGCAGTAACACTGCTAGTTCTGTGAGTGATATCCAGTTGCATATCTGGCTGCTCTGTGCTGAACAATTTCCGAATTTTGCCAATGTTCTCTTCGGTATGAGAATCCCAGATGATGCTTCCAAGAACCATCAAGGATGAACTGTTGAGTCCTGAATCTCATGAAATCCTTGATCCATTGGTGAGAGGTGCCCCGTATGCCATAGTAGTTTAATTTACGAAGACGGCGGAGATGAGGAACCTTGTCAAACGCCTTAGAGAAATCTAAAAGTATGACATAAGTATGTTCTTTCTTGTCATTGTTTTTTGCTAGGTCTTCAATGGTAAGTATCAGCTGTGTTTTGCAAGATCTTTGCTTGTGGAAACCATGTTGGGTATTGGGTTGGTGTATTTGCCCTATGTTTTGTTATTTCGGTACATGTTTGCATCATTTTCCTGGTCCTTACGTTGTAATCAAATGTACTTTCATTTGTGACCCATTATACGCAGTCATATGCGGTTATATACATAACCAATACGTGATTACTGTTTGATCAATCTTAAATAATGTCCGACTGTATGTAATATTCAATTACAAATTATATCATATACTATTAATTCATTCTCACATTTATATCCCAGAAACAATAAAACCAAATGAATTTATCGTATAATATGCTATGTGTTAAAATTGTTGCATGCCATATATATATGTTTTATGTTTGTATATGTGTTATTATGACGATAAGCTTGTTATGCTTAAGTCTATTAATTATTCTGTTCTGTTCTGTTCTGTTCTGGTATTTGTAAGAATGATGTTATGTTCGAGATGTTTCATGATGGTGCTGTTCAAAGAGGGTATGCTCTAAACGTTTGCAGTTTACTGAGGTAAACGAGACTGGTCTATGATTTGCTGGTTGTTGTTTTGTCGCCCTTTTTTAAAATTGGAACTACATTTGCCGTTTTCCAATCCTCAGGTATGGAGCGTGTATCATATGAGGTCTGGTAGAAGTAGGTGAGGATTTCCTCTTCAAGTTCTTTCAGTAGGCGTGTTGGTACTTGGTTAGGACCTGTCGCTTTTTGGGGTTTAAGGTCACAAAAGAGTTTTTAATAACGCCGGCCGGTGCAATGTTGATCTTAGACAAGGTGTGTATGTGTATGTATGTGTGTGTGTGAGGAGGGGGGGGGGGGGGTCCATGTCCTTCATAGAGATGCCTGTTTCATTCTTGTTGAAAACTGAGCTGAACTGGTCATTTAGGATTTTGGCTTTCGTGTTGTGGTCTGCATAGATGATGCCGTCTGTTTATTTCAAATGTGCTACTCCAGAGCTGACGCATTTGTTACTGTTGACGAAGGTCCAGAATTTGTTTGGGTTATCATTTGCAGCTGAGTCTACAAAGTTGGTTAAGTAAGACTTGTAGGCTAATTTACATGTCAAATTCGATGCTTTCTTGAGTTTCTGATATCTTGCAATGTCAGCGTGTCTGTTTGATTTCCTGTGCTTGATATATGCTAATAAACTTGTCTTGTTATGCGTTTTACTTTTGTGTCTATCCATGGTTGGCTGTATCTAGTTCATGCTAATTTGGATGGTACTTTGGTATCGAGAATATTGAATAAGGATGATTAAATGAACTCCCACATTTCATGTGCTACTGCTCCTGACTCATTGCCAAACTCCCTGAAGAAGTCCTTTTTGAAATTTGTCGCACTAGCCCCAATATTACCTGTGTTTGCCTTTTCCGAAAGGTCAATCTTCCTTTTCACCGGTTAACTTCTTACTAGTCTTATATTAGAATCAATATGCACTATGCCATGATCTCAAAGTCCAGGGATACTAATGCACTTGTTCATTTAAGATGGTGTATTAGACAGGAAAATATCATGTCATATGAACGGAGACTTTTAGTCATTTACTCTGCTACCATTTCAAAATGATTTGTTGTTAATAACATAATAACTTTAAAATCACAAACATGTACTCGTAAGACATGGAAATTCACATCACAGCCATCTCGTTGTCATTGTTCATAGAACACCCATATTAAAGTACATATAAGTCGAAATAATGACAACAATAAGGTGTTTTCGATGATTTTACAACAACAGTGACACAATGAAAGTAATGACAGGGTGGAATCTACATTGGTTTGTGGAACGTTAGTTAGTATTGTGTACGCTGAGAAATTTAACCTAATCGAGATACTTTTAATAACAAAATCAGTATTGAAAGCTTATGTAACACATATTATGTTTTGTTGGTAAACAGCCATGCTGCTTCGCTAGATCGTTGAATACTAATAAAACTAAATAGAGCAAACGCCTGGGTCTAGTCTGACATCAGTTGATTGTTGTACATTTATAATGTTAGGGCGGGATTGTATGTTTAGGTTGATTGTTGTATATTTATAATGTAAGAGCGGGATTTAATGTTTTTACCAACTAATAAATATATTAGAAAATACCTACATTCGTAGCAATAATGACCTCCTTAGCAATCTATGACTTTCTTAGCTTTCAATGACTAGCCTTTTTAGCTACCGGTAACAACCAATGCACCTGTCTACAACCATAGCAACCAACGACTTCTTAAGCGACAATGACTTCCTTAGCAACCAAGACTTCCTTGGCATCCTAAGCAACCAAATAATTCCTAAGCAACCAATTACTACCTTAGCCACCAATAATTTCCTGAGCAACCAATGACTTCCTTAGTTACCACTTTATTCCTTAGCAACTACCTACAGCCATAGCAACTAATGACTTCCTTAGCGACAATTGGTGTCCATAACAACAGTTGTTCCAATGTCATCACATCTATTGTTTCAGTGAGCAAACAACTCACAACGCCTTTACTTCAATAGAAATACTATTCAGTCCAGGGAAATTGTCTCCCAAACTCCTCATTTTGAGAAAAGGGCTTATCAGTCCATGAAATTGAACCAGTCAATAAATCTACGCTTAGTATGCCATCCTGTTGGGCTATTTACTGTGTGTTTTCCCAGATGTCTCTTGTACGGACCAATTTCACTATGTTAGCATTGAGTTTGTCATGAATAAAGAGCATGTACATTTGTATAATCAAAGCACTGATGTTGCTGAACGGTTTGAGCGATGATTCCTTATATGTGATAATAAAAAAAACAACAACATATGAATGATAGCATGGCACTCGCTCGCTCACTCTCACGCCTGCCCGTCCATCCATCGAACTGGCCGACACACACACCCATCCACCCACTTATCCTTTATCTTATCCATTAATATATAACTCTAATAATTTCGCAGACATATATTGGTGTTCCTACTCCAACTCCTTGATAAGCTGGGTCATTTTTCTCTGTACATGTATGTTTTTGTGTGTAAGTTCAAACAATATCTAGCCTTGCGCTTGTCAATCATAACTTCTGGACCGTCTAAAGACTCTTATTTCCATATAGTGCTGTTATGGATAATTGGTTTGAAGATGTACATTTGTATATAATTATTATACTCTCTTTTAAAAGCTGTGAATCAATTGAAATAGTATTGTCTGTACTACAATTGTGTTCACATTCTCTTAAAATTGTAGTTGATAAGCATAATAGAATAACACACTCGTATAAAAGTTTAGTTGAATCTGAATATAACCTTTTGCTATGATGGCCATTTTAAGAATAAGTATTGGGGGTGGGTTGGGTTGTGAGTCGGTTAAGAGTGGTGAGTGAGTGGGTGGATGGGCGGGTGTGTCGGCCAGTTCGATGGATGGACGGGCAGGCGTGAGAGTGAGCGAGCGAGTGCCATGCTATCATTCATATGTTTTGTTTTTCTTATTATCACATACAAGGAATCATCGCTCAAACCGTTCAGCAACATCAGTGCTTTGATTATACATGCGCTTTATTCATGACAAACTCAATGCTAACATATTGAAATTGGTCAGTACAAGAAACATCTGGGAATACACACAGTAAATAGCCAAGCAGGATGACATGCTAAGCGGTGATTTATTGACTGGTTCAATTTCATGGACTGATAAGCCCTTTTCTCAAAATGAGGAGTTTGGGAGACAATTTCCCTGGACTGTATACTAAATCTGTTCTGAAATGTTCTGAACGACAAAAACAAGTAAAAATACAATGTACAGCTCGGTTCTCAGAAACATGTGTTAGAAATTTAATACCAGCTGGGCAGTCAGTATTTATAACTCTGTGCTTTGCTTTAGATCATTATCACATTATGAGGTGTTAATAAACACTGACCCTGGGTAACCTTTATCAAAATGATAAGTTTGGAGGGCAAAAACTCTGGACTGTATTGTTTGTTTTTTTACAAGGACCAGCCTCCTTATAAGCAATCAAATTACTAGTAATCGGCAACCACTTACTTCTCTCAAGCAGCAATATTCTTAAAAACCACTAATTTGTTGGTCATTTTAATCAGTTCATTGACAAAAGGCCTTTTTCCTTTTTGTACATTAAGTTGTCTACTTTATTATTTATTAGAGCTCAACTGAGTATTTTTTATTGTAACTTTGCATAATTTACAGTAAGTGTAAGCCCCTCCCCAATTGCATCAGCTTTAAAATTAAGCCATGCGCCTGTCAAAAAGATCTGTAAATTACTAAATGGCGGGACAATGCAATAAAGTTGACACTGAAATTGTGCCTTTGCATATGCAAACATTAGGCGTGGCTATATGCACTAGGTACAGATTCTACTGGCCTGTGCAAAGGACATAACTACTGGTTTCTCCGGGAAAACGACTCCATTAAAGAGTTTGCAGGGGCTTTTAAGCAGAATACACACATATAGTGATACTGGTTCCTCCACAGGAAATGGATTCGAGTGCCATTCATCAAAGGTATTCACAGTGAAGCTAAAATATGCTTGATGAGCATGTCTTGTTATGTTTATCTATAAAGTTAAAGTTAAAGTAACAACATGCAGTCAATCAACAGTTTAGTTTTATCATCGTTTTATTCAAAGAAATACCCAAATACATTTATGTGAATCATTTAAGAGAGTTGTAAGACATTATATAATATGTATAAGTGACTTAAACAAAGCAATAACAGGTGTATAATCAACATTAATATTTTCTAAAAACTTTAACAATCATAGTCAAAAACCCAGCACTTTATTGTAAAGAAATAATACAAATCAATGAAACTCAATCACAGTTCTAATTAAATCTTAAATTTGTAAAATAAATTAAATTTGTAAAATAAATGTCATATCTTAGTATTCCAAGTATAATTCCAATAATATATTAAATCTTTAAAGTAGGACTAGTGAAATATACATCATCAAATTTCAACTCACCTTCATAAATCCACAGTATAAATTTGCAGCATCTGTTTGCTCGTAAGTAAGCGTAAAAACAGATTGACAGCTATAACATAGGGTCAATTGTTCAGCATGTTGTTTAATTTACAACATGATAAACAGCTGTCTCCAAAGCTTATTATTAACTTTAAGGGCAGTAAATATTTGAAAGTTAACAACAATGATGTTAACAATGTTGTTAACTTGAACAAGATCTAAACAATCTGCCCAATATAACATAATCAAAGGTTCTAACAGCTGATAATTGTCAATCATGAAAAACAGCTGCGGGTCAGTAGGCGTACAAGGCCAGTCTGGAAGCCAACGAATATGGCAATACTTGAATGTAATGAAAGCTTTATAGCTTTAATATAAAGTTATATTATTAGTAAGGTGAATATGCTTTGTAGTGCTTCTACATTATACATACCTTTTTAGTACAGTAATCAGTGTATTATGTAAAATTAGAAAATGACAGTTAATCTAGAATGGCAATGTTGACTTTCTCACAAAATGCACCAACAAAAGTTACTTGCTCTTTTAGAGTTGAAAGTGAAAAAGGTTGTATTGCTTTAATATGTTTTATGACATTAAAAACCTTTTGCTTTTCATTTTTTGAGCTTGGTGTGTGCATGCAAGAACGATGTAACTTTTGTTTACAAAATACCCCATGATTAATCATAATTATATTGAACTCGTATTCACAATCTCTTTTTTTTATGTGAAACCTTTCCTTATTCAGAAAGGCAACATTGCTGTTCTTTAAGTCATTTTTTAAATTTTCATAATACACAGTTATTTATACTACCTTCATCAATGATTTTTCTTTATTTTTTTTTCCAACTTGGAATTCAAATAATGAATTTAAATTAAGCAAGTTTGTACTGTACATATTAGATATATACATGAGTTGCAATTTAATACAAAACATATGAAATAAGTTAAGAAAAAGTGAGCCTTTGGCTAGCTTTAAAACATAACAAGTTTTTATTAACAGACAAATGTAAGATTCATTTTTATCACATGAAAAATAAAATTTTATTCTTTTTAAATTTCAAAATAATGTTTTCCGTTTAATTATAAGGGTCAGTGTCAATTATAACTAGTGTAATATATAATCTTGAACATAATTAAAGGTTGAATGAAGTTTGAAATGCCCTGTTATAAAACTTAATTTTGGCTTTGTTAAGTTGTTATAAAAACACATATCTTGGATGTAAATTAAAAAAAATAATTTAATATACTGAAAACTTCTATTTGAACAACAAAGAAAGGAGACGATTTTATGAGATAAAAGGTCTTGACTTGATAGAATCTTTATTTTGAAGCCTGAAGATCATTCATTGTGTAAACCACTACCATTTGCCCCGTCCTTCAATTGAAAGGCAGGCCAACGACATGTTGGGCAGAAGTGATTGTCCCGCAGTAGCCACGCAAGAATACATCGATCGTGAAACACATGCTTGCAGGGAAGTCCTCGTAACAACACAAAGTTCCTGTACTGGTCCAGGCAGATCACACATTGGCTGTCTTCCAGGTAGCCCATCGGCTTGCTCTGGAGATGATTCAAACTTTTCATCCTTTTCGAAGGGTTTTTGGGACTGTGTTGACCGTTCCATGGATTTTCCGCAGTTTGCCCTAAATTTGTGGAGTCAAGCCACCCAGAGTCTGGGTTCTGTGTGGTTAGTTCTCTGGATAACCTTTCCTCCGGATTTTCGTTGATCCCAGAATAACCACATTGGCATTCGCACCTGTAATTCGCATCTAAACAAGAGGATGCTAGTTCATCATTTAAGTTTGGGGACAATCTTTGAGACAATGTGTCGCCATTCTGATCCGAGTCTGTCGGCAATTTTTGTTTTTCCTTTTCACTGTTATCATCTCCTTCACCCTGTAGATTACTCCCACACTGACAAACACAATCTTGTTCCCTGTGCACCCAAACTGGCAAAAACTTAATATATTCGTTCGAATTGACCGTAACGGTTGAATGGTACACATCATCATTACTGCCAGGTACACCAAAGGATGGGTTGAATATTTGATCGAACGGTCTTAGTCGCATCATTTCCCATCCATTGTAATAGTTCAGGGTTCGGAGGTTGGAAAAATTCCACCAATCAGATTCTTCTTCGACTTCATCAGTGTCGTCTGATCTTTTAAATATCTTCCTTACTCCAAAAGCAATCAGATTCACAGTAGCCAATACAGCTAAAGGAAGATAGACATTATTGGCATAGTAAGCCATATCTTTCCGAACTAGAGAACAGATGGGAGTTAGCGTAAAATATCGTAAAACCTTCAGTCCAATCAAAGTAATATTTTCAACAAGGGGTAACTGTAAAAGTCCTAAAATCAAAACCCATATCAAAAGTAAGACAATGTTGTACTGAAATAGGCAAAACAGAAGTTTGATTAGTCGGGTAAGCGTACCTCCCTTTGAAATGCATAACTCAAAACATCCAGCAATATTTGTCAAGATAATGCTAACTATAAAGATATCATTCATGCTTGGATAGACCGACTTTAAAAACATTTCCATAGCTTTGAACGTCATAATTTCACCCCTCTGTTTTCCATACATGTAAGATTGCTGCTTCGTAATAATAATATATCGAGGATCGGATTTCAGATCTAATTTCTTTAGAAGTTGTTTTCCCTTTGAAGTATTCGCCTTTATTTGTCCAATTTTCACTCTTCCAGGAAACCTAACACTAAGTGCAGACAAGAATAGGGGTACACTTGTCAAAGTAGAAACAAAAACCACACGAACATCAGGACTTAGGGCAGATGGAAAAGTCAACCACTGTTCCTCAAGTTTTTCTTGAGTTTCTATTGTCTGAATCTGTTGGTTGACCTTAGTCTTGATCCAGTCAAATAGCACGCTGACTTTTGTTTGTCCCGGGTAGGTGTAGAGGGCAACGTTGGCTTTACTCTGGTAGTTCTCAGGCAAGGCAAGTACAATTCGGGAGGAAAACCAGCCCTTTCTTGTACATAACCTGCAATGCAAAGATGAACACATTAGTGGTATAATTTTTTTTTAAATTAATTCATTCTTTCTCTTCTTTTTTTTAAAAACCCAACACATTTAAGAAAATACTGGTTGTTTAAGAATTAATTTTGTACAACAAGTAATGCTTATTTAAGAAATTTTGTACAATTTTTGCCTTACAGATAAATGAGATACAAATTTTTGACATTAAATGTAGTGTTAAAAGCTTCTGTAATCACTTGTAAATTAGATAGCACATTTCCGGTCAAATATTTGTTATTTCATTGCAATAATGATATGAGATTGTCCTTATTTCTTTCCATATTCAGATAAAGTTTCTGCACATCAATATGTGAACCCTCTTTTGTACCTGATATGGTGCTGACAGTCCAAACGACCAAGGCGGACCCCAAACTTGCTGACCTTCTTACGTAAAGCGAGCCAGCCTGTGTCGGAGAGCAACACTCGGTCTTCAGCAATCACCTCCACCAACCACATACTGTCCTTGGCATCCTCTACCTACACGTGCCAATAAGAACAATGTGTAAACATTTGCAGCTTACTAATAATTCATAAACAAAGTAAATGCATATGCCCCTTTTTAGGTAGAAATCTGTGACCAGTTTGAGAGGCCTGAAAATGAACTCCTGACCCCTTTTAATAGTGAAATATTGAAAACTATATAATTGGTAACAGAGTACTATGCTTCATTTCAGTATCCCTAACAAATTGTTAGCCAAAATAAAATTTCAGCATAACAATGATGACATACAGCCATAGGGCCTCAAGGCTGTGAAAACACTTTGACTTTTTTTTATAAAAAACTAAACATTATGAACACGTCAAATATTAATGTTTTCATTTATTAATATTAACATCCTGTCAGACAGGCTAGTAAAGAGACTGGCCAAATACAAACAGAATTCTACAAACCTGTTCATAGAAGTCAACATGGCTTGTGTAGTTAGTGATGACCGTCTCCTCCCCATCTGCCGAGCTCATGGAAGCCTCCAACTCCTCCTCATTCAGTGCACCTGCAGAATGGACCACAGACAAGTATAGTATTGGGCAGCATTCAACATCAAGATACACGTGTATAATACACAGAATAATGCTCATGTCTGAACTACTAAATAAAACTATTTTACCTTAAGAATTTCCCTTAACAGTCTTAGAATAAGTCATTTGAATGAACATCCCAATATTTTACTCTAGTGCTTGGCATAAACATTTATATCAAAAAGCCCTTCTTCTAGCATGAAAAATATAAACAAAATTTAGCAAGCCAGGATAGCATCTTACTAGAGCAGGCTTGGGCTAATTTCGACCACTGTCATTAAGTTAAAGGAAAAGTTTGTGGATATTCATTGAAACAAAAACTGGCCAGTAAAATGAAAGTCTTTAAGAATACCTTTTTTTGTTTCAAAATTAACAAAAGGTCAAAAGAAAAATCACAAAATGGACAAATGGACAAACCTGTAGCCTCTACTAGTTCTGTAATCTCAGTTTTCTCCACCAGATGGCCATAGCTGACCCCTCGCTGTTCTAAGATGGCCTTTAATCGAAGCACAGAAATGGTCATTGGGTCAAGCAGCCGCCTGGAGATCTGGTCCTGGTCACACCATACAAAGGCCTCCAACAGCCGGGTGACAACAAATAGTATCACCAGGTAAATGATCAGCAAAGCAACCTGCAAATTGTGTCCAACTTCATGATATTATCTTAAACATTTTTCAAGTTATGGCTGATATTAAGGCTTTTGCAAACCCATGAGGACAACGGAAATAGGGGAAAGTTGTTTGTTTCAGTGTAAGATTCAAACTTGAGACAAGACCTGATATCTTAGGAAAAAATTCTGCATTGTGCAACCTTTAGTTAACTAAGATTTACAACTATTGTATTTCTTTCGGGTCAAGAACCTTTCCCAAAGAGCATTTTCGATATTTAACAAAGAAAAAATAAATGTTGATTATCATGTTTGCATAATTTTTATGATATTGTAACGTGTGCGGAGTGTACCGAGCAGCTGTACACTATTTTATCAAAGTTATGGCAATACATCGCAGTGCACTTTAATAAATGACAAAAGATGAAACTATATAAAAAAAATCCTCAAGGTTACTTAACCTTTTGATTGTATACAAATGATTTTGATTGAGCTCCAAATAAATAATCACAAAATAATTATAAAAGAAGTCTTGTATAAGTATTTTTCCTTTTTTGCTAAATGCCTATGATCGACTTATTTACAATGAATTTCAAAGTCTCTAAATCTACTGTTATGTCAGTGATCTCTGTGAATTAACAGAAAGCTGGGCTTTCTTGCATAAATCACAGAGTTGTAACTTTCAAAATTAAAATACTTATCAGTTATGAAATACCAGATAGCAGAGCTTTCTTGGTATATAAATAAAATACATTCACTTTCTTTCTTTGCATCTGCAATCTAAATATGAATACGCTCTAACTACATCCAACAGGAAAGCAGAGCTTTCTCTGAAAGATTGTTGAAGTTTCAACTTACTATGCCTTACAGGATAGCTGAGCTTTCCAGCAAGAGCATAGAAGTGTAGGCATTAAATTAACTATAGTATCTTTCAACAATAACCCGGTCCACTCATCAGCTTTAAACTACACAATACGTCAAAACTAAGCTTTTAGGTAAAGATAATTAATATTTTAGAAAAGCAACTACAAATTTGAAGTTGATTAATACCAATTATTTCTTGATGTTAACTGTATGGTAACTGCCTCTAGAATGATTATATATTAGGTTGTCCGGTAAGCGCAGTGGTTAGCGCACTCGCTTCTCACCTAGGCAACCCGGGTTCGATTCCCGGCTCGGGCGCATGTTAGTTTGGTTCATGGTCACCAATCCGGACAAATGGGTTTTCTCCAGGATCTCCGGTTTCCCCCACAACACAAGACCACACTCTCTTGTAAAATCGGGCCAACGAGAGTGATTAATATAATGTTTTAATAACATGTTTCACAATCGTTGTAAAATAAATATGTTTAATCTAATGACGATATTATAAAAAAAACTTGGCCTTATAAACGTCGCGAAAAGAGCTCGAGCAAAATGATGCTTTCATTGGTTGTTTAAACTGAGCGTCGATTGGTTGAAAACCAAGCACTTTGATTGGTTGTGATTAGCATTCTGATTGGACAAAATTATTCTTATGTAAATGTAATCAAAATAAACAGAGAAACAACTTTTTGGGTTACAGTCAACTATTGATACGGCTGTGGTAAAATTCGTCACAATATGAAGTTAACAGAATTGTTTAAAAATAGTTCTATAAGATTCGGACACAAAGCGATTTGCCACCTATAATCAGGAGAACCACTGAATCCAATGGACCATTATATTTGGGACTACATTATTCAGTTTGTGATTGTGAGTCTGATGTTGATGGAAATAACAAGAGAGTGGACACTATTTCTAAGGCTCAATCTCCTTGGTAGAAAATCAGATTTTGCCTGATATATGTACATAATAAAACAAAATACCTTCAACCAGACTGCCATGATGTAGTTGAGGTTGTACTTTGCTATTCTTGCATTTTACCCAATAAGGCCAATGGCAATGTTTATTTACTTTTTTGGAGTAATGACGTGTCGTCCATCAGATTTTACAGAATGACAGGGATTTCAGATTACTTTATGTTTTGCAACATTTGTGAGAGGCTACATATACATGTAATGTATGTAACATTGTTGATAAACAATTGCCATGTATGCAGGTAGATAAGAAATATCGAAATAATTGCGAAAAAGTCCGAAGTATAGAATGTCACGTGATGGTCGTCACGTGATCTGTCAAACCTAAGTACCGAAAGAAAAACAAGCAACAGGTAAAGGAAGATTATGATGTACTGATTGTATCAAATTTGTTGCGCTTATTATTTTTACCTTGTAAATTGTTTTAAGAAAATGCATATATTATGCTTTGATAACATATGATTTTTACATCCTGGTCCTTCAATCTTAATGTTTTTATTGGTCACCCAAAGTAAGATTGAATAACATCAAAAGACGATTAGCGTCCACAAGTCGCATTTTTTCTTCTCAGTCTTTCATTTCTTTTCATATATAACACACATCGGCGCAACGTCAAACTCTGCGCTCGGATTCTTACGAAGAAATTAAATATATATTAAAATCAATCTCACAAAAGCGTTTATATCTTTACAATTCAGCGTTACGCTGTCGTCAGTTTATAAATGAACAATCATGCATAGAAAGGAAGTGACGTCAACGCCATACGCTGTTTAATGACGGCATGCCGTTGGGCGGCAAAACCAATGACGTTGATAAATAAACAGAAATATGTTAAGGACATGTCAAGTCAAGTTACGGTCAGTAATTAACGGCCACCTTCCCATAAGACAAAATACGTATACATCAATGAAGTACAATAATATCAATCGTAAATTTCATGAAGTCCTGTCTATACAATATTTTGTAGAGACCTATCAACGTTTAGTTAGTGTGCATAATTGCATGGGTGAATTGGCATGTCTTTAACAATTTGTTATAAGTTTACTATACTTGAAATGCTTCCACCGAAGAATTTGCAGAACTTTGTAATATTGTCTAACTAGTTGAATGCAAGAAATATGTTGTTTTTTACGGTAAAAAACAACATATTTCTTGCATTCAAAGCAAAGTTAGTTCTCACCTTCAACAACATCTATATCTGTAACAAAACAAAAGCAAAAGTATATCTACACGTACAAGTCCTAGATGTGTATGAGTCTCTAAACCAAAATTGTTACTAGAACGTAGATTTTGCGGAGTTGGAACGGAAAATTTGCATATAGATAAAATTCAACATAGATTTAAAATAATTACAATGCTGACATCTAGAGGATTCGTTATTATTTATATGCATTTCATGTTTTAAACTATCTGAAACCCGACATGGAAGCGTTTCAATAAATAACTTTGAATGTTTATGAGCCGCTGAAGTCGTATTACCGCTGGGTTTACAACATCAGCACTAAACATATACTGGGTAGTATGTCAGGTATTTCGTTT
Organism: Mya arenaria; assembly: GCF_026914265.1. Lineage (NCBI taxonomy): Eukaryota > Metazoa > Mollusca > Bivalvia > Myida > Myidae > Mya > Mya arenaria. The sequence continues at coordinate 21,933,397 of NC_069133.1, forward strand.
GATACGAAGATGCCTGAGGTGCAATTGTCCTTTAATACGAATAAAGGTCATTTATATACAACAAAAAAAACAGAGGACTTCAAATGTCACATAAATTGGCGCGTTCTTTTAGAACAGGAGAAGCCTTGTGTAAGGCCATGACTTCTTCTTCTTCTTCTTCTTCTTCTTCTTCTTCTTCTTCTTCTTCTTCTTCTTCTTCTTCTTCTTCTTCTTCTTCTTCTTCTTCTTCCTGTTGATGCGATATTGGTAGAACTTGTGGTTGCCCTTTGTCCACCAGACCTATGTATATCCACAAGAAAATAGTGAGCCGTTCCTCTTTCCGGTACTGTTGTAGCGAATCCGAACCAAGTCTTTCCATCCAGCATGGTGGTCACACAGCCTGTGGTTTTGATTAAGTAAGTTTCCTGGGGCAAAGTGAGGCGCGTATGTAAATCTTTTTCACCCCACCTAACCCAGTTTTGTATTGCGATCCTTGATGGTGGCTTCAGTATTTTGTCCTCCATAGAATCAAGACCCCCGGCCATTATTCTTCAGAAAAAGTGACTCCTTATCTGTAAAATATTGACCCCCGCTTTAAATTAATGCCCCTCCACGATTGTGTGTAAATAATATATAGTGACACCACTGAAAATAATCCACTATATGTATTTCATATGTGACATACTATGTGTATTATGTTTCGGGTATCGAAATATTATGACCCGGGAGTCGAAATATTATGACCCGGGGTATATATATAGACTAGAAGGGCATCTAAATAAATGCCTTTTGCTCACACAAACCAGTATGAACATTCGTGAAAACAGTGCCCAAATATCACAAATAATACTCTAGTCAAATCTCAGTTTATATCTCAATTCATTTTCCTAAATGTAACCGATATATAATTCAATATTTTGCAGGTTTCACACTTTTTAAAAATGCGTTTCCTCTTATAATGCGTTAATAACAATATTTTGTCATTTTAAAGATATTTTTTCTGAAGCAAAAAGAATAACTTGTGTACTTGTAAAACACATTTCAAGTTGTACTCAAGTACATCTATTGCTGTAGATTTATTGTCTATGTAATCCAACAGAATTGTCCTAATGAGTTTTGCCCTTCTTCAACGTTAAAGTTAAAATCTCTTACAGCTGCACTCTTACAGATTTACCATTATTACAACCTTCTAATTTTTTGTCTTGGAAAGAGCATTTTTTGCGTAAATGGCTGCAAACCAATGATATAAGATTGCTGAAAAATAATCAGACCGCAGACTGTACTAACGGTTTAAGAAAAATGCTTAAAACATCCACTTTTGAACTTAAATATAACAATCTGCGCGTCTTATTTCTTGTCAGCAGTCTTATATAACTGGTTTCCATGCATTTTCGCAAAAAATGGCTCGTTCCAAGACAAAAAATAAAAAAAAGTTGTCAAAACGTTCAATCTGTGAGAGTGCAGCTTTAAAAATAAAATTCCTGTACAGTCAAACCCCGTTGGGTCGAACTCGTTTGGCTCGAATTCCTCGTTGGCTAGAACTGTATGAAAAGAACCGATTTCTTTGTACTGAAAGTAAAAATAAAAACGCTTGGTTCGAATTTATCGAGTCATGAGGTATTTTCGCTGGTCCCTGGGAGTTCGAGCCAACGGGGTTCGACTGTATATTCAGGAATTGTACCTTGTGGATTTTATGTCCCCTCCCGCTTTGTCATTTTAGCGGGACCATGATAATACCCTATCATATACAGTTATTATCCATTTAATATCCTACCCTTTTGGCCTATAAATGGAAGTTGTGTGTCGATTGTCATTTAATATGAGGACGATATTGCTTTATATATGTCAAATTTAAGACATTTGATTATTTATAAGTTTGTGTTTACGCACTAAATACTTTTAAAAAAAACAGCTCACGTATAAATTAAATTTATTTGGGCATTAAAAATGATAACTGCAGGACACCCGATTGAGTTTTCAAGCTATTTATTGTTAAAAGGATAGCGTATTATATTTTCAATTAAATTCGAATGCGAAATTCATAACGTTAAATGCCTTATTGCTATGATACGAAATGACTAGATCCAGGGAACTCTACGCGCACAGTTTCAGACCGTTGCCTGATTCGCCGTTGGACGAATTGGCACCCACAACTCCGCGTCCAAGCACTTGATCTTCGTAAAATATTGAGAGCCCTTTTTGTACTGCTTAACGTGTGATTACCCACGGGTTCTAAGGGAGTTTTTTTTTTGGGCCCGTTAATTGCAAGTGTGCCTTACCGGATGCGTAACATTAAGACATCACTGAAATAATTATATTATTTAAAAATAGTATAAAGTAACCTGTAGATCGAGCATGCGTATTGGTCCGCTTGATTTTCTTGTTTCTAGATAAATATCTTGTGGTTTAATATTTTGATTTCTGCGTTCTATGGCGGTGAATATTATCTTATAAGGTTTTAAGAGGTAACGTATTAGTATGATACTTTGCGCGTATGACGAAACGAAAATAATCAAAACAAATAGTCTGTCAATGTTATGCCATGCATTATTACCTAATGAAATCGATTGTAAATAATGATTTGAAAAGAAGGTCGAACCAACATGGCGGACTTGTTTGATGAAATATTCACTTGGACAGACGAATATGTAAACACATTTCGCATTATGTTTATTTCAATTCTAAATGTTTTTATCATCTAAATGCAATAAGCACAACTGTTTTTAAAAGAGTATGACATAACAGGTAAAATAATTTTTCTGATGAAATTTGGTTTGGTTCAGCTTAAATTTTACATCAATCATGTTGTTTTGTGCACAGATACCAGAATGCATGATGTGTATAGCCTATTTTTAGGCTGTTTATAACGCCATGGAACAAAATATAACTTATCATGAGTCAAAAACAATTTTCGAGCAATGCTAATGCAGTGTATAATAAGTGTAACGGTCCGCTGTAGGCAGCGGATTAGTGTAACGGTTGGCTGTAGGCGGCGGATGAGCGTTAATAGTATAACATTCCATTATAGACGGAAGTACGTTCATAGTATGTATGTTAACTTGGTTGGTAGATTCAAATTAGGAAAGCTTGGGTTCTGTATGGACTGAGAGTTAACTGTATATAAAGACTAGTCTAAAATAATAGAGGTGTTATACAGGATTCTTCCAATCCCTAACGTCTGAACGGGTTTGTGCAAAAGCTGGGTGGGTTTGAAAAATATTGAAATTGTATTTACTGAAGTATTTTATGTTTGAAATGAATAATAAAGGTTTATATTCATATTTTATCATGTAAGTACAAAGCTATTTTGCACATAACAAGATTTAAATACATGATCTACATTTCCATTAAAACGAAACTTGACTGACACAGACAACAATTATGCCAAGCGGAATAACTCGACCTAATCGAAATAACTCTGCCTCCTCCGACAAGCTTCGTGATAGACCTCGTAAATACAATTGTAACAACTCGGCCATGACCGAAGTGCTCCGATTGTTGTAAAACTGGGAACTGCAGCCTTGCGTTATGTTTTGACAGAATGAAATGAAGAAAACCCCATCAAACTCATAATTATTCGTTGAATATTTATTTGTTGTGTATGGAACTAATATAAAAAAAACATTATCTAGTAATATATCTTGTTTTTATGATATTTTATGGACGCACTATGCTTTAACCCAGAATCCCGATCGGACCAACTATCCATTTTTGGTACAAAACAATTTGTACGTGAAGGATTTGCCATATCAATAATCGTAAAAAAAAATCTGTCAACGTACAATTACTTGGACTATATAAAGACCAGCGGACCCCTTACAGGTCGAGCATGCTTTTCTCTGAAGGGATCTGTTGGCCTTGTTTGAAGTTGCACTTGACAAAAGGAAAGATCTGAATCTTCACATTGTATAAAAAATGATTATGTCAACACCCTGTCCAGTCATGGATAAACATCATATAATTGCAAATCATGAGCATATGCGGCTTTAGGGGCAATGTTTCTTCCAAAAATAATTAACAGGCACAACAATCTTACTGGTTATTTCAAATGTTCCCTTTTTTTTTTTAAAACACACACACACACACACACACGGTCACCAATTATGTAACAAATCAGTTTAGAAATCATGGGGTGAGTTGTTAAAGCAGATTGCTTTGTAGCTTTACTTATAACTATTTTTTTGCATCATGAAAAACTGCGTTCATTATGAATTCTGGTCCTGTTTTTACTGTCCCATTATACATGAACATTCTGTATAAAATTGGTATGGTTTATTTCCAGAGTTTCTGAGGTTGAGGAATCAAAATGGATGGTGAGGAGATGGCAGAGGATGACAAGGGTGTGGCCATCTACATCGTGCAACAAGAGGTAAATGTATTGTAGTTAAGACTATCATGTCACAGTAACTAGTTACTCTAGACTCAAACATATTTACTTGCACATTTTGCTGTTAAATCAGGGGATTTCATATGGGGATCCTTGGAACTTCATGGGCCTACGTTTTTTGCATCAGGGAATTGAAAGGACTTATTGTCAGCCTGTTAATGCTTGTAATGTATGCAGACACTGTCCATCTATCATCTTGTATAATGCTGTCAGTTTGTGGTTAATGGAACCAGCTGTTACATGCAGATAGTCGAAGGCTTGCATACATAGAACATACGTCAAATGCTACTTTGATATGTCATTATTGAATATTTTTGAGGAATCTGAATTTGAAAATAAAGTTTCAGTATTGCACAAAAAGTTGCAGCAATTTTTATTTTTATTTATAAGACAGTTCATGAGAGTTGCCTTTATTTTTTTAACTCTAATTAATGAACAAGTAGAGATCTTATGTTTAAACGCAATTTTAAACTCTTAAAATGCTTAAAACCCAAGACCCCTGTCAACATTTAAATGATTTTAAGGTACAAAATAGATCATTGATTTCATTAGCAAATGATTGTAACGGTACCTGTTATGTTCATAAAAAATGTATTTCATGAGACTGCAGATGTTAAAAACTGTACAATAAATGTACACTCTTAATATTTATTTGATCAATGGTTATGTGATGTGTGATATTACCCATTAACCAATATACTGCGATATGGAACAGAACTGATCATATCAATATGTAGTACGGTAGAGTCAATCATAGTGATATTTTTTCTTGTGTTATATGGCATTTGTTTTGTCCATTTTAAAACTCTTAATATTTCCTGATACCAATTATTTTTCACACTTTTTTTGTATTAAGAAAAATATAATCATTGATATGCATCAAATGATTACAGAAGAACTGCCTATTAATTAATAATTATTGTCGTCCTTACATTTATATAGACAAATCCTTGGCTTACAAAGGTTCAAAGCCGGCAACGATGAATAAAAGAGTGTTAAACATAACCATTTTGCACTATGTCATAGTGATAGGTTATTAAAAGAGAAAGTGATATAATGTTGAGATAAATGTTTGAATTACATTAATGAATAATATGCATTATCGTCTTTTTTTTTCAAACGATATATATCAGAATAAACTGATGAAGAATCGCAATATATCGTGAAATGTTTTTACCAATATGTTACTGATTGATCATTTGAACTGTAACAGGGTACAGATGTAGAGGGCATGACATACACAGTGGTGGAAAATGAAGGGGCTGAGGGTCAGCCCATGTCCCTAGACGCCATTATGGGAGGGGGTTCTGTCACCATGGTTACAGAGAATGGAGAGGAGCAGGCCCTGCCCCCTAGCCAGTACCATGTCCTTCAGCAGCTTGAAGTGATCAAAACAGGTAGCTACTAGCAAAATACCTCTTGAAGTACTGTAATTACAGGTTGTTTTTTTTAGATATGGATTTGCCTGAAATTTCCAAAAAATGTAGTTTTGTCTTGAAATGAAACTTACGCCCAATGGTAATTTTTCTATATAAGAGATTTAAAAACACTTTTGGACCCATTTCTGATAGATCAATTAAAAAGCACTCGTAATTCATTGTTCAAAATTTGTAAAAGTGTCAAAGCATTGCACAAGTACATGTTCAATTGTTAGCAGGCTTTTTAGCTCACCTGTCACATAGTGACAAGGTGAGCTTTTGTGATCACAATTTGTCCGTCGTCCGTCCGTAAACTTTTACTTTAAACGACATCTCCTCATAAACCGCTTAGCCAATTTCATCCAAACTTCACAGGAATGTTCCTTGGGTGGTCCCCTTTGAAAATTGTTCAAAGAATTGAATTCCAAGCAGACCTCTGGTTGCCATGGCAATGGAAAGGAAAAACTTTAAAAATCTTCTTCTCCCAAACCACAAGGCTTAGTTGATATATGGTAGGTAGGATCACCAAATGGTCCTCTACCAAGATTGTTCAAATTATGGCCCTTGGGTCCAAATTGGCCCCGCCCAGGGGGGTTAGGGTATTCTCTATATGTTTATAGTTAAAACTTCAAAAATCTTCTCCTCTGAACTTACTTGGACTAGTGCTTAGATATTTGGCATGATTCATCATCTAGTGGACCTCTACAAAGATTGTTCAAATTATGGCCTTGGGGTCAAAATTGGCCCCACCCCCTTCGGGGGTCATGGGTTTTCTCTATATGTGTATAGTGAAAACTTCAAAAATCATCTCCTCTGAACTTACGTGGCTTAGAGCTTAGATATTTGGCATGATTCATCGTCTAGTGGACCTCTACAAAGTTTGTTCAAATTATGGCCCTGGGGTCAAAATTGGCCACACCCCGGGGCTGATGGGTTTTCTCTATATGTGTTATAGTGAAAACTTAAAAAATCTTCTCCGAACTCACAAAGACAAGTAACGTCTTAATTTAAACTGGATAACATATTTAGTACACATACCAATTTTCAATATGGGCCACATACAACAATTAATAACAAATATACATATATAGATACACACGTAAAATCAAGTAGTGACAAGAGCTTAGATATTTGGCATGATATATCATCTAGTTGACTTGTACCAATATTGTTCAATCTTTGGCCCTGGGGTCAAAAAATGGCCCCACCCGGGCGGTCATGGGTTTCCTTATATATGTATATGATGAAAACTTATAAAATCTTCTTCTCCGAAACCAAAAGGCAAAGGCCTTAGATATTTGGTATGAAGCATTGTTTATCAGACCACTATTAAGATTGTTCAAACTTTAGCCCTGGGGTCAAAATTGGCCACGCCCCGTGTTCATAGGCTTCGGTTTTCAATATTTTTATATAGTCTTATATAATAAAACTTTAAAAATCCTCTTCTCCAAAATATAAGACCTAGAGCTTTCATATTTGGTATATAGTGTTACCTAGTGGACCTACACCAAAGGTATTCAAATTATTGTCCCGGGGTCAAATTGGCCTTGCTCAGGGGTCATTTGTTTTTACATTGTCTTGTCACTTAAACATCTTTTCCTCTGAAAGTAAAGGTCAGAATGACTCCATACTTGATATGTATCATCCTTACATGGTCCTCTCTCAACTTTGTTCAAATGGTTTTGTTTGGCCCCTTTTAGGGGTCACCAGAGCAAAAAAAAGAAAAACCTTTAAACAACTTGATCTTATTAACTGCTTGATGGATCTTCCAAGTCTGAAGCATCCTAGCATGGGCCTCTGTCAGGTCTTTTCAAATAATTTTGTTTGGCCCCTTTTAAGGGCCACCAGAGCTAAAATTAGTAAAAAAAACTAACATTTTCTTCACATGAACCCCTTGATAGATCTTCAGCAAATTTGGTTTGAAGTGTCCTTGCATGGACCTCTCCTAAATTTGTTCACATAATTTTGTTTGGCCCCTTTTAGCTAAAAATAGAGTAAAAAACGATTATTCTTGTGAACCTCTTGATGGATATTTACCAAATTTGGTCTGAAGCACCCTTGCATAGACTTCTCTCAAATGTATTAAAATAATTTTGTTTGGTCTCTTTTATTTTCATATTTGCATATTGATGGAACCGTACAGAGATATTGAATGGCGTACTAATTAGTGCAACATCCATTTAGCTTAATGAAAAGTGACCAGCCAATATTCTTTGAGAACAAATATTAAGCTATATTGATTACAAAGGTTAAACTCTTTTACTCAGGTGAGCGATTAAGGGCCATCATGGCCCTCTTGTTTAAAATTAAGGTTTATAATTTATTTTATACTTGTTAAATTTCTGTCTGAAATATTGCATGATTCAAACAAAAAATATGAAAACAGTAAAGAAAATCTGTATTACAACATGCATTTTCTGATTCCGTATCACATAGTAGCCAGTGGGCATGCTCCAATCTTCTATGCAATCCTATATCGAAGAAGTAGGATGCTTGTCATTGAATTCAAATGCTTTGTTCAGAAAATTATTGTTATTTCGAAAGATAGTTTGAAAAGTATAAAACCAAAGCAACATTTTGTTAGTTGCTTGAACCTATTTACAAAGCAAGACAATTTTCATAGATATTTCTTTGATTCTTTGTATTCAGAATACCAGCCAGCAGTTGTTGAAGGCAGCAGTAATGATCATATAGTGATTGAGCCACAACCTGTATCAGAAGGAGATAACTATTCTGTTCTGCCCACTGCTGAGGACACGAGCACAGGCCCTGACCAAAGCCTCTCGTACTATTGTCAGTTTTGTGGATCCATCCTAGTATCATTGAACGAGCTGAAGTCTCACATGGCGGAGCGACATAATGCAAGTATAGAGGTAGAAGAAATGGATGGTATAGTGTATGACGAAGCCAATCAGAGTGAGGTCGATAACAAGAACAGAACTGAGGATGAAGGGATGACAATTGAGTTATGCTGCTCCATGTGTAATTTGGTGTTTGATGATAAAGACAAACTTGAAGCTCATATGTATGATAAACATTCTATGGAAAATCTGGACAGTGATTCATTCTTGAAATGCCCGTTTTGTCCAAGAATGTTTGCAGCGAAGTGGCAAAATTCATTGTATGAGCATTTGAAAGAAAAACATGACAGTCATACTGGCCCGATAGAAGTTGAAGTAGTTAAAATGAAGGCAGCCAAAAAAAGGTCTAAAGATGCATACAGGCCTTCTCCAATGTACAGTGAGAAGGAAGCTGAAGCGACTTGTCACTTGTGTAATCTTACATTTAAGCACAAGAAAAACCTGCCAATACACTTGACTAAATATCATCAGATGAGTGAAAAAGAAATTGAAGAAATTCTTGGGCACGACTTCCATATCCCAACAATGTTTTCTTGTCCGGTGTGCAGCAAGCAATTCCTCTGGCCAGCCACTCTGAAGCGGCACATGTTGGAGCATGATCCAGAGGGGAAATCCCCAAATACCCGGAGAAACGTATTCTTTCGTTGCCTTTACTGCCCACTGACAACCCGGTACGCCTGCAGTGTCAGAAAGCACATCTCAAGAATACATCCCGAGAAGGTTAAAGACATTGATATTAATAAACTTTCGATCCCCAAATTCACTGGAGATGTACCAGATGATGTTAAGGAGAATGTTATAACTCTTGATAAGCGTCCTGCTGAAGAAAAGTACAAGGACTTTGCGGTCGTGTATATATGTCCTTTCTGTGATTATGTAACACAGTTACCCTCAAATTTGAGCAGACATCTAACATCAAAAGCTCACAATAAGATATTCACATCAGAGGAACTGAAAGCCATCAAAGTATCGTCTTTTAAGGTGAAGAAAGGAAGTAATACATCAGAATTGCCTAAACTCCAACTTGATCGGAAAGTTCGGGATATTGTAAATGTGAAAAGAAAGCAAATGGAGTTACCACCACTATCATGTGACGAGACTGATTTAGACATATTTGATGACGATGAAAGAGAAAATGAAGAAGAACAAGAAGATCCCAGCTATGATCCAAGAAGAGATAGTAAAGGAATGACAGCCCCATTAAAGGTTTATGGTGTAAGTTCCAATAAAAGTAAAGAAATTGTTTCTCCAGTCTCCAGTTTGACTGGCAAGGGCTCTGTTTGTGTTTTAGGAAAAGACGGTACTGTGAAAAAGCTTTTTCCGAAGTCAGTAGCTGAAATTAGTGTCAAACAAGAAGCTGAAACTGAAGAAATGATTACAGGAACAACCACAGAAGATACTTTGGATGATACAGAGACTATTCCAGAACAAGTTGAAGATATTGGTGAAGTTGGCAGGGAAAAAGGAGAGAAACAAACTCAAACAGATAATATGGATGCTGTAAAAGCAGCTCCTGATAGTGAAAGAATAAAGTGCCTGAAATGTCCGTTACGGTTTGCTGATATCCAGTCATTATTGAAGCATATTGTGCTTCATAAAAACGTAGTTTTGGACTTCAGTTGTCAGATATGTAAGGAAAAGTTTCCTTTCTACAGCGAACTCCTGGAGCATGATGAGAAAGTGCACAAAGGGAAAATGGGTACAACAAATGTTATGAAAGCTGTTGCGATGTCTTCAATAAACACTTCAAGAAAACCAATGACTACGTATGATTGTCCATATTGTGAAATGCTTTTTGGACAGCCTGGCTCCCTTGACAAGCATGCAAGACTTGACCACAAAGAGCATTTAAAGCGGTCTGGTGATGGTGCAGGGAAAAGAGATTCTGTATGCGGCTTTAACTGTTACTTTTGCGAGCTGTCTTTCTTCAGCATTCTTCAACTGGTGGAGCATATGCAAGCTGTGCACCCCAATGCTGAAAGGCCAGGCCAGGTGGAGTTTTCAGACCTGTCCGCGAGAAAGTCGAGTCGGAAGAGGAAACTGCCAAAGTGGCTGGAGAAAGATATGGAATTTGGTGAAGAAGTAAAGAAGAAGAAATCTGAGTTGCCAGTCAGAGTGGGGTCAATACAGGTGTTGAATGCAAAACCTGGGGAACAGAAAGAAAAAGTAGCAGAAAAAGCTGATGATGCTGCTGAAACCCTTGCTAGTAAGAAGAATGTACCAGTGGCACATAGTTCAGAATCAGTACCTACTAGCAAAGCGAAAGATGATGATAAGGAGGTGACTGTAGATGTTTCAGATGGAAGAGTTGTAAAACACTCGACAAAAAAGAGAATTCAAAGTGAAAAAGCCACACAAAGTTCAGCAAATGTGTTAACCAAGCACCCTATAGACAGAAAAAGTGATGAAAATAAATCACAGACAGATGCTAAACAAAAAACAGTTCTGAAACAGAAACAAAACAAAAAAATGGCAATGCTCCACACAAAAGAAAAAGCTTCAACGCCCAAAAAGCTTCAAGATGAATCTCTGAAGGAGGTTAAGTCTTCGGTGAAAAGAAAAAGACAAACTCAAAGCGTAAATCTCGAAGATATAATAGTAGATTCCCCTGCAGCAAAATGTCCTCATTGTAGTTTTGTAGCGAAGAGATCCTCTGCTCTAGCTTTCCACATCAATATGAACCATCCAGATAAGAAAGTGATAAAGAAAGAAGTTGATGAAGAAAGTTTGCCAGGAGATATCAATGATGAACCCATAGATGACAATCTGGCCACTGATAAAGATTACCAGTACACTGGACCAAAGTCGAAACACAAGACTGAAGCGATTCAAACCGATGAACTGCGAAATGAAAAAAGGGAAGACTATCAAGACGGAGACAGTGATTTAGAGAGTGATATTGACTTAATGGATCTGGACATTTCTGGGGATATTACTGATCGTGGTTGTGTGGAAGTGAATGATGGGGAGGAAGTTCGAGAGTTTGCAGTGGAAGTAAACGAAGAAGAGAATAGGTGCGTATTGGTCTATGAATGTCCGTTCTGTGGGCTTAATTGTTTCCAAAGTACATATTCTAGACTGAGGCACGTCCAAACAACACATACGAAGGAATATAAAGAGTTTTCTGAAAGGGAGAAATCTGATTTCAAGAAAAAGCACAAATGTCCTTGTTGTGAGAAAGTGTTCCAGAACAGAAGATATGCCAAAGCTCATTTGCGATCACATCCTGAATTTAAAACATTGGAAGCTTCACATTTGAACTCCGTTAGAAACTCAAAAACAGTGCTCAAGTGTTCAATGTGTAATGTTATCCATAACAGCATAGACATTATAACACATCACATAGAAGTACGGCATCCATCAAATGTTTCCCAAATCAGAAATGTTTACGAAATACCTACCCCAAGTAATCCTCGGGATATCATACTAATGTACAACTGCCCACGTTGTTCATTTAGAAGCGTCTGGCGGTCTGGTCTCTACAGACATATGAGAAGGAAACATAAAGACGAAAAAGATATATTTACTGAAACATTCTATGTTGACCTGGAGTTGAATAAAGGAGACTACTGTTGTCCCCACTGTACGGAGAAGTTTGACTCTCCAGAAACAGTTGTCGAACATTCAAGGGAGCACCATCCAGAGAAGTGTGTTCTGTCAGCAAATGTAATAGAGTCCACAGAGAATGCCAAACTCAATGCAGACCAGTTTCAGTGTCCATACTGCGACATGACTTCCCAGTACACCACAAGCATAACCAGGCATGTGGCCCGTCACCATCCGAGTAGAAAAAAAAGCTTTCACAATAGCAAGATATTACGCCTTACTGGAGATGCTGGGCACGTCACTCGGAAAGTGTTTGGATGCGAATACTGCTCATACGAAACTGACTACAGGTCTTGCCTTAACAGGCACGTTGAACGCAAACACCCAATTGCTTATGAAGAGTACAAGGTGAGACCTGTGAAACCCAGGGAAACACAGCACCACAGTAAAGTTATAGTTAGAAAATTTCCAAAAAAGGTTATCCCAGCCAGCAAGTTTGTTTGCATTTATTGTCAACACAAGCTAGAGAGTGACGAAAGCTTAAAATATCATGTTGCCAGTGAGCATAATGGCTTCCCTGTTGTAAGTGTCAAGGTGAAGTATGTAGGAGTGGGCTTGGACACGCCAGTCTACAGCTGTCCGCAATGCCAGCTCATGGATCTGGACTTGCAAGCTGTAGCCAGCCACATACAGCAGCATGACGACAATGAGGAAAGTGAGAACTCGAATAAGTCTGTAGATGGAAAACAAAGTGGTCTACAAGTCTATGTTTGTAATACGTGTTCAAAGGCGTACGAATCTCTTTATAACTTAGTTTTACATAGCCATAAATCCCATGGAAAAGATGCTGAAGTGATGTTTAAGATGGTGAAGTTAGGTGGTGACAATGAAGAGCTTGTGAACAAGTACAACTGCCCCATCTGCTCTTTCATCTCTGTAACCAGGGATTCATTGGTCTCCCACCTGCAGTCTAAACACGGAATTGCTGATGTTGCTGTATCGGATGTAGGTGGCATGGACACATTGGCAAGTAACCAGAGTGTTCTTCATAACAATACTGGCTTTAAATGCCCTTACTGCAATGTCTGCATGCAGAAAGAGTCAAATATCTTTGAACACATCGTTTCCAAACATCCTGAAAAATCAGCTGATGTCAATATTAGCAAAATTAAGGAAAGCCATGAAAGGACAAAGCTATTGATTACTAAAAGAAAAAGGGTTCATCAATGTGTTCACTGTAATATGAGGTTCAGGACATCTCTGCCTCTGCGCTGGCACATGAGGAGATTTCACCCCAAGGTTGCCAGCAGTGAAATGGGCCAGGAGGTTGTCAAGTACATTGACACTCCGATTAATGCAAGCCATACAGACAGACGGGAGCCGAATAACTGTCCAGGTATGCCTTCCAGTAGCGGTATATTTATTCTTATAGAAATTAATGTAAGTTAACTCATGCTATGACTTCATACTGTAACTGTTTATAGAAAGTGAAAGTCCTAAACCAATCCATTTTCCTTCAAGGACACTGATAAAATATGTTGATTTCCTGTGCATGGTTCCTTACCAAAAATAAAATTGCATCTAAGGCTGCAATTTATGAATAGTTTGTTTTGATGTTTCCTCACTGACTTACAAAAAGGTCCGATAGTTATTTTAGCTTCAGGATAATCTTAAAAAATAAAATACCGGTAATGTCATAATGGAATAAGGGAGGGGGAGTTATAAAACAAAACTACCTACCTTCCTACTGACAGTAGGGAAACACCACACAAACTATTTGAATTATTTATTATGGCCTGATAGCAAGTTTATTCTTTTGTGATTGTTTCAAAATAATAATGAATGACATTCCTTGGTAAACAAGAATGAAGTCTTGAAGATCTATGTATCCAATTTCTATGTTCAGTGTGTGGTGCGCGTTACGTGTGGCGGAAAAGACTACAACTTCACATGAGGAAGTGCCATGGTAGCTGTTTCCAGGTGTACAAAACCCTTGACAACCTGGCAGACATTGTGGCTGATGCCATAGGTATGCGTCATGGTGACCAGGGTCATTGTTTACAAACAGTCTCAAGTCTGAGGCTAGACTCAGAAAAGCTCTTTTATTCAATTACAAAGAATCATCTTTATTTCAATCGTTTTACAAAAAAGTATATGATTGTATAATTTCAAATAGATTCAGCAAATTCCGTCATCAAGACTCAATTAAGTTAATGGAAATGAAGATTTGCAATTTTGCCACTTGTGTCTGAGGTCAGAGTTGAGACTGTTTATACTCCTGGCTCAGGCCCCTTGATCTGAATCTTCTTTAAGCTAAACTGGCTTAAGTAGCTTCTAGTATACAATCATGTTGTTTTGAATTTCCCATCCATTTTGTGTTAAACACAGTTAATATCAGTTTAAAAGAATGATTGTTAGCATGGAGAATTTTTGAGTTTGAGAAGTTCTGAAATGTTGTCTAAATAAAATCATTACCTCCCTTGTAGCTGACGATGGTAGCCAAGACACAGCAGTTGTTCATCTGAAGAAACGTAAGTTTTGAACAATAATATGCATGTAATGGGCCGCTGTAGGCAGCAGATGTGTGTTCATAGTATAACAGATGTGTGTTCATAGTATAACAGATGTGTGTTCATAGTATAACATTCCATTATAGACGGAAGGATGTTCATAAGACGTATGTTTATTTATACGGTAATGTAAATTAGCAAAAGCCCGGTGTCTGAATTTAGAATTTAGTGTATATAAAGACCAGTGGACCCCTTCAGGGTCGAGCATGCTTTTCTCTGAAGGGATCTGTTGGCCTTGTTGACGTCGCTCGTTACAATACATGTACGGCCATAATTAAGGAATGAATTGTTTTATGTCTCCTGACCGACACAAAAAAAAACAGTTGAACCTTATGTTACCTCAATTAAGTATTATTCGTAACAAAAAAAGTTACATCTTCTCTGAAATTCATGATGTTGAAGTTCCTCACAACTCAACGCTGTACCATGAGCGCCCTGTCCCTCTTCTGCAACACTTTGTCCTATTTAAATCATTGCTAAAACTCTATACCTAACCACATTAAAATATAGGTAGCCAAATGCCAAACAAAATATTAAATGTGACCTTTTTATTTATGTGGTTTATAAATTGTAGACTGTGAACAAACATTCAAGCTTGTTATTATTTAATTGGGCATAAAAGATGATAAGAATTCAAGCTTTATATTGAGCTAAAGAGTAAACGTATAATTTTGACGACTGATTCTTTTATTTCAAGGCATGAAAAATGGCCGACCAACGAGATGTAGACAGTGCAACGTCATGTTGAACAACTTCACTATTGCCAGGATGCATATAAAGTTGAGGCACAGAAATGTTGGAAGGTATGTTAATTTGCTAAACGAGGCCAAATCTCAAAAACGATCAAAGTTATTTGAATGAAGCTTGATACACACATATGCTAGAGCCCCGCCCCCCTCCCAAGGTCAGGGGGTGTAACGGGGAAATGGGCCAAGTTTTTACCTCCCAGGTGACCCGTCAGTGCGGGGTGAATGCGGTGGTTTTGTCTTTGCACCAAAAATAGCGGTAATTGGGCCTTACCTATGTTCCCTTGGGTACGGGGGTATTTGGCAGGGATTTTATTAGCAGTTCGTCCCCGAAGGGCGGGGATTTTACCAGGGCTTGGCGGGACCAAAAGCAAACTCCCCGCTATTCCCAGGACCTAGCGGGGGCGTGGTTACAATTGACTCTTGCATAACTAATTATTAATGCCCATGGTAACTTTGTGGTTGCTTTTGGTTGTTACTTTAAATGTTGATAGAATTGACAATCCAGTTATTCTTCAAATTTAAAGCTAGGAGAGCCTTCAAAAGTGCTTCTAAAAAGCCAGTTTTGCTTCTGAAGCAGAGTGCTTCACCCGTTTGTACCCAATTTGGGGCCTTAAATTCCCACAAAGCCAATCGTTAAAATGATTTCAGCCCTTCAGCTGCAAGGTCTATCACATCCTTGTGTAATCTTCAATAGGAAACTTTTTGTCTTCATTAAGTATCTTAATCTTATTTGAATTCTGGCTGTAAGAAACCATGATTGTGTGACAATGAACCTTCATGTTTATAACAAACTTTTCCCAGGAGCTTCTGTTTTGGAGGCAGCTTGAAATCCTACAGATGGCAGTGCGCAGTGTGTAACCTCGCCTTTCCTACGTACCGATCACGCCTGCTACATGCCATACGCAGACACCGATGTCCGCCACATATCTTCAAGTGAGATGTGACAAAATTTGCCTCTGCTATGATTTGGATAGTAATCGAATTTTAATCTGAATTTTTTTTTATGGTAAACAAATGTCCAGACATTGTTCAAAATGTATTTCAATAGTGAAATAAAACAAAAGGTGAATAAATACATTTGTGCAAAATTGTGATTTAATGGCTATTTACAATTTTCAACCTTTCCGTCCTAATATGGCTTAGGGAATGGCCAACAAAGCAGTTTTTAATTGTGCCTTATATTACTAGTATTGAAATTTTTTCACTGTCCAATCCATGATATTAAGTTTTTTTACTCAGTATTGAATTTTTTTGTTTGCCTGTGTCCTACCAATCCTAGAGTCCTATATACAGTATAATTAGGTTTATATATAATTACATAAAAAAAATCACCATCCCTCACTGAAACTATCTTGTAAATAATTAATTTATGTACCTTGATGAACATAAAACTAATTCATTATCATGTTTGGCAGATGTATGTGGTGTTCGATGAAGTTTGGGAGCAGCAGGAGTCGTAAGAGTCACGAGTTGTTCTGCGCTGGCCCTATAACTTGTTACCAGTGCCCTTTTGATCAGTGTGGTTACATGTACGTTCTCATTCCTGACATTGTTATTCTCGTGTGCATATATTTTTTAAAACTGCACTCTCACAGGTTGACTAATTTGACAACATTTTTATTGTTGTCTTGGAAAGAATTAATTTTTGTGAAAATGTCTGGAAACCAATTACATAAGACTGCTGACTAAAGGTTGATGTTTTATGCTGCCAAAGTCATTTTTTAAAGCATTAGTAACGCTTTTAGCCATAAAACATTTATTTTCAAACGTAATTATGAATAACTGGGATCGGATCTTTTGTCAGCAGTCTTGTATCACTGGTTTCCAGACATTAAGGCAAGATTGGCTTATTTGAGAGAAAAAATAAAAAAAGGTTGTCTATCGTTCAGTGAAGTGCAGCTTTTAGAACGACATGTAATGTCAAGAATTACTCTGACCTGATTGCGTATAATATTGGTTCATAAAAAAGATTTCTTCACAAGTTTTGAGTTGATCTTGTTAAAGCAATTTTTAGGATTTCCTTGCCAATTTCTGATTGACCAATCAAAGTAATGGTCACCATAGCACCAGTGATAAAGTATTCACACACATAATGTTTAAACTGGAAAATCAGAATTCCCAATTGTATTTAAGTTCAACCATGATTGCAGTGTGATTTCAAACTGATAAAGTTAATCCAAAATATATGTACCAGCCCTTTATCACTGGTTTGCATATATTTACGCAAATATTTTCTCATTATAAGACAAAAAATAAACAAGTGGAAAAATGGTAAATCTGTGAGAGTGCACCTTTAACATGAAATAGCGCGATTATGTATTTTTTAATGTTAAACTTGTATAACAACTAATGATGTCATGTCATTAAGTAATCAAACTTGTATGAGCTATAAATAGAAAATCACATTCACTGTCATTGAATACTTGTACGAAATTCATTAAACTTGTTAAATACTGTAAAATCCGTATTGAATGACTACTCATGTTATATACTCTTTATACATGTTTTCCAACTGCTGATTACAGATCCAAGTTCAGTACAGTGGTCAGGAGCCATCTACAGATTTACCACGGGATACATAGACGAGCCATGGTCAACAAACGTATGTACACAACAAAAAACGCTTGTGACCTGTATTATAAAATTTATTTCCCAATGGCCAAAGACAGTGTTTAGATATTCACTTAACCTTTAATTTCCAAGTTTCAGGAAACCACTGTTAAATGTTATGAATACCAAATGCTGTTCAAGGCATTTATAGGAAAACAGATAATTATTATGAATACCAAATGTTGTACAAGGCATTTATAGGAAAACAGATAATTGTTATGAATACCAAATGTTGTACAAGGCATTTATGGAAAACATAATTGTTATGAATACTAAATGCTGTACAAGGCATTTATAGGAAAACAGATCATTGTTATGAATACCAAATGCTGTACACAAGGCATTTATAGGAAAACAGATAATTGTTATGAATACCAAATGCTGTACAAGGCATTTATAGGAAAACAGATCATTGTTATGAATACCAAATGTTGCCCAAGGCATTTATAGGAAAACATAGTTATTTGTTATGAATACCAAATGTTCTATGAGGCATTTATTCTTATTGCAGAGGTGCAGTGTGAACTGTGTCTCGCCATTTTGGGTCCAGAGAAGCTGACAGCCCATCTACGTGGCCACTGCATTGTTAAGAGCAAGTTTGAGTGCAACATTTGTACTCAAACGTTTCCCTCGTTACACCAGCGCCACTCACACGTCACTCAAGTCCACACGGAGAAACTGGAAGTGTGCGAATATTGTGGGGAAATGTTAGTATATATTAAATATACAGTAAAAACCCTATATCCATATACGTCCACCCTATTTTCAGAACCACCCGCTAATTAAAGCTTAAATTTTTTAAGAAGCGATTTTTTTCCTCTTTAATTTAATGGTCGTCAACCCCGAAAAATGGGCACCCTGTTATTCAGTAATACGACAACTCAATCCAGTCCCTTTTAATTAATCCCGTGTAAAATTGATCCGTTAATGCAACTGCAGGCAGTGTCTTTACACCACGATTGACATATGCAATATAAAGAAGTTTACACCACTTGCATTGATGATTGAACAACGGTATGGTTTATACTATCTTTTAGTCATGTTGATATCTGAAAGCTAACTTATAGAATCGTGCTAAATAAATATCCCTTCAGTACAAATCAGTACTGAAGTCCATTTTAAAGAGGTCAAGAAAATGTTACCCTGGGAGTCATTGAACCCTTGACCTTTTGTGTGAGAGGCAGACCATTATACCAGTGAACCACCATACCCTGTCAACAGAATAATTCAGATTTTACTGATGTTTTAATTTATCTGATAGGAAGTTTATCTTGTTTTTTTAATGACTGAATACTACCCATATTTATGTATAAAATTGTGAAGAGTAAATGCAGCACAATATAGTTTGATGAAAACAAAACAAAACAATTAATGCATTATCAATTTATCATGTTTAAATCATTAGATTTTTTTATAAAAACAAAACAAAAACATATGAATAAAGAAGAGATTAAGAAAAAAGGTCTTTATAAATGTTGTTGTTTTTTAATTTATAGCTACATGGCCATAAATCATTCAGTTATACTAGTAAATACCAATCGCAACCAGTAATATTTTTTAACTGTACACAAATCATATGCTCATTTGTTGGTTTTGATCATTAAAGTCAAATGTGTGATACATAATAATGTATTAAAAAAAAAAAAAAAAAAGAATTTGCATTTACCTATATAATATTTGATTGCATTAATAGATATACCGTAGTATGTTTATCAATATGTATATACTTATGTCATACTTGCCTAAATTAATCAAATTTATTCAACAAGTATTGTTTTTTTAAAGATTTTTTGTAAAGGGTTTTTACTGTTTTAAGTAAATTTTTATAATGCTCAGAACTAGGTTGCATAATTACTGGCAAGTATTTAAAGCTGCAGTCTCACAGATTGACCATTTTGACAAATTTTCTTTATTTTCGGTCTCGGAATCAGCCATTTTTTGCTTAAATTTCTGGAAACCAGTGATATAAGTAGTCTGACTTAAGATCACAGTTTTTCATATTTATGGTTGAATGTTTTAGTTTTAAGACTGAAAGTGTTTCTTAGTTATCTTTTATGACTGAATTGATGACAAAAATCAGCTGATTCTATGATAACAATTGTCAAAACTGTCAATCTGTGAGAGTGCAGCTTAAGTTTAAACAGCCTTTGAAACATAAATTTTATTCAACATCAGATTGCAGCACTACATGTTGCACAATTACATCATATATTGAACACAATAGAACGAAAGCACAGCTTGTAATGTTTCTCTATGACGGTCAAGATGCTATTTTGATTCAGGCTATGTTTTACCCAAGTTATTGCTTATTACAGCGTGCCTCGATCCTCCCTGAAGCGGCATCTCATTGACCACAACCATGTTCCGTTATCGGCGTGCCCATATTGTAACCAGAAAGTTAAACATGGAAACCTTGGCCATCATATAGCCCTGAAACACCCACAAATACCGCAGTGCATTTGCGAGATTTGCTGCGAGACTGTCTCACAGTTTCAAACGGAGCAGAAGATTCATACCTGTAAATTATGTTCCAAGACCTTTTGTAAGGCTGTGTATCTGGTGCACCATAACATCTTGATGCATGGGATTAGAAAAAAGACAGTAAAAAAGGAGTATAAGTGTCAGATATGTCAGAAGGTGTTTTACACCAAGAAGGCCATGTTCAAGCATGGGCAGCTCCATACACTGAATAGGGATGTTCCAATCTCCCCAGTCAGACCCAGCCTGCAGAATGACCCAGACCTATATGAGCCTCTGACCACTGAAAGCCAGCAGGATGACGCTGATCCTGCCCTGCATGTTATTCACATTGGGCAGGATACTGTGCAGTACCTGCCAAAAATGGGCGACTCCAGTCTAAATGCAGTCATCAAGGAGCTGATCGTGTACAATCAATCTGGAGACTTGCCTTACAAGTGTGTCCTATGTAACAGACAGTTTGCCAAGATGAAGTACATCAAGTTACACATTCGGCGAGCTCATGTAAAAGATGAGAATCAGCCATACAGATGCAAGGTGTGTGGCTCAGGATTTGTTAGACTGACAGAGTTTAGGAAGCACACTAGGTCCCACTCAGACTTCAGGCCGTTCAAATGCAAGTTTTGCAACAAGGCATTCAAGCAGCAAGCCAATTTGAAGGAACACTTGTTTGTTCACGACAATATAAAGCACTTCCAGTGCTATCTCTGCTCGAAGTGGTTCCGACAGAGAGGAGCACTCACTTCTCACGTTGTTCTGCATGACAAGCTTAAACCTTTCAAGTGCACGTTCTGTGGCAAGGGGTTCACAACGAGGGGTGAGCTGGGAAGGCACATGAAGAGATATGAGAGTGAAGAAAGGCGGAACGAGAAGTGCTACTCGTGCTATCTCTGCATGAAGGCTTTCCCACACTTTCCCTTACTGATGAAACACATTGATCAGCACAATCCAGAGAAACCGTTCACATGTGAAATTTGTACTGACACATTTTCAAATTATGTGGCTTTGTACTTCCACAAGGTCAAATATCAGCATGTTCTAGAGACTGAGGTAGTGCAAGTACAGCACACAGAAAATCCTAGTAGGCTCAAGTATAAGCCATCTGTTCTGTATGAGGATGGCGACGTTGTGTACGTCAACCAGACACTGGATGGTCATATGATTGAGAATGATGGAAGCTCAGGTATGGAGGTGGTCATTCACAATATTGACAAACATGGAGGCATCCAGTTTACCGAGAAACACCCTGAACAAGATGAATTATTGTCAATCGCCCAGCAGCTTACTGAACTGTCCAATATTCCAAAGAAAAAAGGCTCTGCAAATCCCTCTCGTAAGGAAGAAGATGAAATTGTGAAGACAATGTTGGATGCTGATGCAGATGTAATGGCAAGTTTGACCAAGACCTCTACAAGTGACTACACCTCTGCTTCCAGTGCCCCGCCTGGTCGAAGGCCGACAGTGCGCGACTTACTGGAGGATAACTACACATACTCCTCTTCCCACTCCGTCCCTGAGCCCCAAGAGCCAGAATATACGGTTGTGAATGATTTTCCTGTCACTGGAGAATATCAAATGGATATGACGACCCAAGCCTTGGTATCTTGTCCTTCGAATATGGAGGAGTTGGCTAGCTTGATTGTCCAACAGTCGGATACTTCAGACCAGGATAATATGCTTGCTATCCAAGATGAAGACGGCTCTATTATCTATGTTTGCTTGCCTCAAGGAACTGGTGTAGATCAGAATGTTGAAGAAACCACAGTTCCCTTTGCAGAGATGGATACAAACAGCATGGGCGCTTCGGTTAATGTGCAAAATGTTGTTGTCCTTTCAGAAAATGAAACTAATGACTATACTGAACATTTCGAGGAGACGCAGCCTGATCCAAACACAATGGAAAACATTGTTATAGAAGCTAGTAACATTCAAGAAGACTTAGAAACACCTATTGATGCTGAAAACCATGATCAGAATAATTATGTTATTGAAGCAGAACATGTTGAGAGTACCATATCTTCAACATTTGCTGAAAACATTAATCCCACAATAAATCCCACTCAGACTGAAGCAGAAAGTTCAGAAAATATTTCCACAGAGGAAATTATCACCACGCAGACAAGTGTTGAAGAAATCCCACAAGAAATAATCACAAGCACAGTTCTAGAAAATCCTCCTCCAAGCAGGCTACTGCAGGTTTTGGCCTCGGGTGATGCTGTTAGTAGTTCTCCATTAGCCACAGCTTTGCTAGCAGGGACAACGCCAGGCATTGGAGCAGAAGGGGAGCACAGTGGGGAAATCATTGAGGGAAGCCAGCTTGTCCCTATTGATAATGATGATTCTAACTTCACTCAGGAAGAACTCTTGGATATAGAGTATCAGCAAAACTTGGAAGACAATGATGATGTTATGGTGATGCAAGGAAAGTTTAGATATACCTTTGACAAAAATGAGAAGAAATTCACATGTTTACATTGCAATGCGACATTGTGCAACTATAAAAACTTGAAAGGGCACCTGAAGAGACATATGCCGAGAGAAACATTCATGTTCAAGTGTGACCAATGTGAAAGCCGCTTTTGCTCAAACAACGAACTAACGCGACATGTAAGGGTTCATACCAGAGAGAAAAACTATGCTTGTCCAATGTGTGATAAGATGTTCATTCAGAAAGGCCATCTGGATACGCACATGCGAATGCACCAGGGAATAAAACCATACAAATGTGACCAATGCGATGCAAGATTTATTACCAGTTCCCAGAGAAAGGTCCATTGGACCAGGAAGCATGGAAACTCTGAAATCCCGTGCGATCAATGTGATTTGACGTTCAAAACGCAGGTGGACATGTACCAGCACAAAGGCCGGTACCATGTGCTCGGACAGTTAGAGAAAGGCAAGGATAAAGCTGGTGAGAAAGATGGTGGGGTACATGTCTGTGAGAAATGTGGAAAGAAGTTTGGGAATCGGCGATCACTGTTACACCACTTGTTTGAGCACAGTGTTCAGGATAAGGTGCACAAATGTCAGGAATGTACTCAAGAGTTTAGGTCAAGGGAATTGCTAAGAGAGCATGCAAAACAGGAGCACGAGAATCATGTTTATGTTTGTAACCAATGTGGCGAGGCTTTCCTGAACCGGAAGTTTCTTAACGCTCACATGAAGGAAAACCATCCGCAGGAGTATGAAGCTAGTAGTAGCAAGACTTCAGTGAAGGAGCCGTGTAAGATTTGTGGTAAACTGTTCGCTAAAGGTGTTTCCATGATGTACCACCTGGGCTCACAACATGCAGACGCAGTGTTAGGGGAGAGCAGTAACAGTAGTAGTAGCACTGAACAGTCCTAAAAGTTGCATAGTATTACTTCTATTCTGCTGAGCTGATTGACCTCGGCTTTTTGTATGAAATCATGTTGTGTTATAATACACGGGTTTATATAAGTGTTTGATCTGTTTCATGTTCACTGTTAAATTATTGTCATCTCAGTATGTGCTTAATTTCGTATGAAATTCATACTTTGAACTACTTTAAGTTAATACATAATCATTCTTGCCAGTATTGATTATTATTGTATTAACTGTTAAAAGCATATGTTCAATAAACGTGTTTCAGCTTTATATACAATGCTTATACATGTATATATATTTAACCAAATGTGTTTAACTTATTGTGTTATACAGTGCATTGTAGATAATAATGTAAATATATTGACAATTATCTTATTGTTATTAACTTATTATCTATTTCAATATTGCGTTCCTGCATTTCACTTCTTAATGTATTGGACTGGTTTATCCATCTCCATGCATTTGACTGGGTTATCCATCTCCATGCATTGGACTGGTCTATCCATATCCACGCATAGGACAGGTTTATCCATCTCAATGCATTGGACAGGTTTATCCAACTTCATGCATTGGACTGGTTTACCCATCTCTATTCATTTGACTGGTTTATCCATATCCATGCATTGGACTGGTTTATCCATCGCCATGCATTGGACTGGTTTACCCATGCATTTGTGAAATATATACATAAAGGGACTCGTTAACATAATATTTGTTGGCAAGGATGAAATTCAATTATTTTACACACGAACAAAAAATCAAACAGCAACTGGTAGATACCCAGTAAAACAGATTTTTGCAAATCTAAGCCTAAGATCATTCAAATTTCAATAGTTTTACTAAGGCTTCATTAAAATGGAGCATTTACAAATCATTAGATGATGTGTGTTTTTTTCAGTGAAACATGCAAATGGTTTACAGTCCATACATATACTGTTTTGTATATAAAGGGTGAACAAATCCATTTAAGGTAATTTTAATGCATTTTTATCTGACATGTTGTTGATTTTTCCGTTCATACTAGTGCTGCATTAGTTACAACCACTGAAGGATCGGACTTGATAATGTGACTAATAATGTGTGTGGGTCTCTGAACGTTTTGTTACATGAATATTTATGTTAAAGATTTGGTTATATCTTAATGCAATAAAAAGCCGACATATACTTCATTGTGTTTATTATGCAATGTTTTATCTAATCATTCCTCCTTGTTTTTCTTCCTATTGATTTCGAGATCAGAAGGTCAAAGATCAAGGTCACAGTGACCTAAAGCTGTAAAAAGGTTTCTGCTCAATAACTCAAAAATGCTTGCACCCAGGAACTTCAAACTTGCTATGCTAGTTGATCATTACTAAAAGGTGACCACTGTGGTACAGATTTTGGAGCAAAAGTGGACTAGTGGTGATCACTGAGGTATAGATATTGGTAACCAGTGAATCTCCGGTCCACGTTATTGTGTGGTTGTTACATTTTTATATATAGAGGGTTCTTCAGATTTGTTTTGGTATGAGTTTTGCAGTTTGAATAGAATCAGTGAAGTAGGTCATATTTAGTATTTGGCTATACCAGGTCATTGTTATTTTATCAATATTTTGTTTTTCTTTACGATGTTGTTTAATTATATTCCTTTTGATCAGATCATGTATAAATGGATATAATATATTAGTTTATTTAGCAGTTAAATATTTTACAGAAAGAAAAAAAATGCAAATGTAATGGGTGTTACATTTTATAGAATCCTGGAAAACCGACAGAAAAAGTAGATTTCTATATATATATATACACTGTGTCATGTACATATTTTTAGTACTATTTGGGCTTCCATTGATAAAGAATATCTTGCTCTTGTGTTCAAACTTACTTTAAGAGTTTTTATCTGTTTTTTTATGTCTCCGAAGGTGGGCATATCAAAACCGCAACGTCCGTCTGTATGTCCGTCCGTGTGTCTGGCTCAATTACTCGTGTCTGGGCTGTAAATTTCTCTTGTATGGACAGATTTTAATATAACTTGCCACATGTGTTCGACATACCAAGACGACGTGTCGTGTGCAAGACCCGTGTCCCTACCTCAAAGGTCAAGGTCACACCTAGTGTCTATTCACGATGGAATGCTGCATATAAGTACATAGAGTATAGGTTGTCGTGTCCAGGCTGTAACTTTCCCTTGTACAGACAGATTTTAAAATAACTTGCCTATTGTGTTCCACATACCAAGAATGCGTGTCGTGTGCAAGACCCATGTCCCTACCTCTAAGGTCAAGTTTACGCTTAGTGTTTATTCCCAATGGAATGCTGCATATAAGGACATAGAATATAGGTTGTCGTGTCCGGGCTGTAACTTTCTCTTGTATGGACGGATTTTAAAATGACTTGCCACATGTATTCGACATACCAAGTCGACGTGTCGCGTGCAAGACCCATGTCCCTACCTCTAAGGTGAAAGATACATTTAGTGTTTATTCACAATGGAATGCTGAATATACGGGCATAAGAGTGTTAGTTGGCAAGTATGGGTGGTATTTTTTTATGTTCAGAGGCAATTAAAAAAAACTTGCCATATGTATTTGACACGTAAATGCAAGATCAACTGTTCATGTACTGACAATGTTCATAGGTCAATGTCACATTCGGGGGCATTCGTAACATACTGTGATAGCTCTTGTATGTTGTTTTTTTTATATAATTTTAGAGGGAATTGTCATAGCGTGGTGTCGTTATAGAAGTCATCATACAAAAACTTTAAAGCTGCACTCTCACGGATTGAACGTTTTGACAACTTTTTTATTTTGTTTGCCTTGGAACGGGCCAATTTTTGCAAAAATGTTGTTTCCGCTTAAGAACTTGAGAACATTAAGACCCAGGAACTTCATACTTGGCGTGCAGGTTGGTTATGACCAGTAGATGACCCCTACTAATTTTGAGATCAGTAGGTCAAGGTCACAGTGACCTAATGCTGAAAAAAGGTCTCTACTCAATAAATAAAGAACGCTTGCACCCAGGAACTTCAAACTTGGTATGCTAGTTGGTCATTACTAGGAGGTGACCACTGTTGTACAGATTTTGGAGCAAAAGTGGACTAGTGGTGATCACTGAGGTATAGATATTGTCAACCAGTGAATCTCCGGTCCACGTTAATTATTGTGTGGTTGTTATATTTTCATATATAGAGGGTTTTTCAGTTTTGTTTTGGTATGAGTTTTGCAGTTTGACTAGAATCAGTGGAGCAGTTCATATTTAGTATAAGGCTATACCAGGTCATTGTTATTTTGTCAAGATTTTGTTTTTCTTTAAAATGTTGTTGAATTATGTACGTGTTGGTCATATCATGTGTGAATGGATATACTATAGTAGTTGATTTAAGAATTAAATATTATTACGGAAAGGAAAGAAATAATCACAAATGTAATGGGTATTACATATTATAGAATCCTGGAAAACCTACAGAAAAAGTAGATTTTTATATATAGACAGTGTGTCATATACATTTTTTTAGTACTATTTGGGCTTCCATTGATAAAGAATATCTTGCTCTTGTGTTCAAACCTTCTATAAGAGTTTTTATCTGGGGGTTATAATTTTAGGGGGTATTGCCATAGCCTGGTCTCGTTCAAGAAGTCATCATTCAGCTTTATATACAATGCTTATACATGTATATATATTTAACCAAATGTGTTTAACTTACTGCGTTAGAATAATGTACATATATCAACACTTTATTTAACCTTTATTGTTATTTCAATATAGTGTTCCTGCATTTAAAAAAATCTCAATGTATTGGACTGGTTTATCCATCTCCATGCATTGGATTGGTTAATCAATCTCAATGCATTGGACAGTTTATCCATCTCAATGCATTGGCCTGGTTTACCCATCTCTATGCATTTGACTGGTCTATCCATCTTCATGTGTTGGACTGGTTTACCCATCTCCATGCATTTGACTGGTTTACGAATCTCTGTGTATTGGACTGGTTTACCAATCTCTTTGCATTGGACTGGTTTATCCATCTCCATGCATTGGACTAATTTATCTATCTCCATGCATTGGACTGGTTTATCCATCTCCATGCATTGGACTGGTTTATCAATCTCCATGCACTTGACTGGGATATCCATCTCCATGCATTTGACTTGGTTATCCATCTCCATGCATTGGACAGGTTTATCCATCTCCATGCATTGGACTGGTTTATCAATCTCAATCCATTGGACAGGTTTATCCACCTCCATGCATTGGACTGGTTTACCCATATCTATGCATTGGACAGGTTTATCCATTTTCATGCAGTTGACTGGTTTATCCATCTCCATGCATTGAACTGGTTTATCAATCTCCATGCATTGGACTGGTTTACCCATCTATATGCATTGGATTGGTTTACCCATGCATTTGTGAAATATTTTCTTAAAGGGACTCATTTACAGAATATTTGTTGGCAAAGATAAAATTCAATTATTTTACACACTTACGAACGAAATTCAAACAGCAGCTGGCAGATACTCAGTTAATCAGTTTTTAGCTCTACTGGCCAATGGCCAGAAGAGCTTATGCGATTGAAATGTGTACGTAGTGTGTGCGTCTGTGCGTCCGTGCGTTCGTGCGTCTGTAAACAATTGCTTGTGAACACGATACAGTCTTCAGTTTTGATTGTATCTAGATGAAACTTGTGCAGTATCTAGATATCCTTTAGAACTCGGTTCCTTTTGAAAACCAGCCAGATCTGCCCATGCATGCCTGGATTAAGGGTCTTCAAAGTATAAACAAATGCTATTTTTGTGCTAATTCTATTTTTAGCCAAGTCTACATGAGCGAAGTCTATTTTTAGCCAATTTTACATGTAAAGTCACAATTGCTTGTGAAGGTTTGTTCAAACTATGCCCCTGGGGCCATTACTGCCCCCCCACCCCCACGGAGACCAGTGCGGCAAAAGAAACGACCTCGGCGACGTTGGCGGAGGCCCCGGGAAGAGTTCTCTTTTTTTGTAAGGGACGGACTCCCCCCCCCCCCCTTTAAATTGAAAAATGTTAAAAACCTTTTTGTCTGAAACCACATTTAGTGGTCCACTACCATGGAGTCAAATTATGCCCCTTGGGTCAAAACTGGCACTGCCCTGGGTGTCACAATTTTCCTAGAGACTTATTTAAGAAATTTCAAAATCTTATTGTTTCAAACCACAAGGCCCATACCTTTGATATTTGTTGTGGAGCATCATATGATGCATTTGAAAACATTTGAAATAATTTCCCTTGGGAAAAAGCTGGCCCCACCCCTTTAGATTTACTTTTTAATTTTTAAAGCTACAGTAATGATATTTTGACCATATGAACAGTGTGTAGACAAGCATTAATGTTGTACTCGGACGTCCTTGACATTGACCTTTGACCGACTTTTTATTTTTAAAGCTACAGAAATGAAATTTTGACCATGAGTACAGTTTTGAAAGCAAATATTATTTACCCTCAGATTACCTTTACTTGGCACATATTAAAATAGTTCATGCAACTTATCTGCTAACAACACTTCCTGTCCTCAGATGTTGAACGTGTAGCGTTTTCAGCTAACCCAAACACAAAAAGTGAACTATATATTTGTTGCCTATTACTCAAACGTACATGCTCTGGATTGAAAATGACCACAAGAGCCATGCCAGTAGAGCATATGCCCTTTTGGGCCTCTTGTTTGCAAATCTAAGCTTAAAATCATTCAAATTTCAATAGTGTTACTATGCTTCATCAAAATGGAGCATTTACAAATCATAATATGATGTTGTTGTTTTTCACTACCTTGACAGATTATTGTTTAAGTTTTTATGAAACATAATTTTTAGTAATTTTGGAAAAGTTGATAGAATTGCGAGTGAAAGTTGATAAGATTGAAATATTAATGTTTTTGTTCTGTAGGTCGCTGACACATTTAAAAAGTTGTCAACATTTGTATTGCTATAATACATATAAGCAGGAAGAGTTAAAAAATACCAATTTTTAACAAAAATTGTTAATATAAATAAATACACAGGGCGAAAGAGAGTATATGCCTTCAATGTTAAAGGGCTGCAAAAGCAAAGCAGTATTGGCAAATAAAAGCCTAGCTTTGCTTTTAACTAGAAAAGCACAGCTTTAAAAAAATAATGTTATATAGGAAAAAATGCAGTTTGGGTCCAAAAAGCGCACCGTTTGCATTTCACTTGAAAAGCAAACCTTTTGCAAAAAACGTTATTACTTAGGATAAAAACGCAGCTTTTGGTGGTATTGGCCCATAAGGCACAGCTTTTGCAAAGCTTGTGGCTGTATTGGCCCAAAAAGCTCAGCTTTTGCAAGGAGCTCCGTTTTTAACTAGAGGAGGACAAGTGTTGACCTCTTGGGTACAGATATTATAGCAAAAGTTGACAAGTGACAATCACTGAGGTACAGTCAGTGGAGGGAAAGGGACTAGTGGTGACCACTGAGGTACAGTCATTGAAGAGAAGTGGACTAGTGGTGACTACTCAGGTACAGATATTGAGCTGAGTAGGTTAAAGGTCAAGGTAACATTGAGGTGAAAAAACGTGTTTTGCTCAATAACTTGAGAACACATGCACCCATGAACTTCATAGCTAGTATGCCAGTTGTTCATGACTAGTTGAAGACCCCTATTGATTTTGAGATCAGAAGGTCAAAGGTCAAGATGGCCTTCAGGTGAAACATAAAAACGGTTTGCGCTCAATTACTGATTATCCTTTGGGTCCATGAACTTACCACCTGGTATTTCAGTTTGTTTTGACTTGTAGAACTTAAAACTTGGTATGCTAGTTGGTCATTTCTCATTAGAAGGTGACCACTGTGGTACAGATATTGGAGCAAAAGTGGACTAGTGGTGATCACTGAGGTATAGATATTGGTAACCAGTGAATCTCCGGTCCACGTTATTGTGTGCTTGTTACATTTTCATATATAGAGGGTTCTTCAGTTTTGTTTTGGTATGAGTTTTGCAGTTTGAATACAATCAGTGAAGAAGTTCATATTTAGTATTAGGCTATTCCAGGTCATTGTTATTTTGTTTTTCTTTACGATGTTGTTGAATTATGTACCTGTTGGTCTGATCATGTATAAATGGATATAATATAGTAGTTGATTTAACAATTACATATTTTAACAGAAAGGAAAAAAAAATTGCAAATGTAATGGGTGCTACATTTTATAGAATCCTGGGAAACCGACAGAAAAAGTAGATTTCTATATATAGACACTGTGTCCTGTACATATTTTTAGTACTATTTGGGCTTCCATTGATAAAGAATTAAGATGAAGTTTGTATTCAAACTTACTGTAAGAGATTTCATCTCTTTTTTTTAAATATTTTTTAGGGGGTATTTTCATAGCCTGGTGTCGTTTTAGAAGTCATATATATATATATACAAAAAACTAAGCTGCATTCTCATAGAGTGAACGTTTTGACAACTTTTTAATTTTTTGTCTTGGAACGAGCCAATTTTTGCAAAAATGCATGGAACCAGTTATATAAGACTGCTGACAGAAAAAATAGATCGTAGATTTTTATATTTAAGTTCAAAAATTGATGTAATATGCGCTTTTCTTAAACTGTACGTAACGGTTTAAGCCAAAAAACATTAGTTTTCGAATGGAAATATAAAAATCTGCGATCAGATCTTTTGTTAGCAGTCTTTTATCATTGGTTTGCAGATATTTATGCAAAAATCTGCTCTTTCTTTCCAAGACAAATAACGTTGTAAAAACGGTATATCAGTGAGAGTGCAGCTTCAAAAATTGGCTATAACATTTAAATAATGTTCATTTTCCAGAGAAAATATGAATATTTTAGGTGAAACAAGACCCATAACTCGTAATTGCGGTAAGAATGAATTACGCCCCTTAATAGTCTAGTGTAAAAGAAAACTAGTGTCATCGTTTGTTAAGTGGCGCTCTTGTCTAAGTTAAAAAAATGACCAATTTTTAAATAAAAATGTAAATATAAACACAGGGCAGAAGAGAGTATGTGCCTTTAAGGCTGCAAAAGCGAAGCAGTATTGGCAAATAAAAGCCTAGCTTTGCTGTTAACTAGAAAAAGCCCGGCTTTAACAAAATAAAACAAAATAATGTTATTTAAGAAAAAATGCAGCCTTTAACGGTATTGACCAAAAAGCGCACCGTTTGCAATTCACTTGAAAATCAAAGTTTTGGCAATCAATCGTGTGTTTTTTAGAGAAAAAATGCAGCTTTGGGTGGTATTGGCCCAAAAAGCACAGCTTTTGCAAAGAGCTGCGTTTTTTAACTAGAAGATGAAAAGTGTTGACCACTTGGGTACAGATATTTATAGCAAAAGTTGACAAGTGGCAACAACTGAGGTACAGTCATTGGAGGGAAAGTGGACTAGTGGTGACTACTGAGGTACACTCATTGGAGGGAAAGTGGAAAGCTCAGTAGGTTAAAGGTCAAGGTAACACTGAGGTGGAAAAACGTGTTTTGCTCAATAGCTTGAGAACACATGCACCCAGGAACTTCAAACTTAGTATATCAGATGTTCATGACTAGTTGAAGACCCCTATTGATTTTGAGATCCGAAGGTCAAAGGCCAAGGTCAAGGTGACATTTAGGTGGAAAAAATCTATTACTGATGATCCTTTGGGTCCATGAACTTTATACCTGGTATGCCAGTTGGTTATGACTTGTAGATGACCTCTCTGGATTTTGAGATCAGTAGATTTAAGGTCAATGTCGCGGTGACCTTGAGATGAAAAACATGTTTCCACTCAACAACGTACAAATGTTATGTTCATCATTGATTATTTCTCAGTTACGACCTCACAGTAGGGGAGACAAGCGCTTTTTCAAACAAGCAATATCTAGATTTATGATATGTTATGCACCAGTCAATTGTAACCACGGCCACCCCAGGTCCGAGGAATAGCGGGGACTTTGACTTTCGGTCCAGCCAACCCCGGGTAAAATCCCCGCCTTGCGGGGACGAACTGATGGTAAAATCCCCGCCAAATGCCCCCGCACCCTAGGGACACTAGGTAAGGCCCATTCCCCGCTATATTTTTCGCGAAGACAAAACCTCCGCATTCACCCGACACTGCGGGCCACCTGAAAGGTAAAAACACGGCCCATTTCCCGGCTATCCCCGGTATACCCCCGGACCTGGGGGGCCGTGGTTGCAATTGACTGGTACATTATTATTACTTATTAAACAATAAGGACTGAAGGGCCATATTCAATTGTCCAGGCTATGAGACGATCACCTCTGCCTTCAACATTGTATTGTCATTATCATATAGAAAACAGTAATTTAACAAAAGATATACTGATAAGATATAGTACTAAAAAACTTAATATTCATAAGGAATATGCCAACTTTATAATGTGACGTCTGCTATAATCATATATGCGTCATAGTTGTCTGCGGTAATGAGTTGATACCTATATTGTCTTTATATAGCTTTATAAATAAGATATTTTTTCATCATGTCTAACCAAACTTGTTTGCTTCCAAAACGGTTCATCATACCTTTTCTTTAAGTGTTTTTCATGTCCATAGAGACATTCAGCTTCACTTTCACTGATGTTTGTATCTTTCTTCATAAGTTCGCTTACTTCAGCCTTATATTGCGACTGGCACTTTTCAAACGCTGCGGCAACAATTTCTTGCCAAGAATCAATATCCACGAAGTCCTCAGAGGTCACGAGCACGTCATCGTCGTCGTCACTCGTTCATTTGAACGCTGTGATATTTTTAAACGTACTAGTTAGCTGTAAATGGCATAAACATAACAAATGAAAGTAACATAGTGTGTGGTTTTAAGTGGTCTGACTATAATAATAAAGAAACTTTTTTTTTTTTTTTTTTTTTTTTTTTTAATCCTGACCGCCGTATAACCGTAGGGTACACTTAAGTCATGATTTTAAGTACTATCACATGCTGACGTCTGCTCATATATAACTAAAATCTTATGCAGAGCACCGACTGATTATGTGTTAGTTTTCAAACTTGAAAGAAAGCTCATCTTGCAGACTATTATTGTGCATCTTATTTTGTCTCTTTTTTATTGACTGAACCTGGATCATTGTAAAGACTCATAGAAATCATACTGTGTACTAATTGCTCATATATTTGGCTTAAGAAGATTGTTAAGTATAATAACATCCTCAAGAGAGCAGAGAGGTTTTTGAGTACATACTAACTCAAGCGAACATAAATAATAGTAATACAACAGACTTTCATTAAAGCTTTATAAACACATCGACAGTCGTGTACCATTTACTAAAAATGAAAACAAAACAATTATTTTGGGTGTGGCGCGACCCGCGGGCCCATGCCATATTTAGAAGAATATTAGTTGTTTCGCTCGTGAAACGGAGATTTATCCGAGCCATCCGACTCTTCATTTTGAACAATATAATATGATCGCATGCCAGTGGAAGTACTATTGTTTCAATGTACTGACCTCTTTGGCGGAGCTTTGTCTAGTTTTGTAGGTATGTTGGCCCGCGCAATTCTGAGATACAACTAGGCCGAGCTAAAATCAGTAATAGGTCATATAATCTTAAGTCGCACTATGCCAGGTAGTGATATGCACGACTGCTCAGTCACAAAATCCATTCGAATTCCATTTTTTTTCTCGATTTCTTCGTCATTCAATGATGTATCTACAAAACATGCGATATTTCTTAGTACTGGTGTTACTGTATAAAGAAGTGCAACGTAGGCATTTAAGATGTGGTGTTAGTAGTTTATACCCCGGGTCCCGGCGTTAGAACATTGAAGGGTCCCAAAGTGCCCAGTGTGTGTGTATGTAAGCTTATTTATACTCGCACTCGGGCAAGGTCCATTCGGCGAGTGCTCTGATAAGGTTTTTAGTGGTTTTATGTTTTTAGAGCATATTGCACAGACAGAATGTAAACCTGGTTAGAGCTGTCATGGTTCTTTAACGTGCACCAGTGTATATATAGCACCGTCAAACGGGACCCCCATTTAAAGTCCCTTCCAGAGGACGGCCAGTTTTTTTAAGTGGTGCGACGGGGAATCAAACCAGCTACCCCTGGATTGACAATCAAGAGTGTTGCCACTATACCACGGATCCACCAGCAAGATCAAGACAATTCATGACCAGCAAATATGTAACTGTTCAGATAATATCTAACAGGTGGGCCTTAAATATAAATTCTTCCGCACAAGATAAATACCATGCCGAGCCAACAGATCCGTAGTCTAGTCTCGATACGCGTGTGTCAGTATTATTAAATAACGTAATACATCGATGACACGAAAAGCCAGGATTTAAATAAAGTATACGAAAAGCAAGCAGTAATGCCTAATTGAACGTTTTATTACATTTATTCTTCATTCCAGTTAAAAAATAAGCTGTGTTCTGGATTCTAAGCCAAACATAAACGTTATTCCAGTTTCTCAGCCTGAGGGAGGCGGTGACAACCTGGCGCCAGATATGTTATATATAACACTTGGTATTATTGTGCCCTTTAAGATGGTTTTCACCGTTTCATCCATGGTCTGTTATAACAGTTTCGAAATTCGCATGTGTTGATGGACTTTATTTTTCCCAAAAACACTGGTATTGTTTGAAAAATATTGTTAACATATTTCACATCAATAAAGCTTTTAAACTCAGTTCAATTAATATATACTTTCGGTGATGGTTTTTCGACCATATTAACATGCATATTCATATAATTTTCTTTTCTTTTTTATCAATGTTTAAAAGCCTATAAGATAGGGTTAAATTATGTGTGTTATCCGATTCATTATACATGTGTATGCATTCTCTCTATGCATGAGAGTTATTTTATCTATAAGTTTGATATTTGTATCACAGGTAAACAATGTATTGTATACACCATTTGGTTTAATTAAAGTCTAAATGCACTACAAATCATTAAATGATCCAAATGTTTTCTATGATGGCCTTATCAATGGTCGCTACAGTATAAACTGTTTAAATTCGTTTGAAAAACTATTATTTTCGTAATCTGGTTTTGAATTACATGACTGTGTGGCAATGAAAGTTATTTCATAATAGTTGAGTGTACCCTTTTGGTTGAATTCGGTGGCGTTTTGTAGAAGACGACGAGCCAGCAACAGAAGGCCGCAAAGGTAGTATTATTTTAGGTAAGATGTTGATCTTGTTACTGCAACCATTTACTTTTTAATGTTGCAGTATGTATTTGGACCCTTTAGACTTCACTTTGAGCTTGTATCGACCGGCGTATATCGAAGTGAATTTTATTGCCGAGACATTTCTCTCAGCACTCATTGGACATTATGATCAAAAAGTTAAAACCTACCATGAGGATCTATCGTTAAAATGACACATAAAAATCATTAAGTATGACCCTTGTTTTGCCAAACAGACCTTCGGTTTAGATTAATTTCCCCGAATAATTTGATTATCTTATGAAATATTGCAATAATAATGACTTGTTATTATGACAATCACATTGTGTTCCTGTTCTTACATATAGGATCTGGTATCACTCAGGGTAATTATGTCCTTAAGAGGGTAAATGATGGTTGTACTTCTGTCTGTCCAAACTGATGATTCGGTGTTCATATTCATTGCACATATTTTTAAGAAAATGTAATAAAATTATAATAAACTACCATATATAGATATCATCACTAATACTTTGTTAATCAGTCTGTGTTATAACTTTATGAGATATTTGGTTTGTTACAATGACATATATATGCACGAATAAATCTATCTATCTATCTATATTCTTTTAAGTGACTGCTTCTATTTTTCACCCTAGATGAAAATAAAAGAAGCCAGACACTGCTCCTTTGTTGCATAAAACAATGCAAAAACATTTAAATTAATAGCCGTTTAAACTTCCAAACGACTGTAATAGGTTTTCTTGTGATATTTTTTGTATTATAAACTTACACTTAAAAAGGTGAGTGTTGTTATGATTGTGACTTAGGATCACCATTCTAAATTCTGTTCTTTTTGTTGTATATTATAGTAATAGTTATTTGCATATTTTATTATTTTTATAAATAAAGATATGAAATAGTGGAGATTGATCAATAAAAAAAAAGGAAAAATCTTATTTAATTACTAATCAACTCACCTGAACAGGTAAAAATTGTAAAAGTATGTCGTTATTAAAAATAGTAAATGTTTGTGAAAGAGTGATTATCGGTGATTTTTTTTTTTTAAAGTTTTATGCCTGTATCTCGATTATATCATGAGATATGTCTTCATTACCATTCATGGTAAAATTCTCAGGATTCCAAGTTTTTTTATTCAGCACTGATAAGCCATTTTAGGCATAAAAAACATAGTGGCTTTAGGGCTGATTGTATAGGGAAAAATGATAATGCCATCACCTGGTCCTGTTTAGAAATGAAATGGAAAAATTGAATTTTTGATTTGCTTGCTTGCTCTAATCATTTCGGCAAACATCCATAGAAAAAAACATCAATTAGATGTGGCCTTACAAATATTAAGCCATGCCTAAGCCATAACTTTTATACTAGGTATTTCATTTACTAAAACAGCTATTTTGTACCCAAGAAAGGGACTTGAATCTAACAGAGTACTATCTGGTGGCATGTTCAGGGGTGTAGCTGAGCTAAAAATTTCATGTAGATGAATGCCAAATTATCAAGGGTAGGGAGAGGTCAAATTGTTTCACCTAGATTGTCGGAAGTGCATTTTGGCCTATGATTTGGAATGATAAATGAGTTAACATAAACATCAATCCCTTTTAATTTTTGGTCAATATATTGCTATTATAAGTTGTAACTGAAAAAGACAGTTTCATGTTATAATTTTTTTATACATGTATCTATTTTTTTTTCGAAATAAAAGTGTAGGCTGCATCCTACAGGGCATATAGGAGGCCATGCCCCTGGTGTTATGCCAAGGTCACACTTCAATGCAATCTAATAGGGATTTTACAGAATTACCTCTTGAAAGTCCTAACATTGTAAACTAAACTCTCAATGGGTTTTCAATAAAATACTCTCAAAATGGCTTCTTATCCATGGGTAAATTGACTTGATTTGTCTCATTCATGTGATTGCTCTTTATTGTTGCAATAAGAATCATCATTTCAGTGGGAGGAGGCATGGGCTATTCAATTTGGGTGATTTCAATTTATTAACACTTCAAATTTGGAAAATTAATATGTAAAAGTTACAAGCTCATTTATTCTTTATAATGGAAGTTTAATATACATTTAGTAAAAAACACAAGTTACCAATAATATCAGCACAAACAATGATTCCATGATCATTTTTTGTTCTTTTTTCAATTGAGAAGTATATAGCTAAATTTGACACCCTGCTAATGAAGATGAAAGCCCTGTTTTAAAGCTGCACTCTCACAAATTGACAGTTTTGACCTTTTTTTTAGTTGTCTCAGAATCAGTTCATTTTGACATCAGTGCCTTCAATTTAGTAATATAAACTATTAACTCAGAATAAAACTGATTTAAATTGTTTGGTAAACTGACGAAAATTTTATTTTTCTCAAAGAGTTAGGAACACTTTAGCAAAAAGACATCCATTTTCAAACATGAATATAAAACCTATGATCTGCTCTTTTGTCAGCAGTCTTATATCACTGGTTTCCAGACATTTATGCAAAAATTGGTTTATATTTAATTTATAAATACTTAATATTTTAAGGTAAATCTGCTGTCCAAATTGAACTATATCAATCATAAAGATGGACAGTTTGGATAATGAAGGTTCCTCTTCATCGAGTAAAAGTGAGATGCAGAAGGAAGAAAGCAGTGATAGAAGCACACCAGAGAGTAGAGATAATGATGATGTTGAGGATAATAACTCCAACAGCAACTCAAGCTCCGGTGCTGGCTTGGAAGCTGATGCGAAGTCTTGTGAAGGAGGCCAGAAACAGGCAGATCATAAGAGTTCAGACATTAAACAGGCAAAAGAAAAAGGCATCTTTGATGTTAATGCAGAGCCTATTGAAATTGAAGACGATCCTGTTGAACCTGTCGAATTTGACTTGGACCAGGTTGCACCCCCAACAGGTATTTGGCCTCAAGTTTAAAGATGCACTCTTGCTCCCAAATAAGATGTATTACAATTAATACTATTGTTTTAATATTCCAAAAAGGATGAATAAATGTCAAAAACAATGGTTCTTATGAAGGATACTTAGTTTAATTTAAAAGAAATGTGCATAAACACAGTATTTCTACCTTATGAGACTATAGTAGAGATCACAGTAAATCTTTTAGCACTCACCAATCATTTAATATTTTGGCGTTTTCAGCTATTAAATACACAGTTACAATCTTGTTTTCAGTAATTAATACTTTCCATAAATGCATTATTTAGTAAGTAGTTAAAGGTTTATCAGTCAAACTTTGTTTGTTATACATGTGTATGTTTTGTTTTTGAATAAGAGTGTCACTTTCAAAAATATGTATATTCAAAATACCACAGTGTGACATTCCAGGAATCTGATTTGCATAATGATAAATCATAGTTTGAGAGGTGCCCACAAGACTGTTGTAGCCCGGTGTTTTTTCCATTTTCAAGGGAATGGTGGCTGGCCATTTGATAGGTGAAAAATAGCATTGTTTGGGCCAAAAGGGGAAAATACTAACATGATTCATATAATATTCAACATGTTTTCAAACCTTTTATTCAACAAACATATCAACATTTCATAAATGGCACTAAATTGCTACATTTGCTGTAAAAAATACTGTTAAACCCTACTCTGTAATTATAGAAGGACTCACTACATACAGTCTTGCATACACCCCTCAATTATTTTTGTAATGCAAAGAACACATTCATTTGTATGTTGAATTTTCTCACCATTTATATTTGTTTTATGTATGTCTAAGTACCTTTGCAGGCTTTAGAGTTATTTAGTTTCGCAGAGTGAATCTCAAGATTTTATTTATGTGTTCAGTTGAAGATGTTGACATTTCGAATGTGGAGATCAAGACAATAGAGCCAGATGATGACGATCTGTTTGCTTTTCTCAACAACACTGATGAAGATCTGGTTGGTGAACCGATGCTGGGGCCTGGGGAACACGTTGCCATGGTAATGTTATCTTAACAGTGTTTTTGCTTTAATGTCTTTTATCACTTGTGATTTCACATTTAGACAAGTTACTTTCATTTTTATTATTCACATATCATATTTTGTATACACAATGTGTATACAAAATATGATACGTAAATAATAAAAATCCCTGAGTTAAGTTTCATGTGACATGTAGATAATTCTTCTGAAACTTAACTTAGGGATTTTTTTACCTTCTTTGGTAGAGGCTGAAATTCTGCTACTTTCCAATTAAAAATAGTATATTTTCCCCAATTTATAAACATTTGTTTCAAAATAAATGAACAATTAAAAAAGTAAATAAAGATAATTATTATCGTGGAATCTAGTTTGTAATCATGTTATAATAGTTGTGTATGTTTCTAATTGTATACCAATTTTTAATTAATTTTAATAAATGAGCTTTTTGTGTTTACTCTTAAACTGTTTAAAGTTTCTAATTTGAAACCTTTACACATTAAAGTTTCCAAAAATGAATAAGACAGTCTGTAAATATCTAAATATCAGTTATACTTTTACTTTGTTTAAGATCGTCAGCCTTTCACACAGCTTTTCTGAGAAACTACAATTAACCGTCATATAATATCCTTTTTGGGCAGATAATAAAAAGAAATATTGTTGTTGTTTAAGTGTAAAATGGCAATAAATTTGACCGCATGAACATAAAAAGTTACGCAACTTGTAAAAAATAGCTTTTGGGGATCCCTTGGTGAAATATATTGTGCCAACAAAAGTGATTTATATGTTATGTTGAAACAGCTTGTTTCACAATCGTTGTAAAATACATAAGTTTACTAACTAAACTAAACTAAACTAAATATATTGTGATCTTACACTGAAACTTACATGTATTCACTATATATTCAAGTTACATCCAAGTATATATATATATAGAAATTTTCCAAATTGGTGAAAATGGACATAAAAATTCCTATTCCAATGGTTTAGGTCATATTCCCTAAATCCTTTAAAAGACACCATTTCAGCATTTACTGTTATTCCTCAGACTGAAGAGGAGATCAAGCAGAAGGAGTTGTACAGGTACCTGACCAACAGTGACCCAACCAAACTGAGGTCATGTGAGGTGACCCCTGCCCCTACCCCCGCCCACTCCAGTGATGACAGCTCCGGGGAGTCGGGATCCGAGTCAGGCTCCACAGAACATTTGGAATCCAGTGAGGAAGAAGAGGAGGAAGAGGTTGTGGAAAATGACAGGTGGGCTCTTTTTTGGCTTCGAGTCTTTGTAAGCGGTTGCTTTCTGGAAACCACGGTATTATTAGTTTATCAAGATATTGTGATAGCCTTTGTGTCATTTAAGGCAGTGTGATGCAAACACATTTAGTTTAAACTTATTTGTTTTACAATTGTGAACAGTGAGAGTGTGGTCTTGTGTTGTGGGTGAAACCAGAGTACCCGGAGGAAACTTACTTGTCCGGCTTGGTGACCACTTTACCAAAAACATTTGCCTTGGCCATAACTTAAACAACATGCCAAGATGTTCAAATTAATGTTGGTAAACATGTTTCTAATGATTATACACACATGTTAAGCAAGGCAAATAACTCTGGCTTTAATTATTGTTGAGTTATGTCCCTTATTTTACAAAGAAAACAAACAAGCATTGGTGTTTGCTGTGCAGCGCTCTTGTGTCAAGTATTTTTGTGTTTTCCAGGAATGATCTGGCATAAGAAAACATTGTACTACTTCTGTTCTAATTTTTCATTAATGAAGTATTTGCATGGAAACACATTTCATGATGAACAGCTCTACTTTAATTAGCTGAAAGAAACAGTCATAAAAATAAGACTTTTGGAAGAACAAGTCTATATTTAAAATAGCCCTGCTATGTAAAATACAGAATTTGAGCAAGCCCGAAAAGCATTTTATGAATGCAGGTCTTATGGGCTTTTGCTCATTTTATCCACAGGTTATTACGCTATCTTTTGTTTTAAATTAACCTGGATGAAAAATGATTGTAGGTCCTGAATGCAAGTGCTGGTGACAGTATCACCCAGCAATGAAAAAGGGCTTCACCGAGGAGAGGAAAGTTATTTAACCATGTATGTAATATGATTGTAGGTCCCCAGAGCTGAATGCAAGTGAGAGTGACAGTATCACCCCGGAGAAGAAGAAGAGGGGCTTCACAGAGGATAGGAAACTAGAGATTATGAAGTATGCCGTCAGTATGGGCACAAACAAGGCATCACAGCTGTACAAGGTCAGTATGGTCATCGACAAGGCATCAGAGCTTTAAAATGTCAGTATGATCATCAACAAGGCATCACAGCTGTACAAGGTCAGTATGGTCATTGATAAGGCATCAGAGCTGTAAAATGTCAGTATGGGCACCAACAAGGCATCACAGCTGTACAAGGTCAGTCTGGGCACCAACAAGGCATCACAGCTGTACAAGGTCAGTCTGGGCACTGACAAGGCATCACAGCTGTACAAGGTCAGTCTGGGCACTGACAAGGCATCACAGCTGTACAAGGTCTGTATGGGCACCGACAAGGCATCAGAGCTGTAAAATGTCAGTCTGGGCACCAACAAGGCATCACAGATGTACAAGGTCAGTCTGGGCATCAACAAGGGATCACAGCTGTACAAGGTTTGTATGGGCACCGACAAGGCATCACAGCTGTACAAGGTCGGTATGGGTACTGACAAGGCATCACAGCTGTACAAGGTCAGTCTGGGCATTAACAAGGGATCACAGCTGTACAAGGTCAGTCTGGGCACCGACAAGGCATCACAGCTGTACAAGGTCAGTCTGGGCACCGACAAGGCATCACAGCTGTACAAGGTTTGTATGGGCACCGACAAGGCATCACAGCTTTAAAAGGTCAGTATGGGCATCGACAAGGCATCACAGCTTTAAAAGGTCAGTAGGGGCATCGACAAGGCATCACAGCTTTAAAAGGTCAGTAGGGGCATCGACAAGGCATCACAGCTGTACAAGGTCAGTAGGGGCACCGACAAGGCATCACAGCTTTAAAAGGTCAGTCTGTGCACCAACAAGGCATAACAGCTGTACAAGGTCAGTCTGTGCACCAACAAGGCATAACAGCTGTACAAGGTCAGTCTGGGCACCAACAAGGCATAACAGCTGTATGGGCACCAACAAGGCATAACAGCTGTACAAGGTCAGTAGGGGCATCGACAAGGCACCACAGCTGTACAAGGTCAGTCTGTGCACCAACAAGGCATAACAGCTGTACAAGTCAGTCTGTGCACCAACAAGGCATCACAGCTGTACAAGGTCAGTATGGACACCAACAAGGCATCACAGCTGTACAAGGTCAGTATGGGCACCGACAAGGCATCACAGCTTTACAAGGTCAGTATGGGTACCAACAAGGCATCACAGCTGTATGGGCACCAACAAGGCATAACATCTGTCCAAGGTCAGTCTGTGCACTGACAAGGTATCACAGCTGTACAAGGTCAGTATGGGCACCATATTTCTAAACATTTGAAACTACTGTTTGAACTGTTTTTACATATGTATGCACATCATCAAATAGTTCACGTTTAAAAGATAATAATGCTGTCATAAATGATGTTGTTAACTTTGAACAATCATTGCAATGTTTGTTAGAGTACAATTAAAAGAATAATTATTGGAGTATGGATAAAGAATACATCAGGGTTTTCAAACAGTTTTGTCTTAAATTATAAAGTAACTGACCAGCTACTACTTATTCTACTTAAAATTCACTTATTTTTCCAAATTTGAACCAACCCATTTGCCAATTAAACCGTTTCTTTTGGGCGGCAGCCTGTTCTGATTGAGAACACAGTACAATAGAGCTTGTTTTGTGTTGTTGAAATCTTTGCCCACTTTAAATAAAACCTTACTTCATCCAATCAGGTGGGGAGATCGACCATCAACAACTGGCTTAACAGCAGTCACCTGTGTCCTAAAGGCGGTCTTAAACTTGGCCGGCCACTGTCTTACCCACGCGACCTGGAATATAAACTCAGAGACATTGTGTTAAAGAAGCTTGAGAGCGGTGAAGAAGTGACCACGGATGATTTACGGTCCTATGGTAAAACTGTGATACAAGAAGTGTCCCCTGACTTCAAGGCGAGCAGATCGTGGCTGATAGCGTTTATTCGGAGACACAACTTGTGGTTTAATGGGCGATATATCCGGTTGAAGACAGTGGGTGGGGAGCAGGGGCTTGAGTCTGGGGAAGAGAGTGGTAGTGGGGGAGAGGACCATCTAGAAAGGTACATATTCTGGAAATATTTTAGTAGAAGTGGCATGATTCTAAAACAGAAAAAGGTTTTACAGAATCATAAGATTACAATATTTATAATCATGTTCAATTTTTGGGATCCCTGAAGTTAAAAAAATGCTTATCTTCTTATCAAAACCAAAATAAGAATAAATCTGTTTTATCAAGATCAAAGAATGTGATGATGTTTTTGTTTTTTCCTTTGAATATATATGAGTGTGTATTGGTATATACCAGTTGTGGATTACCATAATAGTTGAAGAAGAAATGTTATGTTTTAAGCTCATCTGCTTTTATCGAAGAGAAAGTTGGTCTATTGTGATAGCCTTAGTGTTA
The DNA here is from genome assembly GCF_026914265.1 of Mya arenaria. Lineage (NCBI taxonomy): Eukaryota > Metazoa > Mollusca > Bivalvia > Myida > Myidae > Mya > Mya arenaria. The sequence goes on from NC_069133.1 coordinate 21,977,988, forward strand.
TGTTTGGCATTTTAACCTTGGCTATAACTTAAATTGCTCAAGATATTTACAGATAACAAATAGTTGACACACTTGTTGCCAGACACAATATGCACATGTAAAGCAAAGAACAAATCTTGCTTTAATAATTATTGAGTTATGCCCCTAGTTTAACTTAAATAAACAAGAACAGGCGAGCATTGGCATACACCCCACAGCACTCTTGTTTATTTGTTTGGATTGAGAACAATTTTGTTCTTGCTTTCAGCGAATCAGTAAAATCAAGACAGACACCAACTTTAAAATCCAGAAATTTAAAGAAGGCCAGGAAATTGCGCTTAGAACCGGGGGAACTGTCGTCAAAGACAAAAGATAGACTTGAAAAGTCAAAGGTAGTCACAGACAAGTGGCTTAAGGACCTGGAAATGCCAAAGCAGTTATTGTTTGATGAGCCAATAAAGTTTGACATATTGGAATTGAACAAGTACCTGACGTGTGGACTATGTAAGGGTTACTTGTATGAAGCTTCAACCATCACAGAGTGTATGCATACATGTAAGTAATCAGGGCTTTTTTTGCCTTGAATATGACCTGAATCTTAAAGCAGTTTTCTATCACAAGATAAAATCCTTATAAATAAAAGCCCTGAACTAGTAAAATTATCCCGAGGTTTGCTCAAATTGGTGGATTTTATAAAGCGCCCTAGGGCTTGTTGATTTATTTTCATGGCAAGCACGAGTAAATAGATTTGGGCTTGTTCATCCAAAAGTTTTTTTTCGATGACTGGGTGCATATTTTGACTTGTTTTGTAAAAGAACTAACTCAAACTGAATTTTCTAATTTTACCAAATTGTAGTTTATATGAAAGTATTTTTGACTTGGAAATCTCGTAATTTTTCAATTTTGACTATGTGTTTTTTCCAACATAGCTGGGCAAAAGCTCTGGTAATATTTATTTAGTTGTATTCAATTTCTTTTGAAATGAGTACAAAGTAGTGGTGGACAGCACTAGACTCTCATATTAAAACATGTAAATGCACTTTGGCTTCCATAATTTGTTTTCATCTAAAGAGAATCAATACCAAAAGCAGGTCTTTGCTATGCTATTTGATTATTGAAGCGACTTACTCACAGATTTCCTGTTGGCAATAAAGTTGTTGTAATTAGTAAAAAACCTACTGTTTATGAAAGAAAAACCAGTGACTGTGAGATGCATGTACTCATTTGAACAGTTTTCTATAAATCCAAGCCTAAAATTATTTGACTTAAATAATTTTCAACATTTTGATCACTTTTCACTTGAATTTTTTCAATGTCAGATCCAAAGCAACATGAACAAGTCTCTGAAACACTTAAATATAAGTAAGTGTTGGGTTTGGATTAGGGTTAGAGCTATGATTGTAGGGACAAGTTATTATTGCATTCTGATTTAACCAATACTCTGTTATTCTGTGGTGTTTCAGTTCACCAGAACTTTGAATAGACCCCTTCGTACTTACACATGTATGGTAACTAACAGTACATTATCTACTGTTTCAGTCTGCAAAAACTGTATAGTGCGCCACTGTATGGAGGTTAGCCTACACTGTCCTGTCTGCAACATCCTCATCCACCCCACAGACCCTTTCGTACACATCAGGTAAACTATTTTGTAGAAACAGGGGCCTGCAGTGCACTATGAGGTGTAAAATTGATTTCTCTTAACCTTCTTCTTTATTTAATATTTCTCTCCCCTTAAATTTAAAACACATTCAGCCATGTTCATTGCCTATTCCCCTTGATAAATAACTATTGCCTTGTACCTCTAAACAGGGCTTATTTTTGAATTTATGACAACTGGGGCTGTCCCTGAATTTTTCATTGTTTTATTTAGCCTGAAGGTCATTTTTGGTCAATTTACTGTCTGAGTCATTGTCCGAACCTATGCTTTTTGGTCTGATTACTTTTCAGAATATACAGTGGGAAAAACACTAGCAAAACTTTGTAAAGGTTGAATATTCATGAATTTCTAGACAATTTTCATATTGCTAAAGATGTGTCTCAGGTGCTCAATCAAACATCTGGATTTCACCTCATTAATTATTCATTAGAATGAGGTTTATGCAGACAAATTGCCGAGGGTATTTAATGAAGTTATATGTTATAAATAGCCTCTGTACTGAGGACAAGTCTGAGTCTGTTGTGAGTCTCCAGGACCTGCTATGCTATACCCAGTTTATGGTACAAGATCCTATTTCCTTGTATTTGTAAGCTTCTTTAGGCCTTAAATCTGTTCAAAGTAACATGAAATGACTATGTTCCAAATGAGCATACGTAAAATGCTGGTCACCAAATTTGCACTCAAAAAATATTGTTTAAAATGTTAAGAAACATGGACTCATTTTATTGAACCTTTTTTTTTCAGATTGGACAGAATGATACAAGATATTGTCTACAAGATACTGCCTAATATTGCTGAAAGTAAGAATTTACTGTTAAATAAATACATTATAACTTTCATTTGGTAATTTAGTCTACCAAAGACTTTTGGACATCTTTGCAATGCATGTATTCTTTGATGACTTTTTCTTATTAATATTACTGGCTAGTTATAATACCTTTTTCAACCTGGAGGCTTTATTGGTCAGTTTTTATCAAGTTTATTTGCTTTTGCATGTAAAACTTAATTAATTTGTGACACTCGCTGAAATTCTTGATGGAATTCTTGATCTTACAATATGTTGTTACATGCTTATTGGTAAGATGGACTCATTCTTCTTTATTATGGATTGTAGGATCAAAAATATTTTATTTGCATGTGTCTTAACAGTTGTAGGCCTTGCAATGGTAGTCCATGTGGTAAACCTGATACTTTACTTATTCTGTTTATTCTTTTGCAGCTGAAATGAAGCATATAGAAGAGTTTTACGAGGCCCATCCAGAGGTCGAACCCAAAGGTAAAACAGGTGCATTTTTGCACAGAACTCACCTGTAAATACATTGTTCAATTAAGGATTGATCACATGTTCTATTGTGTTCATGCCATATGTGAGTCCATTCAGAATAAGCACATGAACATTTGTGACCAATTTTAAAATTACTAGGATTTCTGCAGCTGAGTATTTATTGTTAAAGAAAAGTTATCAATAACACCCAATTTATAAAAGAAAAGCCAATGGAATTATAACCCCTTGCATGTTATATAACATGAATGTCAAGTTTCATCTATACAAAAGACTAGCGTGAATGACGATCCTGCTTGTGTTTGTTATAAATAACTAGAGTGAAAGCTGATAAAACCTCTATTTGAAGCCGTCGTCTCATTTTTTCTCTATTGATAATGGTCCTTATTCAGAGATTTTGGAGCCTGTCTCTATGTTGAAGATTTCTGTGATGGAAATGGAGCTATGGAAATCCAACCATGCACTTTTATCTGTTATAATTGAGGCTTGATTAGGACCCTGATATTAATCCTTACTGATAATTCTCCTTATATTCAGAGATCCAGGAACCTCCACCAAAGCCGAAGATTTCACCACGGGAGAAGGAGCTGAGGAAACCCACACCTGCCCTAGTGTCACTGATACTGGAGGCAGAGGAGTAAGATTTTATTTGATTTGTTCTTTATCATTTAACAAGCTCGAACTATCTTATGTCTGTGGACTATATATGTATTCAAGCATAAGTTTGACATGCTGTGAATTACTTCTCATTAAATCAGAGAAGGGTTTTAGCTAAAAAGTTTTGGAAGGGTGTTGCACCCTGTCCTTTTTCAGTAGCACCCTTCTGCTCTCATGGAGACCAGTATGACTACCCTCCTGCCCTCATGGAGACCAGTATGACTCCCCTCCTGCCCTCATGGAGACCAGTATGACTACCCTCCTGCCCTCATGGAGACCAGTATGACTACCCTCCTGCCCTCATGGAGACCAGTATGACCACCCTCCTGCCCTCATGGAGACCAGTATGACCACCCTCCTGCCCTCATGGAGACCAGTATGACTACCCTCCTGCTCTCAAAGAATTAAATTCTTAAGATAATCAAAAAAATATTTTTAATTTAAGCTAAACTTGTGCCCTTTCCTCCCTAAGCACCCTGTCCTTTTTCTACAGCACCCTGTCCTTTTGAAAACCTGGCTAAAACCATATCAGAGGTTATTTCATAACTTTTTAAATGCAATAAATGACATGAAAGGATTTGAAGAGAATGAATGTATTGTGATAGCCTTGTGTCGTCTGTGTCAGACTTGACGTATTGTGATAGCCTTGTGTCGTCTGTGTCAGACTTGACGTATTGTGATAGCCTTGTGTCGTCTGTGTCAGACTTGACGTATTGTGATAGCCTTGTGTCGTCTGTGTCAGACTTGACGTATTGTGATAGCCTTGTGTCGTCTGTGTCAGACTTGACGTATTGTGATAGCCTTGTGTCGTCTGTGTCAGACTTGACGTATTGTGATAGCCTTGTGTCGTCTGTGTCAGACTTGACGTATTGTGATAGCCTTGTGTCGTCTGTGTCAGACTTGACATATTGTGATAGCCTTGTGTCGTCTGTGACAGGCTTGACGTATTGTGATAGCCTTGTGTCGTCTGTGTCAGAGTGCCAATTACTTACCCTTGGCCATAACTAGAAAATTATTGAAGATTCTCAAATGATACGTGGTACAGTATGAATATGTATAACAAGACCCATAATTCTGGCTTAAATACATAAAGAGTTGTTCCCCTTATTTTATTGGGAATAAAACAAACAAATCACAAACCTTGGCATTCATTATCAGTGCTCTGGGTTTTCTTGTTCTGAAGCCATATGTTATCAATATTTTAATGCTACCACCTTTACAGAGAGGAACCCCAAGCTTCGCAGCTGGAGAAGCGATATGTCCGCGTGACAAGTACCGCCTCATTGGACAATGTGTGTAACTTCCTCAAGACTAAGCTGGAACTCAACGATGAAAAGGAGGTAAGGTGTTACTTGTTTGGTAATACTAGTTACAAGTAATTCTTGTCAGGTTATCCGGAAAACCAAGGCGTTTTGGATACTTTTGTTTAAAAGAAGTATTTCAATGATACAATAACATTGATATGAATTGGTGATAAAAAAAATTAGTAGTGTGAATACTAAAAAATATAGGAGTATCGTTCGTGTGTTTCCAGTGCTGATCCATACACAGTGGTCGGTAATGAGGTATTGCCGCATTGACCCTTGGGTTTGATTTCTCATCGACAATCGAAACACATGATTGATAAACTGAAAATTCATCAAATTTGACATTTTTTTACAGATTCTATACATTATACCTGAAGGCATTGTTTACTGACTTTGATGAGAGGCAGTTATTTGAAACAACAGTTGACGTTAATTAGTTCTTTAAAACATTGAACTTTACAGAGTTAATTGCTTTTGTATTTTCAGTCCTGTTAGGCAATTCTTTTTTAAGTAAATCTAGTACTGCTTTGATTTTTTATTATAAATATCTCATATATGCTTAATATGTTGCTCTCAAATGTGACCAACTAGAGCATAGTTTACACAAGACTCATCTTCTGTGAAGAATGGAAAATGTTCCAGCAATGATCATATTATAGGAAGCAATACATTGTTTTTATCAGTGCAAAATACAAACACTTTATCACTAGATTTTTTTTATCAGGACTGATTTGAAGTTCTTTTTTTGCTCATGTGTCATTACTTTATCAGGTTGAGCTATTTTGCTGTGGTGATATGGTAGAGCTGGGAACGCTACAGGACATCAAGGACAAGTTCTACACCGAAGAGGTATACTCAGTTACAAACATGAGTCTTTATATACTTGGTCCATATTCACTCACATCTTGAGTCGGAGTTTGAGACTAAGATTAGGAAAAGTACAATTTTAGTTTTGATGTTAAAATGCTATTACAAGAGCAAATGAGGTCAAAATTGCTGTATCTGTAACAAATAGTTTGTTCTACAATCAAACACACAAGTCATCTTTTGTCAATTTTTTTATAGATATTTTGAAACATATAAGAATTCAGTTTTCTGAGCCTGAGTCTCAAACTCAGATTCAGGACATTAGTGAGTCAGGACCCATACTCTAGTTTAAACTCTTAAGCTCACACTCTGGAACTCAATTTCATGAAAGTGATTTACAAAATGACATTGTGTTCGAAGACATTATGGCGCCATTTTCTACAAACTAGAATGAACTGTTTTTAAAACCCTTTTTTGGGCATTTAATTGAAACAAATGCTCGTTTTAGTGTTAGATTAAAATATATTTCACCTTGTGAACACCATAAGTACATACAGTGGAAACTCACTAAACCAGATCTCCACAAAACTGGAATCCTCGGGATACCGGACTTTTTTAGAGTCCCGGTTTTCCCCTTCTATTTTCAATGTAAAATAATCCCTACAAAACCGGAACTTCGGAATTCCGGATACCGGAGAAAAAAATCGAGAAAATTTGTTAGTTGTCAACGTAATTTTACCTCACAAAACCGGACATATATTTGTTCAAACGTCAAAATGATTTTGTGTATTAGGAATTCGCGAATCGCGCGTCACTTTGTTTTGACAGCTGGTGTGTCGTTAAATATTGCACCTGTGATGTTGTGTTAACTCGATAATCGATAATGATGATTTCGCTGTGGATTGACTGCCGCTCGATAATCAAACTTGTGAAAAGAAAATTGATTGAAACATTAATTTATTTGTTGCAGAAAATAAAGAACTAGAAACGGTTATTAAGTGATCATTTTGGAGGGTTGTTTTATCTAAAGACTTCAAAGTCAAAGCAAAATGTAGTGCTCAGAAACAGACGACACTGGACACCATTTTTAAGTAATGTAGAATTACCTTGACTGAACATTATGTATCACACTAGAAACGTAAAGATACAATGATATAAAATGTATCTGTAATGTTACAAACACATGCACATTGATATATTAATGAATATACATGTATATTCTATGCATTATTTCAAGTTACTTGAACCATTGTTGATGTAAAATAAATGTTTTCATTTTATTCCAGTTTTCAACTTCCCTTTAAAGGTTAATTCAGTTAATATTTTTAGTAAACTTACTCCGTACATCAAATCCTCACTAAACCGGAATCCTCACTAAACCGGAAATTTTGCCCAGTCCGGACCTTGTCCGGTTTAGTGAGTTTCCACTGTATTTCACAAATGGCATTGTCCTACAGCTTCTTGTGCTCACTTCGTAAAACACGATTTTACAGAATTAAACAAATAATTATCCTCTATGTAGCTACCATTAAAATATTAATGTAATTCTATTTTTCAGGACAACTTGCTGTTACTTCAGTACAGGGTGAGGGATATATGACACGAATGTGATTATCAGAGAAGAGATTATGTGTTCAAATATACCTGCAGGCAGTCAAGTGTTCCATTGGCCTTCCATGTCTCAAGAATGAATTCATTTTGCAGTTATGTTTTGACAAGATGTTAGACATCAGTTGAGAGTGATTCTGTGTTCAAAGTTGCTTCTGCTAGACTAGAGTTTCAGTGTACGCAAAAACATTACTGAAAGCTGTTAGTAAACACAACATGTATATTGTACTCTGCCCACAGGATACTCATGTGTTCATGTGATAGCGACATGTACTTAAGCTCACAGGAAACTTGGTGTTCATGTGATACTTAAATGTAATGTGGCCCACATGCTACTTGGAGTGGTCATGTGATACTTGCATGTACTTTGGCCCACAGGATACTTGGAGTGGTCATGTGATACTTGCATGTACTTTGGCCCACAGGATACTTGGAGTGGTCATGTGATACTTGCATGTACTGTGGCCCACAGGATACTTGGAGTGGTCATGTGATACTTGCATGTACTTTGGCCCACAGGATAATTGGAGTTGTCATGTGATACTTCCATGTACTTTGGTCCATAGGACACATGGATAGTTCATGTGATACTTCCATGTACTGTTGCGGACAGGATACTTGGAGTGGTCATGTGATACTTGCATGTACTTTGGCCCACAGGATACTTGGAGTGGTCATGTGATACTTGCATGTACTGTGGCCCACAGGATACTTGGAGTGGTCATGTGATACTTGCATGTACTGTGGCCCACAGGATACTTGGAGTGGTCATGTGATACTTAATGTACTTTGGCCCACATGCTACTTGGTGTTCATGTGATAATTACATATGCTTTGGCCAATGAAGTGTTCATGTGATACTAATATGTTTGCTGTACTTATGTTGATTGTTTTCATTTTGTTATCATCTTAAGATGTTAGAGGTTTATAATTGTAGTTTTAAGAATTTGAAGAACCTTCATTAATTCAGTTTAAACATTGGTACTAGCCGATGTATAGCTTTATTATATGAAAGTAAATATGCTACAAGAGTTAACATTTTGACATACAGGTGGATTTTTACTCAAACTTTATCCGTCGTGATGTTAATCTTGTACCAAGACATGTGTTTGTACCATATCTACTATTTTGTGTTCCATGATACTAGAAATTATCAGGGAAATGAAAATAAAGTGCATATGTGTACTGCATAAAGTCAAACTCATTTGACTCGATACCGCTTACCTCGATTTGTAAAGGACTGATTTTTTTTACTCTATGCATGTATCTATGCATGTATATCCTGCTTGGCTCAATATTCGCTAGGCTCAAAGTATTTTGGCCGATCCCTAGGAGTTTGAGTCAACGGGGTTTGACTGTATAACACCATAACATCGTAATTTATTTGAGGGTTTAATCTCTGACAGATGCAGCTTTATTTCATTATTAGATTTATTTGTCAAGATCTCAACAATTGGTCACAACTGTCTTCGTCATATAAAAAAACTATAACGTTTGTTTAAACTGTTACTTATATGTTACAGAAATATGAAATAAATTTCTAAATCGTTTATAGATTTTATTTTCGTTCACCAGCATAAATGTCATTGTGTTATTAATTCGAAATCACTTCATCGCTGACCAAAGGTCAACGTTTCAAAACATAATGACCGGAAGGTCAACAGTCGGAGTCCGACCTGGTGAGGGTCTGCATGGCATTCTCCGACGAGGTGAACGACTGTATAGCTCCCTTTAGCGTTTCGATGAGCACCGGAAGGTCCAAGAGAAACAGCCCGCCGAACACGAATGCCAACATGCCCGCACCTAAGGACGCACTGAAAATAGAATTGCACTTAATTGATTTGCTTTAATATATTTTAAGAGTTCTGCAGGGGGCATTTTTAGCTCGACTATTCGAAGAATAAGGAGAGCTATACTACTCACCCTAGCATCGGCGTCACGCCCTGGTTAAGGTTTTGTATGTAAGCACCTTTAAGTCATTAGCTCAGTTAATACATCACTTATTGCATTGAAACTTTGAATATGTATTCCTAACTATTTAACCTACTAAAATATTGAAGTTAGTTAACACTTATTTGAATATTATGCAAATAATGGGCCTTTATTATTTGACTTAGATATTCTGGTTAAGGTTTTGCATGTAAGCACACCTAGGTTAATATCTCAGCAACTACTTGATGTATTGCATTGAGAATTTATACAATGGTACTTAACCATCCTATCTACTTGAATAATCAAGTAAGATTCTAATCTAATTTTACTGATCCATGCATGTTTCGCCAAAACTTCAATCCTTACACTAAAACGCGATGGAATAGTCGAGCGCACTGTTTCTGTGACAGCTCTTGTTTATAGTAAGAGCACCTTAAGTAAATTGACCGTCAATTTTCATGCCTTATGATCCAATATTATTTTGAAATATGAAGTAAAATGTTATAACAAAAGGTTTTTTCGCTCTACACAGATTGCTAAATATGTCATTTTACTTCAAATTTCAGTTGAAATAAAGGCAAATATTAAAATTTAAATTCACCCAACGCCAATGGCGCAATCCTAGGCCGACTTCAGTGACGCTACATTTACCCAACGCCAATAGCACAATACTTACCCAACACCAGTGACGCTACATTTACCCAACGCCAATAGCACAATACTTACCCAACACCAGTGACGCTACATTTACCCAACGCCAATAGCACAATACTTACCCAACTTCAGTGACGCTACATTTACCCAACGCCAATAGCACAATACTTACCAAACTCCAGTGACGCTACATTTACCCAACGTCAATAGCACAATACTTACCAAACTCCAGTGACGCTACATTTACCCAACGTCAATAGCACAATACTTGCCCAACACCAGTGACGCTACATTTACCCAACGTCAATAGCACATACTTGCCCAACACCAGTGACGCTACATTTACCCAACGTCAATAGCACATACTTGCCCAACTCCAGTGACGCTACATTTACCCAACGTCAATAGCACATACTTGCCCAACACCAGTGACGCTACATTTACTCAACGTCAATAGCACAATACTTACCAAACCTCAATGACGCTACATTTACCCAACGTCAATAGCACAAAACTTACCAAACCTCAATGACGCTACATTTACCCAACGTCAATAGCACAATACTTACCCAACACCAGTGACGCTACATTAACCCAACGTCAATAGCACAATACTTACCCAACACCAGTGACGCTACATTTACCCAACGTCAATAGCACAATACTTACCCAACTTCAATGACGCTACATTTACCCAACGCCAATAGCACAATACTTACCAAACTCCAGTGACGCTACATTTACCCAACGTCAATAGCACAATACTTACCAAACTTCGATGACGCTGCATTTACCCAACGTCAACAGCACAATACTTACCAAACTCCAGTGACGCTGCATTTACCCAACGTCAATAGCACAAAACTTACCAAACTCCAGTGACGCTGCATTTACCCAACGCCAATAGCACAATACTTACCAAACTCCAGTGACGCTACATTTACCCAACGCCAATAGCACAATACTTACCAAACTCCAGTGACGCTACATTTACTCAACGTCAATAGCACAATACTTACCCAACACCAGTGACGCTGCATTTACCCAACGTCAATAGCACAATACTTGCCCAACACCACTGACGCTACATTAACCCAACGTCAATAGCACAATACTTGCCCAACACCAGTGACGCTACATTTACTCAACGTCAATAGCACAATACTTACCCAACACCAGTGACGCTACATTTACCCAACGTCAATAGCACAATACTTGCCCAACACCAGTGACGCTACATTAACCCAACGTCAATAGCACAATACTTACCCAACACCAGTGACGCTACATTAACCCAACGTCAATAGCACAGCACAATACTTACCCAACACCAGTGACGCTACATTAACCCAACGTCAATAGCACAATACTTGCCCAACACCAGTGACGCTACATTTACCCAACGTCAATAGCACAATACTTGCCCAACACCAGTGACGCTACATTAACCCAACGTCAATAGCACAATACACGTCAATAGCACAATACTTACCCAACACCAGTGACGCTACATTAACCCAACGTCAATAGCACAATACTTACACAACACCAGTGACGCTACATTTACCCAACGTCAATAGCACAATACTTACCCAACACCAGTGACGCTACATTAACCCAACGTCAATAGCACAATACTTGCCCAACACCAGTGACGCTACATTTACCCAACGTCAATAGCACAATACTTGCCCAACACCAGTGACGCTACATTAACCCAACGTCAATAGCACAATACTTACCCAACACCAGTGACGCTACATTTACCCAACGTCAATAGCACAATACTTACCAAACTCCAGTGACGCTGCATTTACCCAACGTCAATAGCACAATACTTACCAAACTTCGATGACGCTGCATTTACCCAACGCCAATAGCACAAAACTTACCAAACTCCAGTGACGCTGCATTTACCCAACGCCAATAGCACAATACTTACCAAACTTCAGTGACGCTGCATTTACCAGACGTCAACAGCACAATACTTACCAAACACCAGTGACACTACATTTACCCAACGTCAACAGCACAAAACTTACCCAACTTCAGTGACGCTACATTTACCCAACGCCAATAGCACAATACTTACCAAACTTCAGTGACGCTGCATTTACCCAACGTCAATAGCACAATACTTACCAAACTTCAGTGACGCTACATTTACCCAACGTCAAGAGCACAATACTAACCAAAACACAGGCATCTGAATCATTGTTTGGGTACATACAACCATTTTGGGGAGATACAATGAGATAAACAACACATCTGAAGATATTTTTCTTTTTTGTATATCAAAGACATAGAGGATATTTGTTTATTTCAGTGTAAGATCGTATTTTATTTCACGAGTGTCATAGAAAAACATATTTTCACGAGTGGCGAAGCCACGAGTGAAAATGTAGTTTTTTTATGATCACGAGTGAAATTAAATACGATCTTACACTGAAATAAACAAATTTTCTGTTTCTTTTATGCTTATTTTCGGAGTTTTATTTGTTTTTTTATTTATTTCTGAATTACGCCCTTTTTTGAAAAGGGTGGGCTTTACGCCGCTACCCGTGGGGCGCCCCTCATGCATAATTATAGCTGTCAACTTTTTTACTTTCGGTTTGCTGAGAAATAGTTCTCTGCTATTCATTCTTATAGCTTAATATTCGCTCGCTTTTTATTGCAAAGCTTTATGAACAGTAAAAATGAAGTATTATTAGTGCACAAATGTTCCAAAAAATAATGAAAACACTTTTTATTTTAACCAAATTACTACGCCGCTATTTATACAATGAACATTTGGAAGGTCAAATGTGTTAGCAAAACAAATGTGGATACTCATTGGATTTTAACCATTCTTCTTAATTTAAGACTGCATATACGCGTGTTTTTATAGTAAGTTAATATACAGTCATCTTACTGTCAGAGACCAGTCTGTTTCGCTTTAAAATGTTTGTTTTCCAGAAAAGTAAATGCCACGCTAGTTTGTTGACACATTTTGAGATGTGGGTGGGGTAAAAAATATCGGATCTATCTGTAAATTGCTGTGTGAATTCTCCAGGAAGCTCATTTTACGTACTACAACGGTTAACAGTTCAAAATACATTTGATCGATGCTATAAAATTTTATTTATGTTCGAACAGTTGTTTCTGTCTGTAATTTGTTTGGAATGAAAGCAAATGTTCGAACATTCAGCTTCAAAGATCAGTAAAATGTTTGATAAACGGGATAACCGGTAATAAACGGTAAGTTGTTAATTTCCAATTATATATTTATTTAAATTTATGAAATATTTCTTTATTTTTTTTAACCTTTTTTGACATAATTTACTGAAGTCCAGTGTTCTGTTTTGACCAATGCAAGTACATGTAACAACAAAGGATTTTAAAAGTAGTTCTGAAAATTGATATTTTCACTCCTTATTTTGCAGTGAAAATATCAAATTGATATTTTCACTGTTGTTATTTCACTGTTAAAACCCCATATTTCATCGTAAAGCATGAAAGAAACTAAATATCTTCAGATGTGTTGTTTATCTCATTGTATGTACCCAAAATGGTTTTAAACAATATTTTAGTGACAAACAATGATTCAGATGCCTGTGAACCAAAAGCACAATACTTACCCAACGCCGATAGCGCTAGGTCTGTTGTCCTCGGCGCTGGTCTTGGAGCGAATCGCGGAACTTGTGTTCGATGAGTCTAGGGTCAGCTCTTTCTCTATCTGCGCAGCTGCCTCCTCGGAGCTCGTCGTCGGCGGAATGGGTGGATGGTCTTGGGTCGAGCAGAAACACACCTCGCCCGCTGTTGAGATTAAGTGAACAAATATTGAAAAGTGGTAAGACAAAATTAATTTAAGTTTTAATGCACGCGAAAACACTGGACTGTTTACATAACTTTGATTTAAAACAAATGTACGCACAAACGCTTTCTCCATAGTACTGCTCGACGTCACATGTCGTCGCGGACGGCAGGGTGTCGCTTGCAGTAAACTTGTTGTAGCTTCCGGTGTCCACTTCACCTGGAAACATGAAGAAGCGGAAATAAATGAATAAATAAGAACAGGGAAAGCCATTCGGAACTTCCCGGCCCTTTTCAACCGGAAACAACCTCGGATGTATGCCGGTACATCAGTAGAAGTAGTTCGTAAATTTTTTGAATTATATCCTTAATTAAATGTAGTGTTTAAGCTTGTAATTATTGATCTAAGTTTAAATATATTGCCAGTGAAATGTAATATTCCAAACATAATTAAGATTACCAAGAGTTAAGTCATTAAGGTAAACTGCTAAATAAAATTATTACGCGATCTACTTGCAGCGGACTTAAAGTGTACCGATTTCTGACTTTGTAAACAGTCCATATACATCCGAGGTTGTTTTCGATAAAAGTGGCCGAGGAGTTCCGAATCGGGGATCGCATGTAATATGATTTCGTGTGGTTGTTGTTGTTGTGGTCTTTTTTCACATTAAAGAGCTGGATAACGTTAACGTTGAACAATCAATTTAAAATCTATTTTCCGACCTTCAAAACACCTGCGAATATAAAGGATGAGGTCCGGGTCGCTGCTGTCATCGAAGCGGTTGGCGGAGCGTACGTATGTGGAGGAAACGTCGGGCAAGTCACGGTGGATCAGCTCACACTCGTTATTGATCGTAGTGAAGTAGAATCCCCAACACTCTCCTTTGTAGGATGATATGATCTGCAGACGAAAGGTTTACATACGTAGCATTATAATATCTCTTTTTATTAGTGTGGACACATCTTTTATTGAACAAGTCCTGGGCTGGTTTTTCAATATTGGTCTTAATTGGATCTAAGAACGATGTAGCTAATCGGATTTCTTGATATCAAAACCTTACCAATGAATTTAAAGATGTCAATGATGTTTATAAATAATCTTGACTTAAGTTGAATATTGAATACCACCCCTGTAAGTGAAATACGAGTTTCAAAAGATAGTTTAGAGTCATTTACGATCGTTCCACGTGAACAGGAATCGCAAAAGTTTACGATATAGTTAAAGGCCTAGTTTAAGGAATGTTTGGCATGACAATCCCCTGCTGTGCATCTCCTGCTAATTACACTGGTGACACAGTAGGGGCCAATTTCCTGTGTATTCGTTTATTGGCTCAGGGCCATTTAGGGTCCATTTCTATTTTAAAACTTCTAAAACTGCGCAGAAGGATACTCAGAACGGAGATCTGATAAGAGGGATCAAGATAAGTAGATTAAGATCAATAAACAGTTGTTGTCTACTAGACACATTTTTTTTTTGGGGGGGGGGGTGGGGGACTTATAGAAGGCTTAAACTAGGCCTTTTAGTTCAGACAAATATTAGCATATGTGATGGAAGTGTATATTTTGAGTCGAGCCGCCACAGCTTACCTCATCCCTACATTCCATTGCACACTGGCTGGCCGTAAGACCTGGCCCGACCGACGTCTTGTCCGAGATCAGTATATCCCTTCCCTTCTGTTCCGGGAATGGCTCGTACCAGCAGTCACCTGAAATAGAATGACGCATGTGAGAAGTGGGGATCTCCGATTAACTGATGGACGTTCGAAGAATTACATTCTATGAACAGTGATACTTTTATGCGTTGCAGTACAGTACTACTTGTTTGTATTTTTAAGACCGATTTAGGTTAAAACCTTGAAAACAAGTGTATATAAAATATGATAAAAAATTACCAAACGAGGAATGTAAACATTTAATGCAACTCTGTTTGTGAGGTATCGGTACATATTTACTCAATGTTATATCATATGGTCTAAGTCGTTCATATAAAGCTTAAGATGTGACTTCTCCCCAGCACAACATACCACTGAATCTCTGGCAGATAAAAGGCCGGGCCTCGCTGCAGGCGGAAGCCACGAGATCGAATGTGGGGTTGACGTATGCCCCGCAGTGTGCCGTGGGTCCGGGCGTGTTTTTAAAGTCGGTCTCGTTGCTCATGTGGTCACAGTCGTGGTACTGCCACTTTGAGTCGCTCGGGTATAACGGTTGATGGAGGCCCGTCCAGAAACCGCTGCTGTACATGCTGTGAATTGAGACAAATGGAATAACCCGAGACGTGTGTGTTCACAGAGAGTTTTAGACCCATTCCGAACACCTCGGCCATTTTCCATAAAAAAACAACCTAGGATGTATATGGACGGTTTACAATGTCTTGACATTCGACTGCGCTGCAAGTAGATCGCGTAGTAATTTCAATTTAGCAGTTTAACTTAATGACTTTACTCTTGAGATTTTTTAGCAATACTGCAATTCACTGGCAATCAATTTAGACTTTGTCATACAAAGTACATGTTACAACATTACAATTAACTTACTAGTATACTATTATTTAAAATTTTACGAACTACTTTTACTGATGTACCGGCATACATCCGAAGTTGTTTTTGATGGAAAATGGCCAAGGAGTTCCGAATGTTTTAGACCACGATAAAAGCTATACATGCCTCCGGAACATAAATACATTGTTACTTTTGGATACTAGTATCTTGAAAGCTCAAAAAATCAAAATCTCATAATGTAATTGATACCACTGAGTATCGTTTTGAGGGCAAATTGCACCGATTCGGAAGTGCCTTCTCATTGCTAACGCTTTATTTATTTGATTGACACTTTATCGACTACACAGTGGCTACGTTCCACTAATTATTTTTTCTTATAAGAAACGTAACTTTTTTCTAGCGCTGTTTAATGTTTAGTACACATATAAATTTTCTCCCATATATTGTTTTGGCATTAGACATCAGTGTTATTTCGCGTGCAAATTGGTAAAGTGTCTTTATTTCGCGTGCAAACTGGTCAATTGTCTATCAAACACATAGGGAATTAATTAAGTAGTCCGTGACATTGGAAGATATTTTAAAACAGGCAAAATATGTTACAGTTATATTGAAAATGGTATTACAAATAAGTTTTTTTCGGCATAAATATCGCCTCGGTCGACAGTATTTACCTCAGTTTGACAATATGTACTGTCACCCTCAAGGCAGTCAATGAATATATATTATATATGGGATGCCCTAGGAACAATAATGATTGATATAAAATGATCTTGGCTCGTGTCGAATATTGGTCTTAATTTGACCCAACAACGATGTAGCTAATCGGATTACTGGTTATTAATAACTGACCAATAGAGTGAAGGAAGTCATTGACGTTTGGCGACAAAATTTACTTAAGTTGAATATTGAATACCACCCTTAGCATCCGGGAACTCACATGTCAGCGAGCTGTCCGTCCCAAGCCTCCCCTTCCGTCGTGTCCATGAAAAGAATCTCCTGCAGCTCACGGACGCCCTTCACCTTGGGTGTAACATTTTGTATTGATCAAATATAAACGGATCGATCAATACTGTTTTTTAACTTCAAAACATCATGAAAGTGATAACTAGACTATGGGTTGTAAATGAATAAAAACAGCTGCCAACTATCTCATGCGGTGGGACTCTTTCCTGGTTTACCAGCGGCCGTGGTTTTGAGCCCCGCATCGGTAGCGCCTTTCCTTGCGGACTTACTTGCTCTAGATCTGAGACAAAAGTCATGAACCTACCGATTTAGTACATTGATTATATTGATATTCGCTACATCAGTGTAATATTGTTATTCGCTATATCAGTGTAAAATTGTTATTCGCTACATGTATCAGTGTAATATTGTTATTCGCTACATCATGTAATAGTGTTATTCGCTACATGTATCAGTGTAATATTGTTATTCGCTACATCATGTAATATTGTTATTCGCTACATGTATCAGTGTAATAGTGTTATTCGCTACATCATGTAATATTGTTATTCGCTACATGTATCAGTGTAATAGTGTTATTCGCTTCATCAGTGTTCTTTTGGTTTTCGCTATATCACTTTGGTATTGTTATTCGCTACATCAGTGTAATATTATTAATTCGCTAAATCTGTGTTATAATGTTATTCGCTACATCAGTGTAATATTGTTATTCGCTTTATCAGCAAAATGCGCCTTACCTTTACGAGGTGACCCAACTGATCCTTGCATATCTCGGCCGCAGCGTTCCACGTCTTTGCCTCCGTATGGAGTGTATAGATCTTCCGCTGGGACACACCGTCAACATCCCGCAAACCTGAATATTCTACATGTAGTTAGAAAACCTTTCGTGTGTTGTGCAAGAAACAATCAAATTCATTGATTAAGAATTATCGAACATTCGTCGTTGACTGTGTTATGCATGTAAATTCGAACTCGCGTCTTCCGTTCAGCCAGTTTGAAGGCGTTGTATCAATACGTACACGTAAGCTCGTTAATGTGGTGAAACGTAAACATGAAACAGAGGACAAAAAAGCAGCCAGGAGTGTTATTGAATAATCCCAGCTAGCATGCCAATATTGGACCGACGTCAGTCATTGGTCAGACTATATTCAAAATGTAGGACATCTGGCTGACATAAAAGTAACGTCGGTTTTACATTGGCTTCTGAAATTGCAGCACATTCCAATATATATACTTCTATGCATTCGGAGCTCCTCGGCCATTTTTATTGAAAACAACCTCGGATGTATTTGGACGGTTTACATACTCAAAAAGAGGTACGTTTAAGTCCGCTGCAAGTAGATCGCGTAGTGATTTTATTTAGGAGTTATAAACTTTATGACTTTACTCTTGGAAATCTTAATTATGTTTGCAATAATATACTTCACTGGTAATCAATTTAAACTTAGATCAATAAATACAATTCTAAAACACTACATTTCATAAATGATATAATTCAAAAATTTACGAACTACTTCAACTGATGTACCGGCATACATCCGAGTTTGTTTTCGATAAAAATGGCCGAGGTGTTCCGAATGACTTCTATGGCGGCATATAACTGCCGTAAGCTAACACGTTAACGTTCGCGAATTGTTTCGTGTTATCCACTTGTTCGTGATTATAATCTAGCTATCTAGTTAATATTTGCGAAACATTTTCGGTAAAATAAGTATCATAAGACTAAAAACGGGCTTGAAAGTGCCCAGAACTGCCACCTGTTTCCTAATTAGCTGTACAACACTAACAGGTCAACTAGTTATGGTTTGCGAATTCCACTTAATAAGTAACATAATAACTGGTTTACTAGATAGGATTCCTACTTTTTTTTTAAGCATTTCCTTCTGTTACTCAGCTTTACTTGTATTAAATTTGATGTCGAGACAACCTCGGTTAAGTTTGTAGACCTTCATTTAAAAGCTGCACTCTCACAGATTGATCGTTTTTCATTTTTTTGCCTTTGAACGAGCCATTTTTTTGCGAAAATGCATGGAAACCAGTGTTCTACTGACAAAAATCAGAACGCAGGTTTTCCTAATTATAATAAAAAAGCGATGTTTAATGCATTTTTCTTACAGTGTTAATAACTCTGTTAGACTTATTTCATTAATTTTCGAACGTAAATATAAAAAAAAATGAGATCTGATCTTTTGTCAGCAGTCTTATATCACTGGTTTTCTGATATTTACGCAAAAATTGGCTCATTCAAAGACAGCAAGTCTGTGATAGTGCAGCTTAAAATAATGTTAAACTGATGGTTGGACCCATGCCACGCCGTGTTGCAAAATCAAGGCAGATCGATGTCACGCTGATTTATAACCGATAACATCACTTTGTCGATAAAGGATGTCGGTCCAACTTTATTATGATGTCGGATTGATGTTGTTTACAGATTTTGGACCGATCTTAGGCCAATTTTTAAACCGATGTCGGTCCGATATTTATAGCAACATTAATTTAATGTCGGGCCGATATATCCACGCTAAATGGTTTTCATCTCCCTTGATAATAGTTTTAAAGATAATAGTTCCGATTTAATAATTTCCTTTTTTTATAAATATTATTGATGAAAACGGCTAATATGGTGGCATGTTACTGTCACAAGTAAGAAAACCTGATAGCGTATCTAGTTAACCAGTTAGTATGTATCTCACTTAGTGGAATTCGCAAATAATAACTGGATAACCAGTTACTGCTAAAAGCCAAAAATGCATAAATAGGTAACTGGTAACACGAATCTTAACTATTTAACCAGTAATTATTTTACTTATTAAACGGAATTCGCAAACCATAACTAGTTAACGTGTTAGTGTTGTATAGCTAAAAAGGATAATATGTGGCAGTTCTGGGCACTTTCAGGCAAGTTGTTTGTCTTATGATATTCGTCTCACCAAAAAAGTATCGCGAATATTAACTAGATAGCTAGATAATTATCGTGAAAATTAAGTGGTTAGCAGGAAACGATTCGCGAACGCTATCAGGTTATCTTATGGCAGTAATATGCCACCATAGTATATCTACTGCCGAACCAAGCCACGATGTATGATTATGATAATATACCAACAATGAATATACCGATATTGGTGACGAAATCCAGAACATAACGAAATTTGAGCCCGATTTTTAAAGATGCATTCTTACTGCCAAATAAGATTTACCACAGTTAATACAATAGTTTTAATTTACCGAAAAGGATAAATAAATGTTGAAATCAATGAGGTGTCGAGTTTGATTTAAAAGAAAGGTGTAGAAAATACAGTAGTTCTACCTTATGAGACGATAGTAAATCGCAGTAAATCTTTTAGCACCCACCAATCATTTAATGTTTTTGTGTATTCAATTATTAAATATATAGTTACAATCTTGTTATCGGTAATAAATATTTCCCATAAATGCATTATTTAGGAAATAGTTGAAGGTTTATCACTTAAAATTTATGTTTGTTATACATGTGTATGCATTGATTTTGAATAAGAGTGTCACTTTAACCGATGTCGGACCAATATTTATGACAACATCTATTTGATGTCGGGCCGATGTATCTATGCTAGCTGGGATATGTGTTGCTTTTCATATTTAAATAGACTTACCTGTCAACAACAAAACAGCAACACTCCATATGTATTTTCTCTGAAGATTAAGAAGGCATACTATAATCCCATCCTTTATAAATATTCAGTTAAAGTGTACGAAATAACGAACAATCTTAAGTACTTAAATTTAAAAAAAATACTATTTGTATTGCTGCAATGAAATTCGACGTATTTACTTTAACAGAAAACACACTATTTAAAGATGAATAGTTATATATTACGCAAATTTACTCACCATTATTTTAGAACGTTGTTTAAGCTTATCCCATGTCTGTTTACGCGTTTGTGTGCATGTGATCCTCAGCGGTGAATTTTTAATTGAGGCCCTGATGATAACTTTGATAGCGAACGAGTTTTTTTCAATAAAAAGAAACGAAAACCACAAGCCATGAATAAGGAATTAAAAGACGTTTTTCCAATATTTGCCGGAAGGGCCTCGAGGTCGACACCGGAAAGCAGGTCCTCGTATCAATAGCAAGAATCGTTAATTAAACATGCTGAAATCATTATGGTGGTGCACATTCAAAGAAAGGTCTTACTTCAAATAAACCCCTATTGTATTGTGTCGCCATCTAACACTAATCACATTGATTATTTTGGAACAGGTAAATAAAACATACGAGGTATATTGTAAGTTTCGTATACATTTCAAACAAAAAACGGGGTCGTCTGTTTTTCAAATATTTGTTTTTGGAGGTAAATATCTGACTTAGAAATAAATATTACTTTTGCATGAAAAGCGTGATAACATGATCGTACGGTACGGCGAAAGTCATGCGAATAAAATCGGCAATTAGAATCACGTTTCGGGATAAACTAAGATTTTTTTAATTTCGAAATAAAGCATTTTATTGACTGAAACAATTTGAATGTGTTGATAAAAACGTTTAAAATGCATAATGTACATATTTAACCTTAATCAATTTAAAACCTTTTATTTTTGAAGAATTCTATTTTTGAATAAAACCAAAGTGCTCTGTGGACTTCAATCTTACAGCATCACATTTTGTACAATTTGACATCCGAACACGATTATTCACGGGTACTTTTCTTCTTTTGTTTTAAAGTTTCATTACAGAACTAAACAGTTCGCAACATTAATATAACTTTGGTCGGGTATGGCAAAACATCCGCGAGGCGCTTCTTAAGCGTCAAACTCCTCGCCGTGGGCCGACGCCTGCGCGGAGGTGCACAGTATTTCCTTGACTCCAGCGATGAGCACCGGGAGGTCCATGAGAAACAGCCCGCCAAACACGAACGCCAACATACCTGCGCCAAGCGACGCCCTGAAAACAATAACTGTTTGTTATTACTGGGTTTTAGTTGTACCGGCACTGCCATAACATCCCATCATGGACTTGAATTCATTTAATTATTATTTATCAAACTCAAATTGCATTTGATTTGGGTCATGTATAAAGTCACCCCATGTAAAAAGCGGTTGATATCGGGAACCATAGATTTATTAACCCGACGCCAATAACGCGATATACCAGTTCAAGTTATCGACGCCATTCGCTTTGATCTCCCGGCGCTAAATATATCGATACTTTTTTTGCACCGAACTACCTAAACTAAGGCTGTGGCGCTTTGCAAAGGCAAAGACGCTGCTCATCCGATGCCAAGAGAGTTCTATAATCGTTGGCACCTAACAGGAGTCTCCAATGCTCCTTAAATGATCGTTATCAAACCCGCTGATGCTCAACGAAGCCGTTTGTGTTAATCGGAGCTGTTGGTTCTGATCGGAGCCGTTGGTGCTGATCTGAGCTGTTGGTGCTGATCGAAGCCGTTTGTGCTGATCGAAACCGTTGGTATTGATCGAAGCCGTTGGTGCTGATCCAAGCCGTTGGTGCTGATCAAGGCCGTTGGTGCTGATCGAAGCCGTTGGTGCTGATCGAAACCGTTGATGCTGATCTGAGGTGTTGGTGCTGATCGA
Source organism: Mya arenaria (assembly GCF_026914265.1). Taxonomy (NCBI): domain Eukaryota; kingdom Metazoa; phylum Mollusca; class Bivalvia; order Myida; family Myidae; genus Mya; species Mya arenaria. Next base: position 22,000,695 of record NC_069133.1, read on the forward strand.
AGCCGTCTGTGTTAATCGGATCTTGGTGCTGATCGAAGCTGTTGGTACTGATATGAGCTGTTGGTGATGATCGAAGCCGTTTGTGTTAATCGGATCTTGGTGCTGATCGAAGCCGTTGGTATTGATCGAAGCCGTTGGTGCTGATCCAAGCCGTTGGTGCTGATTGAATGCGTTAGTGCTGATCGAAGGCGTTAGTTCTGATCGGAGCCGATGGTGCTGGTCGAAGCGGTGTGTTCTAATCGAAGCCGTTGGCGCTATTCGAAGGTGTGTATCCTGATCGAAACCGCTGATGCTGATTTAAGCCGTTAATGTTGATCGAAGCCGTTGGTGCTATTCGAGGCCGTTGGTGCTAATCGTACCCGTTGGTGCTGATCAAAGCTGTTGGTGCTGATTTAAGCCATTGGTGCTGATCGAAGCTGTTGCTGCTGATCGAAGCCGTTGCTGCTGATCGAAGCCGTTGCTGCTGATCGTAGCCGTTGCTGCTGACCGAGGCCGTTGGTGCTGATCGAACCGTTGCTGCTGATCGTAGCCGTTGCTGCTGATCGAAGCCGTTGCTGCTGATCGTAGCCGTTGCTGCTGATCGAAGCCGTTGCTGCTGATCGAAGCCGTTGCTGCTGATCGAAGCCGTTGCTGCTGATCGAAGCCGTTGGTGCTGATCGTAGCCGTTGCTGCTGATCGAAGCCGTTGGTGCTGATCGAAGCTGTTGCTGCTGATCTTAGCCGTTGCTGCTGATCTTAGCCGTTGCTGCTGATCTTAGCCGTTGCTGCTGATCGAAGCCGTTGCTGCTGATCGAAGCCGTTGGTGCTAATTGATGCTGTTGGTGCTGATCGACGCTGTTGGTGCAGATCGACGCTATTGGTGCTGATCGTAGCCGTTGCTGCTGATCGAAGCCGTTGGTGCTAATCGAAGCCGTTGCTGCTGATCGAAGCTGTTAGTGCTGATCATCCTATGGTATATCTGTATCAAACACTCATCCGACACGATTATTGTTGAGTCTTTTGTCTCGGTGACGATGTCAGCTAACAGAAGTTTACCTTTGCATTGTAACAACGCTATGAATTCTATCTCTACTTACCGGACTCCAATATTGTATGTTCACTTGACGCCTCCAAGAGACGTGTTCTGTTGTCTACATACAGTTGGCATCAATGACGCTGAGCATAACGTCTGGGCTCTACAAACGACTTTAGCCCGGGGTCCATGAATACGGACGGTCTTAAGTCTGAGTTCAGACACAAGACTCAAAACACCCAATCTTATTTTAACGTTCTTTCTAACAGGGCATCAATGGTAACAGTGCTGGATTTATTACCATTCGGATGTGTAACTATGTACTTTTTCGGTTAACAACGTGATTGACGACAACGTTGTTATCTTTTAAGCATAACTATTTGATGATGTGTTATAATATTCAAATAAAACAAGTACAATTGAAAAAGGCGCCTCACATATTGTAAGAACACTGCAAATCACCAGTGTATCCATTAAGCTTCCAGAACAGTAACGATTTGAAAATTAACAACGATGTCGTAAATTACGTTGTTAACTTAAACAACGTTCTGTGCGCTTGTGTAAAAAGAATTTAAAAAAAACCTGTTATGTTTAAATTACTTGTTCGAGTCTGAGTCCGAGTCTGTATTAAGACTGTACAACGTTTGTATTCATGGGAGTAGTTGTAACTTGTGGCCACCACAATAGCTCTTGGTCTGTTGTATATACACGTTCGATGTCAATGGCGTCATACATCTTGTCTATACAAGTTCTTAGGGAAAGCCATTCTGATCCGATGTCAGGGCACTTAGCCCGTTCACTTCACCTTCCCGACGTCATTTGCGCTACACTTTCCAGACGTCAATTGCGCTACACTTTCCCGACGTCAAATGCGCTACACTTTTCCGACTTCAATTGCGCTACACTTTCCCGACGTCAATTGCGCTACACTTTTCCGACTTCAATTGCGCTACACCTACCCAACTTCAATTGTGCTACACTTTCCCGACGTCAATTGCGCTACACTTATCCGACGTCAATTGCGCTACTCTTGCCCTACTTCAATAGCGCTACACTTTTCCGACTTCAATTGTGCTATTGTTACCCTACGTCAATTGCGCTACACTTGCCCTACGTCAATTCCGCTACACCTTCCCGACGACGGCAAATGCGCTACACCTTTCCTACGTCAATTGTGCTACACTTATCCGACGTCAATTGCGCTACACTTGCCCTACGTCAATAGCGCTACACTTTCCCTACGTCAATTGTGTTACACTTGCCATTCGTCAATTGTGCTACACTTGTCCTACGTCAATTGCGCTACACTTGCCCTACGTCAATTGCGCTACACACACCCGACTTCAATTGCGCTACACTTACCCGACACCAATGGCGCTTGGACGGTTGTCCTCGGCGCTGGTCTTGGAGCGGATGGCGGAGCTCGTGTTGGACGTGTCAAGGGACAGCTCCCTCTCCAGTTCGGCGGCCGCCTCCTCGCTGGACGTCGTCGGTGGGATAGGAGGGTGATTCTGAGTAGAGCAGAAACACACCTCACCCGCTGCAGTCAGATACATTTGGATGATTTAAAGCAATACCATCTGAAGGATATATTTTGAAAGTGCACATTTAAAAAAATATCATAATACCATCAAACGAGGTATTCGTTGGAGAACCATGCCACTCGTTTCCTTACCTATAACATCTCCGGGATATGCTTCGATGTCACACGTGGTGTCAGGCTGACTTCCCCCTCTCTTTATCTCATTGTAGGGCTCCGTATCTACCTCTCCTAAAATAGCAACCGAGGCCATTATTGGTTCGGGTAAGGATCTCGGGTAGGCGCATATACATTTGGCCACATCTGTATTCTTAAATTTGTGTTTATCGAAGGGCTGATGATTGTAGCTAAATGGCTCCATTGTGGGAAGATATTCCACCTCATTGTGTGTATATAAAAATGGTCATCCATCCTTCTTGTGAACTGATCACATGCATAATAAAACAGACTGTTTGACACTCCCTCGCACATCACGGCAAATGAACATTAAAACAATTGAAAACTATATCATCTTATGAATTAAAAATCGCCAGAATGTGTTACAGCTCCTACCTTCAAAGCACCTCTTGACATAAAAAACGAGGTCAGGGTCTAGGTCAAAGGGTTTACGGTTGGCCGAGCGGGCGTAGTTAGAGGATGCAGTGACTTCCGGTGGGTGCAGGAGGATGCACTCCCTGTTCACGCCCACGAAGTAGAAGCCCCAACACTCATCGCCATCATTCAGCTGTATTAAAGACACATACTGCATTGAAAACACAATTGTTATTGTTGAAAATACCATTTCTTATCAGGCACAACGATGCACTGATTGACGATATCTACAAGTACCACCGGGTGGCTCTTGTTGAAAATTTGACAACGAGGACGTTGATGATGATGATGATGATGATGATGATGATGATGATGATGATGATGATGGTGGTGGTGGTGGTGGTGGTGGTGGTGGTGGAGGTGGTGGCGGTGATGATGATGATATACGTGAAAATCAGGGGCATTGTGTTGTTGATAATGACGATTATGACGATGATGATGTAGTTGGTAATTAGGAAGATGATGTTGTTCATAAGGACGATGATGATGTAGGCGGTAATCAGGATGATGGTGTTGTTTATAATAACGATGAATACTATGATTGTCATAGTTTTGTTGCAGTGGCCTAGATATTCCCCTTACCTCGCTCCGACAGAGCACGGCGCACTTGCTTGCGGTCAAGCCTGGATTTAGGAGGATCATATTGCTGGCGCTGATGATCACAGATTCCAAGGCGAAAGGCTCGTACCAGCAATCGCCTACGGAGGAGGCAACATTCAGAAAAAAACGTTAATATTGTAAACGTTTTGTGCTTTATTAGCGGCATACAATTGTAAACGTTTTGTGCTTTATTAGCGGCATACACGTATGTACACGTACAATAGTGTGAATTTTGGGTGCTTGGTGACCAAATAGTATTAAAGTATCATTTGAAAGGATTTTATTAGAAGGAAAATGATTTGTGGAATTTATGGATAAAAAAAGCTTTTTTACCCTAAGTTGGAAAAGTTGTAAAAAATAACGTTATTAACCTGGTCATTGTTAACTTTTAAACATACTATATGTTTGAAATGTTTTATTAAAAAAGTACAGCGGAAAAGGTTGTCTCAAATCGTATTTAATATACCACAGACCAGTGTATTCTTAAAACTTTTTACCGTAAACTGCTCAATTGCTAGTTCACTTTATCTCAAGCATACAGTTATTTTCTATGAACATACCATTCCCTATGACCGATCGCCATGTTTACAATATGCATAAGATACACATTATCAATGGTCAAGTGTATTTTTTTTTACTATTAGAATTGTGCATATTGCGAGAATCACTAAAAAATGTTGTTTTTTTTCTGCTCCTTGTTCTATTTATTGCAGCAATTTATTTGAAGTATGGAAGATACACGGAAACCGTTACCCAGCAAACATGACCATATCGGGCCGATGTCGGCTGAATAGCGGCATATCGGCCAGTGTTTGCCGATATCAGCCCGACACCGGGCCGATTTTTGCATAATGACTGAATAACCGTTATTTTTTCTTTAAGGTACAAATGCCAGTTTTGCAATTATTTATCCTTAAGTTTTACCTGTGAACCTCTGACAGATGAACGGAAGTCTGTCTGCGCAGTTGGTGGCCTCGTGCACCAGGGAGGCGCCATCAAAGGCGGCGCAGTGGAGGCCAGGCGCCTCACCGGAAATGTTTACATTAGGGGAGCTCGGCTCGCAGTCATGATACTCCCAGCTGACGTCACCGCTGGCGAAGTAGGGCTGATGGAGGCCCGTCCACATGTTGTTTGAAACTGCTCTGCAGTTTGTTAAGAAATAAAAGAAAATTACGAAATAAAAGTAATGGAATGTTTTTATTTATTATTGCGTCATCCCCCTCAATTAAGGGCCAGTCCAATCGACTTATGGGATACCTTGATTGGTGATGAACATGATCTTATATATATCATATACGCGAAACACATTATTTAACTAGCTGCTGGGTCAAAAATCGGCCATATCAGAATAAAATTTGTTCAATATATCAATTTACTATTCAATGACAATTTCCGCAGTAACCCGTCAAAGGAAACGCAAAATTGGGAAGCAGGTTTTGAAGTCACGGAACAACAGATCAGTCAACTGTTTTAATGTCGAAGAAGGACAAAATGATCATACTATTCATGGAAAGAGCATCTGACACGCGAATGTTATATTGCTAACATTTCAACGTTAAACAAAATGTTGATTCTTTTAAGAGAATAGACTCACCGAAATGATGCCAAAGACACGATTAAAAACATTATCGGATTTTAACTATGTTATACCTGGACACCGAAAATAAACCCAAAGGTCAAGGTCACACATTGAGGTCAAAACTCAGTCTCAAAAGTTTGGCACCATGAAAACCAGAGAGTGTCACATCAAGTGAGTGAGTTAATACAACTCACAAACTAGCCAGCTGTCCGTTCCAATCGCCCTCAGGCGTGTCCAGGAAGAGGAGCTCCCCTAGTTCTCTGCCGTCCTTGACCTTGATCAGGTGACCTTGTTGGTCCTCGCAGACAGCGTGAGCCTCGTTCCATGTCTTGGCTTCCGTGTGCAGCGTGTATATCTTCCGCTGGGAAAATCCCTCCACGTGACTCGTGACTTTGTAGGGAATTGAACAATTTTATTTTTATATTATTATTTAATTATGAACAAACATCATTAGAGAAAAATTGAAGACTGTCATAACCATTATTTACAAGTCATGGAAATGTTTTTGGACACTTGGTGGTAACAATAAAATAATTTATCAAATATTTCAAAAATAATTCGAATGGCAGAATAGCTTCTACATTGCGGAATAACCATTGCGCCAAAAACAACGGGCAGAAGAAAATTTAGTTCGAACGATGATTAAATGTCAGGTAATGAACTCAACTTAATGGCAAGGTACAAGTTCAAAGCCGTGATTTTGCCATTTCTGTGTTCTTTTTTCACTAGCAAAAAGAGTGCAGCTTACAAAAATGTATGAGAAAGGATCACCACCCTTTTGCGGATACTTTTAAAAAAAATCTATATAGTGCAAATGGGAATAAGTATAGTTTTCTCGTTTAGGACAAAAATACTCACTCATACAAAAAATAAATCCGAACAACAAAACATTTACTGATCTATACATTATTATATTATATTTAAGGTGAACTGAACTAGTGCACAGAGTTTTGGTACTAAACAAAGATGAATTCTGTAACGTTTCATTGGCCCATTTCGAATTTCCTTCCGTAGTCAACACCGCCTTTCAACATTCTTTGTTTTTGCATGCGCAAAAATCGTCACATTGAGATCCCCCCTGAAAAGAAAATCGAACACGAATACAAAGCAGGCAAGGAATTAAACAAAATCAGACAAAGAATTCCCGGAATCTCGCCTTTTTGTAGCCTCACAATATTTGAGTCGATACGAGTTATCAATGAACTACTCAATTGATTCATTTCCATTTGTAAGGTCGTGTCAATAGACAATCTATACGAACGTATTAGATATAGACCACTTATCTTTTTTCTGTGATGAACATTGTCTAATGTTTACATGGTAGGCGGACACCTATACCGCCAGACCACTTATTCCCACTTTGGGGAAAGGAGAATACCTATACCGTCATACCACTTCACTCCATTTGGGTGAAAGGGCAAACACCTTTAACGCTAGACCTCTTCCCCCCACATCCCGGTGAAGGGCGGACACCTATACCGCGAGAGCTCTTCATCCCCTCCATCTCCACGGCGGTGAGAGGCGGACACCTATACCGAATGACCCCTTCACACCCCTCCGTCACCACCCCGGTGAGAGGCGGACACCTATACCGCAAGAGCTCTTCACACCCCTCCACCACCACCCCGGTGAGAGGCACACATATACCACAAGAGCTCTTTACCCCCTCCACCACCACCCCGGTTATAGGCGGGCACCTATACCGCAAATCCTCTTCACACCCCTCCACCACCACCCCCGTGAGAGGCGGACACCTATACCGCATGAGCTTTGCACCCCCTCCACCACTACCCCGGTGAAAGGCGGACACATATACCACAAGATCTCTGCACCCCCTCCACCACCATCCAATGAGAGGCGGACACCTATACCGCATGACCCCTTCACTCCCCCCTCCAACACTATTTCACCCCATTGGGTGGGGGATGGACACTTATACCCCCATTCTACATTCTGCTCCATCCCTCTTCGATGACTGGGAGGCGGATACTTATAACACCAGACCACCTCATCCCTCTTGGGTGAGAGGCGAACACATTACCTCTCTTCGGTGGGAAGTGGGCACTTATCACACCAGACCATTTCATCCCACTCTAGTTAACCAGTTAGTAATTTACTTAATTACTATGTGGAACTCGCAAATCAAAACTTGATAACCAGTTATTGCTAAAAGCAGAAAATGCATTGATAGATAAGTGGTAACACGAATCTTACTAGTATCTAGTTAACCAGTTATATATTATGTTACTAATTAAGTCGAATTCGCAAATCAAACCTGTTAATGTTGTACAGCTAAAATAGGTAACTGATGGCAGTTCTGGGAAAATTCAATGCACTTTATCCTTCAAAACTAAACAATGTATAGCGTCTTCTTTCGTGCAAATCTCATCCGATACCTTGTTGTACTTCGAACAAAGACAGGAACAAAACTTGCTTTGTTTTATCCAAAACAAAATTTTCGCCCCAAACAATGAACCAGGAAACCTGGACGCACCTGACATTACTGCCCTTGCTAGGTACAGTTTAGGAGTTTTGACTGTAATTTTTGTGTCGACTGCGAATGTAGGGTCCAGTGATATTGGCATCAGGGACCAATTGTAAAATGTACCAGTCAATTGTAACCGCCCCCCCCCCCCAGGACGGGGGTATAACGGGTATATCCGGGGAAATGGGCCGTGTTTTTACCTGCCATGTGGCCCCGCAGTGCCGGGTAGAAACGGTAGTTTTGACTTCGCGCCTAAAATAGCGGGTGATGGGCGTTACCTAGGGTCCCTTGGGTGCGGGAGCATTTGGCGGGGATTTTACCAGCAGTTCGTCCCCGCAGGACGGGAATTTTACCCGGGCTTGGCTGGACGGAAAGTCAAAGTCCCCGCTATTCCCCGGACCCTTGGGTCGTGGTTACAATTGTCTGGTGCATAACACTGAATAAGTTATCTGATATGGTTTTCTTTTGGTTAGTTTGCACATGTAAGCAATTTTATTGGTCAACAGTCATTTTAAGATAAATATTGACCAATCAATAAACATTTTGATTATTTTAAAGGAAACCGAAGAATTAACCGGTTTATACAAACTGTTGCAAGTGGGTATATACAACTTTCATTCTTAACGGTCTAAACTCTTTAGACAGAGGCAGAAAGGCAAATATAGAGATGACAATTTCTGTTCATATTTCATTCTTTTACAGAATCTCTCAGATAGACAGTTTTATTTTAATTTTATTTTTTTTAGCCAAAAATATTGCTAATCAATGCAGTTTTATATCAATGGTCTTTGACAGAATTGCTCAATCGGAGACAAACAAGAGTTGTCAAAACGGTGAGAGTGCAGTTGTTAACATCAGTTGTGTAAATAATATTGAAAAATTAAATGGAAATACATAAGCACTTTTCACCATAGAGATCAGAAAAACAAAGTTATAATGAATTATAGATTAGCAGTTTTGAGGATTAAATGTCTCCAGACCAGCATTTGAATGACGATCGTATCGACTATACACTTTGTCCTGTACTGTAAGTCTAAAGCATTGCATGAATTATTTATTGCTGTAAACAAATATCATACAGCCTGCTAATAGTATAAACACAGATATTTGACAACTGCTACTTCTAGTGTTTAAAAAACATCAAAGAAATTGCATGACGTCTGTTAAGTAAAGAGCCGTGAAAGTTAAAAAAGTATATCCTCGAAGTAATGGTTATTCAAAGGGAATTGAAAATTCAAATTAAATATTTTTAAAAGGACTTGTTAATGTATAATATGGGTAAGACATAAAAACAAAACTTCGTGTGAAATACGAATACTTGTATTCAGGGCTTCTAAATTCTTGAAATCTCAATTGGTCCAGGCCTATTGACCCCGACCCCCCTCCCCCCCCCCCCCAAAAAAAAAAAAAAAATCTAACAGAAATGATAACTTAATAAATGTTAATAATATTTTAAATAATAACAGGCCGTTTCCAAAGATTGGATTTGGGAAATGACAAAATAATTCTATCACATTTTCGACGATTTGAATTCGAGAATTCTGTCAATATTTTTTCGTGATATGGCCATTCGTAAACAGTCCATTAGTACAATCATAGCCGATTTACATTGTAATTTAAAAAAAAAATCACACAAAAATATTTTTTAAATGAGATTCTTATCGAATTTCTGCGGCGTTTCATGAACGCCGCGATCGTAATTCTTCGGCCGCCTCATTACTCCACGGAAAGCGGACAGACGATTCTTGTATTAAACAAGTAAAACACACATATTATATTATTACCATATTATGTCTATTAAAGAAGAAAAAAACACCATCAAACAATAATTTTATTGTTAAAGTATATTTAACAAAATGCAACATACATTGCTGCCATTTGCCGAAAAGCGAAAAAAAGCTATTGAAAATTAAATTATTTTAGGATAAAACAATACAAAAATATTATTTAATGAGTAACTGTATTTTGCTGTCTGGGATTTGTAAATAATAAAAAATAGTAGGTAAAGAAGATGCCAAAAATGCAATAAAAAACGGAGGAGGTAGGTGTAAACTGAACACCAGAAACAATATTTGCCAAGAATAGACAGTGCTTGATTTATCGGAATCTACACGTATGAAATGATTTATAGTCTATATAATCCAAGGAAAAGTTCGAACGACTGGAGCCCGCATATTGTAAAGTTTAGACCGGCCGCGTTTTGTAAAGTTCCGTTTTTTAAACATTTCAAACAATGCTTGATAGGCGTTTTTTCTTTGAAATGTAAACAGGCCAATAGCGTGTCAGAGGTCATCATGGCCGAAAACGTTCCCAAGTATCCGGATATAGGCTGTATTACCTTACCCACTTTAGACGAAGACAACAAACAAAAGTTATTAAATTAAACCTGGCCATCATGTCTTCAGTTCCCATTTTCAACACGGTCAGTCTTTTTCTTTAGTCTTAATAAATGGTATTAAATTGTATTGAATTGTGTGCTTAGTAACTCACAGACCAGTATATTTTAAAAGTGGATTTGTCCTGTGACAGTGTCAGTAAGAAACTAAAATGTAAACCAGTAAAGATGGATTTACTATGTAAACCAGTTATTTGTTTGTAATTGTACATTTGTTTCCGAATGGCAGTGTTTAATTTATCGGTTTAAATTATATAATACACTTATTTTTTTCGTACTGAGACAATAGCGTTAGGGATGGTTAATGGAAACACCATGGTTGAGGTACTCCATGACAAAGGATGCTGTCTTTTGAGTGAACTGCTGTTTGTTCGGAGGCATAGACGGACGAGAGAATCCGGCACATGGGATTGGAAGAATATTTCAATGCTAATAAAACATCATGCAGTTAAACAATCACATCGTGATGCGTCTGTTCGTGCCGAAGGCTATATGGATATCTTGTCCGGAAAAGGTGAATCGATAAACAAAACCGTATCCACCAGTGCGAAAGAATCGGTAAACAAAAATCGATACATATTGTCCAGAATTATTGTTTTTTTGTGCAAAGCAAAATATACCATTATGCGGACACACCGAAAATAACAGCAATTTCATGGCGATACTGAGGACCTTTGCACAAAATGACCAAATCCTAGCAAATCATCTAAACAACGCACACTATAACAGTAAATACACTTCACCAGAAATCTAAAATGAATTAATTGGCTTAAGTGCAAGTCAGGAGAAGACAACCTTTGGAAGGCTGTCGGTCGTGCCCCTGTTATGCCACCATGGTCGATGTTGCAACAGACGACAAAAGAGCAATTGTTTTTTGCGTGCGTTTCGTCGATTGGAGTTGCGTGATCTGAGAAGAAATTCTAAGATTCGTCGAGTGTGAATCGATCAAGGGAGTCGCACTTTGCGCAAACATTGTGGAGTTTTTTTTCTTGCAAGAAGCAAATCTCGATTTACTTAAGATCAGAGCTCAGTGCTATGACGGTGCGTCAAACATTTCTGGGAATTTCGGGGACTTCATGCTCTTATCCGTGAACGTTCACCACATGCAAATTACGTGCATTGCAACTCGCATTGTTTGAACCTGTCAGAAAGTCGGAAATTGCTAGATGGAGAGTAAGATAGACATTAAGGATTCAAGACTCCCTTCAGCAGACGTGCAAGGACATTGTAGGGTCAAACAAAATTCTGGGGGAGCATGCCCCCAACCCCCCTAGAATTCGACATTGATTCCATCTAAGCTACGCCCCTGGTTACTGCTCTGGAAGTTTAATGGATACACTTGTGATCTGCAGTATTTCTAACAAAATTTGAGACAACTGTATAAGTTGTTCCTCTTTTACTTAAAGATGCACTCTCACAGATTTACCGTTTTGACAACTTTTTCATTTTTTGTCTTGGAAAGAGCAAATTTTTGCGTAAATATCTACAAACCAATGATTTAGGACTGCTGACAAAAAATCAGATCGCAGATTTTCATATTTCCATTCGATAATAAATGTTTTATGGCTTAAACCATTACGAACGGTTTAAGAAAAATGCCTAAAACATCAATTTTTGAACTTAAATATAAAATTCTCGGATATGATTTTTTGTCAGCAGTCTTATATCACTGGCTTTTATGGATTTTCGCAAAAATTGGCTCGTTCCAGGACAAAAAAATAAAAAAGTTGTCAAAACGTTCAATCTGTGAGAGTGCAGCTTTAAATATACGAGCATATCATAAACTATTTCAGGTTTAAAAGTTAACAACGATTTTGTTAACAATGTTGTTAACTTTAAGAAGTTCTGATAATCAGCCCACTATTTCAGAAAAAAGTCAGACAAATACTTGTTAATTTTTATTGCACAGTATCTACATATTAAGAATTCCATTTTGTAAAGGCAAGAAATTATAAGCAATGAAAACATAAAATGCTACTAAACTCTGAGGTCCACAACACTACTAAAATGCTTCCACCAGATTTTGTGTCATTATCACCAGGATTAAAACCGTACATTGTTAGAAGATACAGCAAACTTGTTAACACACAGCAATTTCAAACAGCATTAACAGATTCTAAACAGCAAACAAAGGCCTAACATTTTTTTTTAGGTTAGTGTAACATACCTAATACAACTAGGTATGGCAGGTAAGGATTTTTTTTTTCCAAACATACTTTTTGTTGCAAATGTCACTCATATATTGCTGTTGTTATGGAGCATTGTTCTGTCATAAATTAAAGACAGTTTATGTTTATAAATGAGTGTTGTTGTTTTTAAATTTCTAGGGTTGGCTGCCTTTTTTGGGTAGGGTCGGTGTTACACAAAACAAACATTTTATTTTAAGGCCAAAGGTTTTTCTACTACATGTAGTTGGAGAATTCAGAAATAAGCACTATAAAAGCTTAAAATGGAACCAATTCACGGTACATTTACGTAAATGCAAGTCTACGAGTTATATTAAAATATGCCATATATCACTTAATTCGCTTTTAATTTGGATTTAAAATTTCTAACAATGCACTGACTAGAGACACTAGAATAACGAAAGGACAACACTTAACCACATAGAATATCAGAACACCTAGGGCAAACATGCCAATGATGCCATATCCCCCTTGTGAGGGGGGGTGAAGGGGGGGGGGAAATCCCCAAGAGTTGTGAGTTAACCCCCTTTTCCCAACAGGGAAAGGAAACTACAGTAAAATAAAAGATAAATTGCTTTGTACAATAAATTTTGAATACAGTACATTACAGTTAAGAAGAAATGCTAGTGTGACTGTAAATAAAATGCTTTTAAAAGTATTTTAAAAGTAATAAATGCAAAAGAAATGCCCACACCAGAGCAAATCCTCCAGTTCAGGAAATAATGCTATTAAGCCCAACAGGGGCAGGGAGCATTATGATGGCACACCCCTATGAACAGACTTAATCATAATGATAGGGAACTGTAACTAGTAAATGCTAAACAGAATTTTACTTTTTATGCTATTATTCTATATTTGTACAAGGGGGTGTAGCATAATATTTCACCCTGCCCCTGTGGTGAAGCCTTCCAGAAATAAGGCATGTAGAAAGTATTGACACATTTTATTAAATGCGTTGAAAAATCCCTTGGCTAAAATTAAAAAACCTCTTAAAATACCCTGGTTTTCTAATCATCCTCCCCAGGGGTGGTCTTCAGAAATATGGCATGTATGCCCTAGTGGCAGAACTGAACCACACAAAACGACAAAAAGCTATGGGTGACTTACATATAGCAAAGCTGACAAAATAGTGGCAAGAAAAATATAGAAATTAAATACTGAATTTTATACTGTTATGTGGATTTCTTTTGAATAACAGTGAGCTTTTTTACTAACAATAGGACAACACATAATTATGATGAAGCTAGACTATTCTATATAAATTTGTGTGTACAGTTGTGAAAACGTTTAAAACAACAACCTTAACCACAGTTATATTTAAAGCTGCACTCTCACAAATTTGACCCTTTTTAATTTTTTTGTCTCAGAATCAGCTGATTTTGGCATCACTGCCTTGAATTCAGTCATATAAGATAACTTACAATAGAACAGATCTCAATTGTTCGGTAAACTGCAAATTTCATTTTTCTTAAAGCGATAGTAACTTTGCCATAATACATCAATTTTCAAACGTAAATATGAAACTGCGATCTGCTCTTTTGTCAGCAGTCTCACATTACTGGTTTCTAGAAATTTTATGCCAAAATTTGCTCATTCCAAGACATAATAAAAAGGAGTTGTCAAAATAATCAATCTGTGAGAGTGCAGCTTTAACATGAGAAGTGAACATTACTAAGTACTGACTTGTGACTGCAATTCAATCCCATTTCATGGTGAATATTTGTAAAATATGAGAACGAAGCAATCATCTTCATCTTATGATTTGGGACACAAATTCACAATTGATTTTTCAAAATATTCAGCACTAGCAATTTACAGATTTGCTATCAGTATGATTCATGGTGGCCGTTTCAAAATTTAACTGTTTTCTGTTTTTAGGTATTTTTGTCTGTTTTCTAGGAATCGTTTAATACATATGTTTGATCAAATATTGTTATTCAACTCTTTAAAAAGAAGACTAAATAAAAAACAGAATATTCATGGCCTTTTTGTATAAACTGCGCTTCTAATCAAAACATAATTGTTCTGCCACCAAACTAGAGCTATCACAGAATGTGATAAATACCCCCGCTTATCCAAGTGTTCTAAATACTGCCTGGATAAACCTTAAAGAAATGAAGTGGAACATGTTTCACTGAAGGTAAACATGCCACAGAATTGTCAATAATGTAGAGAGAGAAACTTTATAAGCAATGCTTTCATTTCAATCTTACTCAAGACATGAGGAAGATGAAAAATATTGATACCGAAATGTGACAATTGCTGTGACCTTGACTGTGAAGGTTGGGGCACGGGTCTAGTGTACGACACATCCTCATGCTATGGTGGTCACTTCTGCTATACAACTTCAAAATCCGACCATGAATGCGAAAGATATGGACCTGACAAAAATGGGACATACAGACGGCCGAACAGATGGACAAGACGACGTGTGTGATTCCTAAATAGCCCAAACTTCACTTTGTAAAGCAGAGATACTATAACCATAGATACACAAATACAAAAAATACAAAACACGAGTAAATACACTTATAATCACTGTATAGGTACTTCCATAAGAGTATTCTAAATAGCTAAAAAAAATTCAAATAAACAGAACATTTTAAAAAACAAAAACATACTTAAACAATGGCAATACTTAACCGGTAAATAAAATATATTCTTAACAGCGATACAATAAAAGCGAAGCACAAATCACCATCACCTAATATAATTAATCTATAAAAGAGTTTAAAACAAAGAAATTATATCTCAACTAAATCACCTAAGACCTGCAGCAAAAGGCAGCTGACCTTTTTTTTCTTTGAAAAAACAGACCAGCTAAAAGTATTCTAAATAAAAAAATTGCATTGCAAGATATACATATGAACTATATATACATGTATACACATATGCACTATATATACATGTATACACATGCACTATATATACATGTATACACATATGCACTATATATACATGTATACTCATGTACAATATATACATGTAAAAGCAAGAGTATTCTTAATGAATTTAACAATAACAGTATAGACTATATAACTGACTATAAAAGATAAGTTGACTAGGACAGTATATCTATCATGGAATACAACAGGTTAAAATATGTTACTCGTAAACATTTGATAAAAATGGATAAAATTATGGTGGGTAACAATGGTGGTTTGTTTACATCAACTTTTGAAAAAAACACTTCAGAATAATAAAAATGATGCAGAACACAACAATGATATACATGTACAAATTATATTTATAATAGTGGTTATTTTTTATGCTTTTTGGAAAAACAATGTGGTATATTTCCTGCAGTGAAAATATGAATTTTGATATTTTCACTGCCCTTACAGACCATGGTTCCCATGTACCTTTATAAGAGTTACAGCATTCACTAAGCAAAATTAATATTGTCTTGAACAATGTCATCAACATGTTGTGAGGAAGTTGTGTTTCTCTTACAATTTCCCAATTAACACCAATTAAATTGAAAAAAAGAAACAGAAAATTTGTTAAATTTCAGTTTAAGATTTGAATTTATTTCACTCATGATCACAGAAAGTTATATTTTTCTGTGATCAGTGAAATTGGTTTCAATCTAACACAGAAATTCAGCAAATATCCACTACATATTTTGTCTATTTCTAAAGAGCAGTAAATGTAGTAAATATTGTTTTTTTTTCAAACATGATGAACATGAAATATATACTAGGAACATAGAACACACAAGATGGCTACAAGCTGCAATAAAAAAAAGAATGAAAAGAAATTGTTATGAATAAAAGCGAGACCTAATCATTGTATCACATTCATCCATCCTTAAAGGGACTCAGTCATGATTAAAAAGGTGGGACTTTGAACATTTTAGTGTTGTGTGTGATATCAACAAGCTTTCTTGTGACTTTGACAAGTCAGATTAGAAGTTAAAATAAAATTCTTTTGATGGTTAATATCTCAAAGTATGACCAAAAACCTTCATTTTGCCAAAAGTATTGGCTCGTAACAAGAAGTTAAAATAAGAGTTTTTGTGTTCTAAAATATCCAAAATTATGACCTAATTTTTTTTGCTAAAAGCGTTAGTACCTCTATTGAAAATTTGCTATAATTTTTTGAATTTCTGTGTGAGTAGTATTTTTAGCTTTTTGGTGTCCATTCAAAATAATAAAAAAAATAAAAAAAAAATTGAACACATTGTGAAAAAAAAGAGATCGCCAACATGAAAGATGTGAGAGTCCCTTTAGGCGACATGTACTTTATTTCCTTAAGGAATTCAGAATTTGAACAACAAGCAATTGGAATTATTAATCAGGATTTCAATATAAGTACTGTTGGTGTAAAAACTTTTAACATAAAGTTTCATACAAGTTTTACTCATCAAAGAGCTTAAAAATCATTTTCTTTGTCTTAACTTTTGAAAGTCATTTTCTTCCTGTTTATAAAAGAAAAATACCTTTTTTTGAAAAAGTAATATTATAAAAATATGTACATAAGGAGATTATACTTTGAGTCAATAAATGAAATACCCCAGCCAACAATTTGAACAATGGTTCTAAGTTTGATTATTGTTATATCAATACACAAAACAAAATACAAAACAGCCCATAAATAAATTACACAAAGGGCCAAAAGTTACTAGCAAAAAGAAAAACATAAATACATGTACAATTAATATTTCACAACATACATGTAAATAATATAATGGTTTTTAAAATAAAGATTTTTAATATGCAGAGAGACATCGTTGGCACTCCAGCATACATAACCTATATGATACCCTGGGCAAATCAGCTGTAAAAATCTCCTACTCATGAATAATTAATAAGGTGAAATCCAGTCCCTTGATTGGTTACATGAGACACACCTCATGCGGTGTGGCAATGGCCTAGAAGTTACGGATATAATCTCAGTTCGAAATTATCCAATGAGATCATGGCTTACAAATCGTTTTAGCCAGGATATTGTTAAATATGCCGATAACTCTTCACAAAGGAGATTCTTTCCTTTTTGTTATCAGCTATTTAATTGGTCAGAAAATGCTTATGAATATTCAAGATTTATGAAGTTTCCCTAGCCAATTTGCCCAGGGTATCATATAGGTAATGATACGCTGGAGTGCCGAGGATGGCAGAGAGAGGAAGATGGCAATGTCTACCTTCTAATTGACAAAATAAGAAAGAGCAGATGGGCGAAAAAAATGAGCAAAACGAATTTTAAACATAATACTAATCTAGCATATTGCTAAACAGAAATTGACTTTGTCAAGAAGAAAGGCTTATAAAAAGACAAAACAATATGAACAAAATACAGAGATACACTGAAAATAAACTTAAAGTTTGGTTGACATAAAAGACGCAGATTAGCTATATAAACCAGACACTGGTGGTATGATCGGGCTTCATCCTGTGGAAAACGGGAGAAGGTAATATCCCCACTGCTACATGTGTTTCAGTAGGTCATAGACAAGCTAGCCACATTCTCAAGCTTGTCAGAAATGAACCATGCCAAGGGAATAACAATTGTCTCCAATCCCTCTCCTTCACAGATAGCGAGCTTGAACCATTTCTTTACAAAGGGGCTAACTAGCCTTTTCCTTGCCCGCAGCCTCGTCTTGAAGCAGTTTGTGACACACTGTGCACACCAACACTAGCTCTGTCTGGGCACTTGGCGCTGTGGGAGGAAAAATATTTATGAATGTAGTCAAGATTTCTTATAACTATAAAAATGACACAAAGGTTTTCTGTCTATTCAATAAAGGATTTAAGTCATCGCTTCAATGATCTTTTATCTCTATAAAAGTCACAAATGACAACTTTGATTGTTTCTTCAAGTTTGTGTTCATTTTTAATACTGTCTAAAGTTCAATTCACACAGTTATGTTGAAACAAAACTACGACACTAAGTTAATTTCAATTTAACTAGAATTGATATTTATTCTAACATTCTCCTGACACCAAAATTCTTCTGAGCAATGTTTTCCATATAATTTAAGTTAAAATACTCTGTCATATAAATTGAGTTTATTTTCCTTTAATTTAACATACGCATACAAAGGAATTGTGCTAATCCAGGAATTATTTTTTTACAAATTTTTGAAAAAAAAAAAAAAAAAAAAAAAATATTAAGCCTTAATTACAACATGATTCCTTACAAACTGATTTATTATGCTTTAACGAGGGTATAACTGTTTTAAATTATTTTGAATTAGTACAGAAATGGTAGTGAAATGTATGTACAACAAGAGAAGCAAGACGACCTACCTGTGGCTCCTAGAAATGACTTTGGGACTTTCTGGTTACAGCATTTGGAGCAGAAGTTGTTTCCACAGTGACAACATGTGTACTGAAAAGATAACAAGTTATCATAACAATACCTCATCGAATACATGATTACAATGCAATGATTCAAAAACATTTCAGAATAGAACATACTCCTTTAAAATTTTAGAAATTTCCAAATGTGACAAAAACTGGTTTTAAAATCATGAACATTTAGCATGTGTCAGCAGTCATTTGCTTCTTATGCTAATTATTGTAGTATTGAAGAAACTTTTATATGTTTATAAAGACTTATATAAGAGATCCTAGCCTTGGCAAATGATTTTGAATTATTCATTATGAATTCTTCTATACACCCTTCTGCTTGTTTTACATTTATCTTACATAAACTTGCTGTAATAGTTATGCACCCTCTTCCCAAGCTATTGAAATTATCTCATCAACGATCATATGGCACGATCTATTTTACCAATTATTTATACTTGGTTGTAATGAGATGCATTTTGAAACTAATAGTTTTGCTGGAAATATTCATCCATGCTGTTTTTGATTTACAGGTGAAATATTGCATTTTGAAACTAATAGTTTTGCTGGAAATATTCATCCATGCTGTTTTTGATTTACAGGTGAAATATTGCATTTTGAAACTAATAGTTTTGCTGGAAATATTCATCCATGCTGTTTTTGATTTACAGGTGAAATATTTCAAACTTTGGCTCTAAGTTCAATTGAAATTGAAATTGTGTGTGTAACTGAAATCACTAGGGTTTTGTACCATATTGTTAAGTACAGCGTTCAATAAGTAGCAAGCGAATATTAAATATCTTTGTTATTTATTTGCATGCTGCCTATTGCATGGTAGCCATGGCTACTGGTAACTGTTGTGGTATGAGGGTAAATGAATGAGAGAAAAATATGGTATAAGAAATTACAATAACATGTCACTAATGCCATTTAAAGGGACTGTACACCAGATTGGCACCAAAAAAAGTTTTTTTGTAAAGAATCTCAGGACAAATATCTAATAGAATGTGTTACGCTTTGATATCATAATTGTAAAAAAAAGTACCAAAAAGTAAAAAAAAAAGGTGTCAGAGACCGGGTTCAAACCCGTGTCGCCAAAATTGCAGTCTAGCGTCATATCCACTGAGCTACGATGGCTTACACAAATTGGGTGACATAATTAAGCTATACACCTACCTTGGTAATATCACGTGATAACACCGACTAGCCAATCATGCAAAAGGAATGAATTCTACCTGGTAGGCATACTAGTAATCTTTTTTAATGGAAAAATACGAAATAACTGCTAAACTTTAATAACTTGTGGTACTCCAGTTAGTAAGTTTCAATGCATTGTACACACCGATGCCAAGTTTATGTCAGTTTTCGACAATTTTCTTTTTTTTCGCTATTTTATCATACGGAGTACAGCTCCTTTAAACCATTTAATTTCAGACGGCACATGGACGGGTCAAGCCATGAAATGTAGCAAATGACTGCAGCACAGACCTTGATAAACTCTAAGAAACAAACAATAGCGAAATCACTTTCAAACTCACCCTTCTTTTCAATATGGATGAGAAGGATGCCTCACATTTAAAACAGCTCTCTGAAATACATAGGCAAGCATGGTGTCACAGTACTGATAGGAGTACAGGATAGAGAGTATGTGAAGAGTTTTAGCTAAAGAGTAATGGAAGGGTGCTGCCCCTTTTTTGGAAGTACTCTTCTGCCTTAAAAGAATTAAATGCTTAAGATAATCAAATAATTTTTCCTGTTTCTGATAAAATATGATAAAATATGAATATAAATAGATACAAACTTAACAGATGTGGCAGTTGAAACCTAATTGAATATCACTTCAGTTAAACACAATCCTTAACATTTTTCTGTCAAATTCATAGAGTTCCAGTTCTTCACAGCCCGATATAATATGCTCTTCTAATCCTAAGCAGTCTTTCCCTCTTCTACAGCACCCTGTCCATTTTGAAACCAGCCTAAACCCTATATTCAGTTCACGTATGTTTTGCTATATGTTTGTTATCACCTATAACCATATGAGTTTAAATGAAACTTGAAATTTACAATAAAGAATTTAGAAAAAAGTGAATATTGTTTTTGTTCTGGTAAAAATGACATTTATTCCGGATGTCTACCATACCACTGGCTATAAGTTTTCTGCGCCTTTTCATCTCTAATAGCCTGGCCACCATGCCAGGTTTGCTGTTGTCACTGGAGGTTATCTGGTCATCTTCTATCTCCTCAATATCATCCTGCCCAGTCTACAACGGGATAGTAAGGAATAGTTCATGTTGAATGATTGAGTTGATTAATTAAAGGGGAAACAATATAGTTTGATGTAAAATAAAAAAGAGATTTTTTTTGCTTTTTTATCTGAGAATTTTGTGCCATCATAGGGGTAGATTTAAAGAACCCGTTTATAAAAAGGAATATATTTTAAACTGAACACAAATCATCTACTTTTATTTTGTTTTGTATAATTCCCGACGTAACCAGTAGAGTAGTTGTTCGGTATAATAAACTAAATATCAGATGCCATGGAGAATGACAGCATAAAATGTTGTCCGGGGCTAAGCCATATTTTTAATTGTTGTCATCTGTTTACATCAGAAGGAAATATTAGTGCACACACTCACTGGTAATCTCTATGTATTTCTGGATCAGGTGACAGTATTTTTTAACAGTAAAATTTCACCCTCTGGGCAACAGTAAATCTTGATTGTATATATATCCAACATACCAGTGCTGTAGCCAGACTTAAAAATAAACCCAGGCAAACCAGTCTTGGGGGTTTGGGGGCATGCCCCCCACCTGAGGTTTCTTTTGGCAAGAAGCGATTTCCCGCATTCTAGAGTATCTTTTGTCGATTGGATGTGTACATTGAGGCAAATGGAGTAAGTTGAAAAGAGTTATTTTTGGAGCTAAAGAAATTGTTATATGCCCATAAAAACACCGAGGCAGCTACCTCGGTGGGCCTCAGTGTAGCTACGGCACTGCATACGGTATGGGAACTTTGCAATGAGAATGTAATAAAGGTGTTATATAATATAATACTGTGGTTTTGTGAACATACATCACATAGTTTATCAGAATCTGTCAGTGGCATTGATTCACTCCTGTCCAGCTGTGAGCCAACATCTCCGTTACAACTCTCCTAAAAATAGAAGAGGAAAAGACATTTATTAGCAAACACTCAGGCAGTTGTCGACATCATACTGGGATGAACAGTGAACAGGCCTGATTCCACTTTTACAAGGGCTCAATTATTTTCCCAGAATTTGAGCAAGTCTGAAAAGCATTTGACCAGTGCATGGCTTGTAGGCTTGTGCTTATTTTGACTAGTGTAGTGATAACAAGAGCTGTCACTGAGACACCGTTCTTTAATTTTCATTAACATTTAATCATTCTTTAACTGGTCAAGAGTACATGCATGTTATTTTTGTATAAGAAAACCTAATTTAAACAGCTTACAACTGAGATCTTGGCAAATAATTATATTTGTCATAAGGACCCCATTGGAAATAAGTTGAATAACTTTAATGGGTTATCCTGTGTTATATATTTGTCACATTGAATTAATTTTTTATTAACGCACGTACATGTATCCAAAGCATTCTAATGATGATGTGCTTTAGTATAGATATCATCACTAATACTTTGTTAATCAGTCTGTGTTATAACTTTATGAGATATTTGGTTTGTTACTATGACATATATATATGCACAAATAAATCTATCTATCTTGACTCTGCCGCTTTAAGTTTAAGAATTGCAATGTTTGGGGAAATACGCATGGATCACTGTAAAATTAGATTACTGAAAAACATTAACCAGAATTAAAGTAAAAAAATAAAGAGCGATAATTTACATTATATGCAAAATGGAGTTATCCAAAATGATTATTTAAGTATGTTTGATCATTGAATATTGTATTTAGTCTCAATGCAAGACATCAAGTAGTTACTATGTGAATTATATTCAACACAGTGTTATCAAACTTGATTCAAGGTGTGATGCAGACCCAGACGCCAACACCAGGCTTAGTAGTATAGCTCTCCTTATTTTTCGAAAAACCAAGCTAAAAAGGGATGAACAACATGGGCTCTTTGTTGCCTTTTTAAATTTGTAAATTTCATTGAAATTATACACTTTTCCTCAAAATTTAACCCTAGAAATATCCTTTAAATACACATTTACATATTACATGAGTAATAATAATCAATAAGGGATTTATTAAACAAGTTTTCTCAAAAATAAAAAATCAAATGGAATGTTCTATTTATATCATAAATACTATTTCAATGATTCATTACTTATTTATGATGTCATATATACTTGTCAAGAGTTATTGCACGAATGATTTATCAGAAATACATAATGACATTATTTCATGCTGGCAACATCATTTATGCTACAAATATAAATACAACTTTGATCGTATTAACAGAAACTTACTATTTGAGATCTACTAGTAGATGGCACATATTTTTCGAACACTGATCCCAGACTCCTTTTTCCTTGTAAATATTCTCCAAAAAGTCTTGCTCGATATTTTACTCCTGCAATGGGAAAAACAGATTAGCTACAACATACTACATGAAGAAAGTTGAATTACTGTTGGGGTACTGTTACCGGAACATGAAGATAGCTCAACTTAAAGTAAAGTTAAAATAGGGGCCATTTCAAGAAAAATCTTAGTCATAAACTGAAAGATCTTAATATCATAGTTTACATGACTTTCTTACATGTTTCGGTGATTTGACCTTAAGCAAGTATTGGAAAAAAAGTATGGAAAATGAATAAGTTGAGGAAATAAAAAACGTCAACTTGTTGCTATTTGTTGCTGTTACAACTAAGATAGTGTAATGAAACATAGCCCCTGTTTTACATGGCCTATTAAAGTAATTCCATTTACTTCAACTTTAAGCAAATAGCATGCTCTAAAACACACATCAGACTCATATTAAGAATTATATAATTTCTCCATCTAAGAATTTTAGCACCGCAGGCAAAGTTGAATGCTTATGTAGGACTTGCCATGTATGTGTGTTTTTGTTGATAGCATGAGTGACATATGTGAGTATTTTTTAAAAGGATTGAGATGGAGGTAGGGAGGAACCAGTATGAGCATACTGTGTGTAGCTGGGAAGAACCAGTCGGTTATGAGGATGGCTGTCCAAATGGGCAGGGGTGCAAATAAAAATGAAGGGTGTGGGATGGATAGGGAGATGGGGATGAGAATTGTGTGGAAGGGGACTCAGTTTTACCCATGAGAGTGTTGTGTGTGGCCAAAAAGAACCAGTTGGTGAGAAGGAAGGCGGTCCACCGGGTGGGACACACAACCAGACACAGCAGCAGAAAACACACCTCCACATGGAACCTGTCGTATAAAAGGCAGAAATTAAGTATAACATTTATTAATGTAAAGCCTTTTTAATGAGCCATTGATCAAATATTTAAATCGTTTATGAAGAACTGCCAAAAGAGAGTTATCGTTAACAATGTTGTAACTATGTAGGTACTCACTGGACCGAAATCTGTACACAGCGATTCAACAATATTAATTGTTTAGACATGAAAAAAATACAATTTACAACTGTAGCTCTATAGACGTGATTTCAGCATTAATAATTTATGTTAAAAGCTGCACTCTCACAGATTGAACGTTTTGACAACTTTTTTATTTCTTGTCTTGGAACGAGCCAATTTTTGAGAAAATGCATGTAAACCAGTCATATAAGAATGCTGACAAAAAATTATGTCACAGATTTTTACATTTAAGTTCAAAAATTGATGTTTTATGTATTTTTCCTAAACCATTAGTAACAGTTGTAGCCGTTAAACATTAATTTTCGAACGGTAATATGAAACTCTGGGATCTGATCTTTTGTCAGCAATCTTTTATCATTAGTTTGCAGATTTTTACGCCAAAATTGCTCGTTCCAAGATAAAAAATAAAAAAGATTTAAAAACGGTATATCTGTGAGAGTGCAGCTTTAACATTTATGAAAAGCTATTTTTCAGTGTTAAGTTCTCATTTGATATCAAATAATCCCCACTTGGTTTGTGAAATAAAATTACTAATACAAAACAACAAAAGTAGAGAAAAAAAAATTCAATAGGCCATTTGTAATATATTTTTATTAATTTACGGAACAGTTTAAAGATAATGAGTGTTATCGGGGGAAAAAACATTGTCACAAGATGGGTACTGAATGGATTGAAAGTTGTATATAGCGGTTCAGAAAATTCAATCAGTTAAAAGTGAAACTGAAGTTAATTACATAAAATGATTGCATAACACTTTACATTTCTAAATATTATGCCTAATTGTCTGCTTTGATTAACATATTTAGAACAATTGTATTGTTCAAACTTATTTATGGTTACTTTCAATTCTGACAAGCATGTATCTATAACTAAAATTCTGATAAGACATAGGATTGGTACTATTTTATTACTTGAGTGAGGGGAGCGTATGGTCCCACTTGAGGAGGGCGTAGAAGTAGCGGAAATACTCGTTACACTTCACAACAAACTCCTGCATCTCTGCAAGGCTGAAAAATATTTAAATAATATTTTATTGTATGTAATATATACGATAAACAATATTATTATACAATTGGGTTGAGCCACAAGTTATCTGAACATTAAGCAAGGCTTATGATGATAGCTAATATACTCAGCAGTTATGGTTACATTAAAATGCTTTTCATGGAACTTTCATTTATCATCAAAAGTATTTACAACATTCAAGAAAGCAAAGTACTACTTTAATAATAACCATAAATACCATGTTGAGTATGGTAGTTGTAATTGTGTATTGAATGTAATTGTATATTGGGTAAGGAATTTTACTTGCTTATTGCTCACTTGTTTAAGGTGTTAGATGTACAAGTAAGCTTTTCGTTTCATGGAGCTTCTGCTGATAACGTTCCAATTTGGATGCCTGATAGTCTCATACATATTTTGATACCATTGGAAAGGGCAATGCTTCTGAATCATAATGTAAAAAGTCGAGGACTAAAAAACCATTACTGATAAAGTTATTGCAGTTTGACATTATGTTCTTCATTTCAATTGAAATTAGATGTGAAATGTTCAATTTTACAATCTTTGATGGCCAAATAAGCTTGTTTGTATTTTTTTTCGGGTAATTTGTTAACATAATCTCTGCTCATTAAACCCTTTCAAATGACATGGGGTCCCAAGGCATACCAAATTCTCATAATTGTTCATAAGGTACCATGTTCACATCAAGGAGACAATTTGAATCACTCTATACATGTATATACCGGTATATATGTTTTGTTATAACACCACACCATCATTCTAAATTTAAGCTTCTTAAAACTGACAATTTGCCAGTCTGGACCTATTTTGACCTTGGCGGACTGATTTCAGTAGCAGAAAATGGCATAAAAATTGGTCAGAAATTTGTTTATTTTTCTTAACCTATATTTAATATGAATTCTTAAATTCATATGAGATGTTTACAGCTCAATATCTATTATTATAATCTAAGGTTGTTGTAAATCCCTAATCTTTTAAAGCTGCATTGGTGATAAAAATGAAGAAAATTGCCCTCAAAATGACTGTAATACAATGTGATTGACGTCTGATTTATTGACAGAGTTGCAATAAACATGAAGTCATACCTGTACTTGAACTCCTTAATGGCAGAGAGAGCCGAGTGTTCATCAACCTCCTCGTCTGGGAGTTCCGGGAGCGTGGTCACGGGGAGAAACTTGTCGAGGATGCGTGTGTGTAGCTGGACCAGACACACCAGCCCTACGGTCACCACCAGCAGCGACACCAACGTAAACACAGCACCTGGTGTTATGTAGAAATAAGATGAGAATCAAGAATGGTTTTTTTTGTAGTTGTTTTTTTTATGGAAATTTTAATTTATTCCAACAGTAAGTATAAAACATATACAAACCAAGCAAACTAATAATTATAGGTACACATTTGATATAAATGGTATTTCTATTTTCTAAATACCTGGTAAGAAACAATTGCGTCAATTTTATAATCCTAAAAACTAAGTACAACATGTATGTATGGTCTTAATCATAGTACAACACAATCAATAGACAGCATACTTTCAATACTAACCATTCTCAGTAAGTTTATGATCTTATGTTGAATGATGGGGGTTGAACATGAAATTTAAAGACAATGTGGGAAAGAATTTCAAATTTTAGATAAAAACAGGGGTGGTACATTTTGCAAATAAAAACACTATTGTCAAATGTGCCCAAAATAAGCAGCATGGATTTTGTGCCTATGAATAAAAATTCTGAAATGGATATTCTGAGATCAAAGAACAAAGCAGTCCCCCTTTGGTGCCTTTTAAGGTTGTTTTTTTTATCATGTAAATAAGTTCTTTCAAATACACTGTATACATAAAACTAAAATATAACTTGAAAGTCAATTAGAATTGCAATTGTTTCCTACAAATTAAACAGTACAGACTGACCATTGATAACATTCTTACAAAACAAAACCTTAATCTATAAGCTAATATCTTATCAGAAAGACTTCTAAATCTGAGACAAGAGTCAAATTTTGAGTTTTTTATTGACAATTCATTGTATAGCGCTATGCTATTATTTCCAGGTCACCAGGTCATTGTTATGTTTTGTTATGTTATAAATGTACATGTATGTTATGAATGTCAGAGAATAGATCATTGAGATTATATCTCTTGTTATCATATTTCCGACTTTAAATATAGATTCTTGTATCTTGTATCTAATATAACTACTGGATAGTAGTACTGACCTTGTGTTAAAATCAGACATCCAATGTTGCACACTGCCCACAATATTACGGTAAAAACAGGATACCGACTTTAAATATAGATTCTTGTATCTTGTATCTAATATAACTACTGGATAGAAGTACTGACCTTGTGTTAAAATCAGACATCCAATGTTGCACACTGCCCACAATATTACGGTAAAAACAGGATACCGACTTTAAATATAGATTCTTGTATCTTGTATCTAATATAACTACTGGATAGAAGTACTGACCTTGTGTTAAAATCAGACATCCAATGTTGCACACTGCCCACAATATTACGGTAAAAACAGGATACCGCCATCTGTAGAGAAGAAATACCAGAATCAATAGTATTGAATATTTAATAGTGAAACCAGCATAATTGATTTTTACTAGAATATTGTACCAGGAGTTGCTTCTAGAATCAAAGTCCTGGGACATAAATTATGAAAAAATATTGAATTAATCTCATCATTTTCTAAAAACACATTAGATATAAGTTGAAATACATGATTGAATTATTTATTATTAAAAATATATTTTTATCTTAGTATGAGGATGACATGTAAAACTGAAACATATTAGGTTAATATCGAATCAAAGTTATCAGATTTAGCAATTCCTCACTCACACTTTTTCCTTGGGACAAACTAGACAAATAGAATGGACTCACACTAAAATCTTCTAACTCAAACTTATTTTTCTCTTTGAGAATCACACTTTTTAAGATTCAAGCAAAAACTCTGACTGATTGTTTTCAATTAATATTTTGATTTTTTCTTACCTCAGTCTAGAAGATTTATTAAAGATATCCAGTCAATATGTGATATATTTGTTCATACCTCCTCAAGTCATCCCAGATGTAGAGCAGGAAGGCAAAGGGCTCAGTCATGGTGTTAAACTGTTCCACCTCTGCCACAAACCGTGCAATGTCCACCTGACCTGCAGGTGCCCCAGCATTTCCATGGATACCATTTGAGATCTCTTCCTCCATTCTCTGAGATAAAATACAAATAAGACCGTCATACAAATGGGAAAAATACCCTAGATGAGGGCATAGTAAGGCAAGTATTAATGTTACACATAAGCTACAAATTGAAGGGCTAATCTTCCTTTTTGTTTAAACTTTATTTATCTTACAACAATATTGTGAAGAATATTAGATTATCTGATGCTTAGTCACTCTGGTTTGTCCGATGTTGCACAACAATGAAGTCTTTTGTTGTGTGGAAAGCCAAAGACCTCACAGAAAACCCAGGAGTTTGTAGATTCTTTTTTCTTTCCACCTTTTTTCGTCATTCAAGAATTATTATTGGAATACTGGAATTGTTTAAAGCAGGGATAATCCTAGCAAAAAAACTTTCACGATTTCTCACATAAAAATCACCTGAATCACATTTCAAATATCTAAATGCAAGATATTCTAACCCTCGCCTGCAGTTAGTGTATTTTGAGCCTTTTAGCTTTTATTGTTCATTTTCTTATTGATTTATGTAAGTGTCTATAATATTGGAAGTATTCTGAAAATTTCAGGCCAGGAAACGTTGTCCATTTCAAATAAAAATATAACTGTAATTAAACTTATATCACCAATCTTGGACAAATGGTAGCAATTCTCTAATTGAATATCTGACATAGAATTTACCTTGTTATGAATGAATGAACCTTTATTTCCTCCAATACATGAAGAGTTGAACAGAGATATATTTACAACCATGAAATGATATATACATATAAGTAGTTATATACAATCACTCACAGTAATATAAACGTGTTTTAATAGAGTTATATACAAAGTTCAAACAGAATACATACAACTAAATATGTGTTCGTTAGGTTATTGTGTCTGCACAACATTATGTACGTTAAATTCGAGAACCTCTTCAGATTTGTTCTCAAAAGTCCTATACAGTAAGAGCATCCTTCTTGTATAAAAACGTGGAAGGACAACTTATTCTGTATACGGGGTGATAATAATGTCCACACACTTATAAAGTTAATCTAGCTCGAAAGGAAACCCTAAAATAACTAAGCGTGTTTTGCATCGTACCAGAAATTCAAATAAGCATGAGTTCAATTATTAAATAAAAACTATAACATTACAGCCGGAGCATATTGCAAATGAGTATTGCAATATATACGTTTTTTCATTTAGTGATTATCGTTCGTAGCCACGCCTACTGCTATACCTAGTAGGTATAGCCATGGCTATACCTAGTAAGTTTTGGCATTGATTTTTCAGAGAGCTAGTTGATAGTTCCCTGAAGTTGGTGTATCCGTGCTGGATTATAATTTGACCCCACAGTTTCTCTCTGACTATGGTAATCTCGGGACAAAAACACAATTTATGTATTATATATAACCGAGTATTTATGATTTTGTTACATTATGTTAGCATCAATAACTGTCCAAAAAATTTACTGACAATAACAAAAATAAATAAATAATGGAGGGGTGGTAAGGGCGTGACGCGTGTCGTAAGGGGGGTCATATGTCAACGCAATTTACTTCTTAGTCTCAGAAGCATATTTATGAATTTAGATGTCTCAAAATATAGAAAAATGCCTTATTGAACTAATCAGACTCATGGAAAAAAATATTTACAAAAAATATGTTATAAATACTTGCATTGAATACAATATATCAGGAAGATTTGTCTGCTGTGCGCGAAATAACAAAATATTTACATTTTTCTCCTGTTCGTCATTTGCTCATGGTTTGCTTGATTTCTGTGTTAATCGATTAAATAAATAAATAGGTCGTTATACACCATTAAACAAAGAATATAAAAGACATTTATCAGTGATGTCTAACCAATAACACCAAACGAGTTCTGATTGGTCGAAATCATATCGTATCAACTCGAGAGCGAAATACAAAATCCACGAAACAATTCTACTTATCTAAAAAGATAATTGCAATATTTCAGAGGACAAATTAATGTATGTATGAAACTGCAAATGTTAAAGCTAAAGTACTTGATTTCAAATAGCTGAATACAACCCTGAAATTGGGCTTGTTTTCGTCTTGTTGTAAAAACATGTTTTGTACACATTTATGTTCGAACCAAATTTGATATTATGGACGAATCGACTTCTTATGAAGGTACCCGAAGGAAGCCCACTTGTCTGGCTTAGTAACTACAAACCCAGGTCGCCTTGGTTTGAATCGATATCCATAACCATAGTCTAAAATAATAGACGTGTTATACAGGATTCTTCCAATCCCTAACGTCTAAACGGGTTTGTGCTAAAAACGGGGGTGTTTTGAAAAATATTGAAATTGTATTAAGATAAGATATTTATGGTTTTAAGGTTTATATTCATATTTTACCCTGTAAGTGAGAATTTATTTTGAACAAAACAAGCATTTAATGCATTAAAACACATTATTTATCTTTCCAATAAAACGAAAGTTCACTGACACAGACAACAATTATGCCAAGTGGAACAACTCGACCCATTCGTAATAACTCAGCCACCTCCGACAAGCTTCGAGATAGACCTCGTAAATACAAACATAACAACTCGGCCATGGCCGAAATGTTCCGATTGTTTTAAAACTGTGCCCTGAAGCCTTGCAGGTGCCCTTCATGTATATATCGATATGTTTTGACAGCAAGAAATGAAAAAAAAAAACACATCAAACTCAAAATTATTCGTAGGATATGACATTTTTATGTATGGAACTGATATAAATTAACATAATCTGGTAATATTTCTTGTTTTTATGATATTTTTTAGATGCTAAATGCTTTAACCCAGAAGCCGATCAGAATAACTACCCACTTTTGATACTAAACAATTTGTATGTGAAGGATTTGCCATAACAAAAATCATATAAAAAATCCGTAAACGTACAATTATTTAAACATAGCAGTTATTTGGCTATGTTTCCCATGCCAAAAGTATTATTATTCAGATTTGAATGTTAAAACAAATCTTGAAAATGTCCAATTTGATTAAATGAGCGAAAAAAAAAGAAAATTGTCGAAAAATGACAAACTTGGCATTGATGTGTACAATGCATTGAAACTTACTAACTGAAGTACCACATAGTTTACAATTTATTTAAGTTCAGCAGTTATTTCGTATTTTTCCATTAAAAAAGATTACTGGGTATGTCTACCAGGTAGAATTCATTCCTTATGGGTGATTGGCTAGTCGATGTTATCACCAAGGTAGGTGTATAGCTTAATTATGTCACCTGATTAGAGTAAGCCTTAATAGCTCAGTGAGTAAGAAACTGGATTTCTATTTTGGCGACGCGGGTTCGAATCTGGTCTCGGACACAATTTTTTTTTTACATTTTGGTCCTTTTTTTTAAGAAAAAAACTTTTTTTTGGTGCCAATCTGTGACACAGTCCCTTTAAAGGCAGGATCAAAGATTTATATTGAATTCTATTGCTTTAAAGTAACATACATTTGAATATTTTCAGGCTTAGTGTTAAAGAACGATTATGGCATTGTCACTGACAACCCCTCGATCTGCCCTGCGCACGATCAATGACTCCAATGTTCCACTCAAGAACATCCAAGCACTGAAGGGAGGCAATACTTCTCTGAAGAATTCCGAATTCCAGAAGCCACTTGCTTCAGCTAATCCATTCAAGACTTTTGGTGATCTGACTAAGTCATTACCTGACTGTTCGAAGTCTAAGCTAAAAATACATGTAAGTAGTTGTATTTCAGATTAAAGGGGTACAATGAAGGTTGAAGGGGCACAGTACCCCGGTAGGCTGATGCCAAATATTTTTTTTATTTTTTAAATTGCTGTGTGATGCTGCTTGCAACATATTGATATAACAGAAAATTGTTTTCAGGGCTGATTGGGTATTTTTATTAAGATATGTATATATATATACACATTAAGTTAGAACTACATGTATATTTGATGTAAAATGTCCTACTCCAGGTGGACCCAGCCCCTTCCCGTGTGAAGACCAAGGAGGAGGTGAAGGTCATCACCAGGGCACCAGAACCCCTGCCAGAAATAGAGACTTTACATGTCTTCAACCCAGATGGTAAGGATTGCTTGCACTACATGTATGGTCTTAAGATATTGCAGATTATTTGCATGTAATTTACCAGTAAGTAACAGTTGCTGTAAAAAGAAATGGATCATTTCTTATTATCATGCAACTTTAAACAAAAATCCATTTAGAGACTCTAGAAAACTCAAAATGAAAGTCCTTTTTAGGAAATTTCAAATAAATTTGTTTGAAAAATGACCCCTGGCCTTGACATTTTCTAAGGTGTTAATCTGCATAGAAGAACAGCAGGATCATTTCCCACCATTTAGGGAAGGAGGAAGCTTGTCCTAACAATTTGCAATAACTCTCTAACTGCATTTAGAAATAGAAGCAGATACTGAGATCTTGCATTACGATGACGAGGTCTTTCTTGGCAAAATGTTTCATTTTGATTGAATTGGGAATTCCAATTTTGCCTAGATATAAGCAAGAAATAAATTATAATCCTTGAAAAAACTATGGACATAAAATATTACAGAATGTGATTAAGTTTTTTCTTTAAGAACATATGAGGTCTTCCATACAAAAATTGTTAGTTGATCCAATTTCTTATGAAATTAAAAAAAATATTTTTATTTCAAAACAAAAGTTGGGAAGTATATGTTTAAGCAGTTGGAATGGGGCCAAAAGTCAGCCCCAAATTGGTCTGCAAAAAAGCTTAACTGTATGTTTGTATTTTCAAGAATTCAAATAAGAAAATATAAGGTTTTTTTTATGAATGGATATATTCACAGAACTGTTATGTAGGGTTTTAGCTAGAGGGGTATGGGAGGGTGCCTCACCCTGTCCTTTTTTGGAAGCACACTTCTGCCCTCATGGAGACCAGAATGTGCTCTCTCCTGCTTTCAAAGAATTGAATGCCCAAGATAATCAAACCTGGCTTAAACCCTATATGATATGACTTGTTGTTCCAGCTGAGATCAAGCCAATGGTAGAGGAGGTGGGTGAAAGTCTGCTGCGGAAGATCCGTCGCTGGGGGATGCCGTGTCTTGCTGCACGGGGCGACCTAGATTCTGGGGACGAGGATGATGATGTTGTGGATGTGAAAAACTTTGATCCAGATATGGAGCAGCTGGACAGGCTGGATGGTGAGGGTCTCCATGTGTTTGCTAAATTGGCCCTACAGTTGAACTGAGGAACAAACTTCTCTTTGAGCGTATTGTAGTATTAATTTTTCAAAACATATTTAAAAGCAGAACAAACACATATAAATGTTACACCAGGCACCAATTTCTTGAAACTTCTTAAGCTTAAGGGCCTAGTTTAAGGAATGTTTGGCATGATATCCCCTTCTGTGAATCTCCTGCTAATTGCACAGGTGTCACAGTAGGGGCCAATTTCATTTGTATTCGTTTATTGGCTCATGGCCATTAAGGGTCCATTTCTATAATAAAACATCCCAAACTGCACAGCAGGATACTCAGATCTAAGATCTGATAAGACAATTAGATTAAGATCAATTAACAGAGGTTGTGTACAAATACACAGTGGGGGGGGGGGGGCGGGGTCACTTATAGAAGGCTTAAACTAGGCCTTTAACAGACTTAAGTACCTTATTTCAATTTGCCTTAACTCATGTTAAAGTTTGATTTTGATGAAAGGAAAAATTGTTGGGATTATGATGGAGATTAGTCATATTTAAAGTCATTAAACTGTTTAAGAAGTAAAAATAACAAAAAAATACTGATAAACAAAAAAGTAGGTGTAGCTTAATCCTGTGTGACTCAAGTTTCTCAAAATTGGGGCCAGGGTTTATTTGAATTCAAAAATGAGAACTAAATTTTGATTTCTGATAGTCGTGTTTCTAGATACATGTATGATACTCTGTCGTATGTTTCTTGATAAAATGGCCCAAGAGTCCTCTGCGTCAAGTCATTTTAAATACTTAGTGCTACACTGTATAATTACCATATTTATATTGTTAAGAAATTCTTGAGTCAATTGAAAAGTCATCCTGGGTACATATTGTTCTTCTTTTCACATTGTGTCTTGGAATTTATTTCAGAAACAAAACAATATTGTAAACATACTGAAAATAAAACAAACATTAAGCTGGAAAGATGCGAAATATATGCTGATATTTGTCATTGGATTATAAATGTATATCCATATTTCATTAAGTTTTTTAACAAATTTTCAGCTCTGGACCCATTTATGATGGTTGGTGATTCAGACTTTGACCGCGTCCCAGAGGCAGAAATCTCGCTCCCCTCTATGGACGAGATCCCCGGTATCGAGGACCTGCCCCTTCCCTACCTGGATGACTCCATAGACATAGAACCCAACATGGGCACCCTTGAGGTGTGGGGTAGCTTTAACTCCCTAGATCACTCACCAGCGGGGAAGGGCGCCCGGGGGTCAGAGAGTGATCGAAGTATGAATGATAGTTCCATGTCTCCATAGAGTGGTTCACTGAAGTGATTGTTAAGACTGTGCAGGTGGTGTTTATAATAAGTGTGTCATTGATCTGACAAGTTGTGCCTGCACAAATGTACAGTGTAAAGTTTGACTATGACTGGCAATATATGCAAGTTCAACATGTACATGTGGTATGTAAATAGGCATGAAACAACTCAGCTTTAGCTTGAAATGTCTTCCAGTGTTGTGTATATTAGAATCATAGGCTTAATATTAGTATGGCTTATGCAGTTTTGTAAACATGTTTGCCTCTGGTCTCGCATTGAAACATCTCGTTCAGTCTAGGTTTTTAAGATTATCCTGACGGTGTAGTTCACAAACTATGTCAATTTGTCAAATATCATCTAAGCTACATGTTTAATACAATCTCATTAAAATAATATCGTGACATTCACTTCATTTCATTACGGTTTGTATGTCGTAAAGCGAGTATAATAGTATTAGAGATCTGAGTTTAATGAGATTGAATATTACACTCAATCGCTCATGATATTCAGTTTGACAGGAAAAAAGTATGTATATTAAATTAGATTTTTATGAATTTCATTTATATAGTGATACAAATATAGACAGGAATTGTCAGTGCACATAACATTATCATATTAATGTCATTCTTGCCCTTTCTCTAAGTTTGGAAAATACTGGTACACTAACATAATTTTTTCCAAAACAGATTGCATGTACACAAGGCTGTTTTTGCACTGTAAGGGAATATGGCTGGGGTCTTTCCAATGGAGAATATTGCCAAAAAAAGGGAATTTTGAAAGCACGCAGTATAACTTATTTATATGATATTAAAAAAAAAATCTTCATAAAAAGGAGGGGAAATATTTGCACACACAAAAATATGGGAAAAATATATGATTTTTTAGGTGGGAAACGGGGTCAAAATTCAGTTTGAAATCAGTAAAAAGAAACCCCTGGTTTATGTACATGATGAAATGGCATTAAAATAATTCTGTAAATAGTTCTTATATTTTATTATAGATAACTTGATTTTTACATTTTACATAATTACGTTGTTTTTTTTTCACCTTATCTTAAAAATAGTTAAAGGTTGTTAATATATACTTAGATGCGACAGGGTAAATACATACTAACAACCTTTTGCTTTTTTAGTGGTCTCCATACTATTGTTTAAACTTCCTAATAAGTGGAACAGCCACTGTTTATATCTATTGCTTCACCTGATTGAAATCAATAAGTGACTGTTGATTTACTGAAAAAAGGTGGTGGCAATCTTGAAGTATACTGCCTTCTCATTGGACAAAAAAATATGTAGACCACTAAGTTTATAACTTTATTCAAAAATATGCACGGTATTGCTATATATAAGTTAAAAAAAACAATGTGCCCATTTGATTTGCATTAGAATGATTGATTGAAATTCAATGCAACATTTATTTATTCTGACATGATGTAAAAAAATGAGCATGAAATACTTCTTTGTCTGGATAGACCATAGATGGTTATGATTTAATGATATTACGAGATTTGCTATTAATATTAATTTATTATTCATGAGAAAATGAGTCATGTGTAGTCAGTCATGTTATTGAGAATAATCAATATTTATCCATGTGATGAGATCAACAGCTGGTGCCATATTAATTTATCATCTAAGTGGTAGAAAAAATAATTCTAAGTTGAATTTGAAGAAAACTTACAATGTTTTTACACCAAAAATATGAAATTGGCAAGAAGAAATGTCCTAAAAATAAAGACATACAATTACAGTTGATGAAAATGGAGGGTATTTAAAATATGCGGAAAAAAATTCACTAAATTGAAAATGTTTATGTTAATTAAGAAGCGTTATGAATACAATCCCTAGTCACAATTGATTAATGCTTCTGATGCTGCACAAAAAATGCAAATTAGCATGTTTATTGTCACTTCCTCCGCATTTGAAATAATAATAACAGACAACCACATTTTGAAAATATAATTCACAGAATATTTCAATATATAAATCTTTTTTTTCAGTTGTGATCTAAAATTATTCATGAAACTTTTTATTTGTTCATTACACCAGTCAGCTTATTGGCATTGTAAAAACTTGTGTTACTGTCAACATAAATCATTAATATGATTTTTTTTTAAATTTTATTCAGCTCATTAAACTTCAAAGAAAATATTTCCATAGACTTTAAAAATTGAAGATATGAATAAGTGTTATATTTATTCATAATCTTAAGTTCTGCATTGTTGCACTTGTCATATCTATAAAATATTTTTTAATGGTGAACCATTTATGTTTATTTGCTTAAATGAATAGTGTTGATTCAGAGTCAAAAAAATAGTGTTTGATTTAGCTTATACTGATGTGGTTTGTCTGTGGTTTTCCATTGATCCAACAGCTTATGTGACTACAAAAAGATAATAACAAATAATTATTTTAAAACATTCTAAATGGTTGCTTTTTGTTGTCAATTTTACTGTTTTTAGTACTGTCATTGGAGTTTGTTTCAAATTTAAATCCAGGTGTTACAAAGTTTTGCTTGTGTGGCAGGTTGCTTAGCCTCTCAAACTCCTGGCCAAAATGGTTATCCCTTCAGCTGCGAGGTCAATCACACATCTGAGTGTCCAAACATTTATATAAAAGTGAAATTAGAATGTTTAGTCAACATTGGCAGCTAGAGTATGCTTCTATAAGTGCTGCTCATTCTCTCACTGTAGATACATGCACATGTAAATATTGTAAATAAAACATGTACAGTGTAAAGATTTTGATATTTTTTTCATTTTCATATGTATTCATTAACATGTGTTCATTTTCATATGGGTTCATATTCATATGGGTTCATGTTCATGTGTTCATTTTCATGTGTTCATTTGTATGTGTACATTTTCATGTGTTCATTTACATGTGTTTATTCACATATATGTTCATTTTCATGTGTTCATTCGCATATATGTTTATTTACATGTGTTCATTTGCATATATGTTCATTTTCATATGTGTTCATTAACACATTTGTTCATTTTCATGTGTTCATTTTCATATGTGTTCACTTTCATGTGTTCATTTCCATATGTGTTCATTTGCATGTGTATATTTACATATGTTCATTTTCATGAGTTCATTTACATGTGTACATTCGCATAAATGTTCATTTACATGTGTTCATTCGCATATATGTTCATTTTCATGTGTTCATTTTCATATGTGTTCATTTGCATGTGTACATTTTCATGTGTTTATTTACATGTGTTCATTCGCATATTTGTTCATTTTCATGTGTTCATTTTCATATGTGTTCATTTTCATATGTGTTCTTTTAATTTGATTTCTATGACTTTACATTAAAATGTTTTAAACTAAGGTATTTGTTGTTTTTGATAATCAGTTCGAGGGGTGAATTTCGCTTTCATCCCTGGAAGTATATTATTCGTAAAGCAAACAATGTGAAGCTATCTTCAGGGATGTATAATTTGTATTTTCTGGAATGCATTTGTTTCGTGAAAACAATCTCTGATGGCCACATCAAGTATTTAGTGCTCCAGCTAGGCTTAAAAAACAGGGTGGGACGCCCCGTTGCCCTTTTACAGCACCCTTCTGTTTTTTACTACACCCTACACCCAAAGACTGCCCTTTGTTTCTTTTAAAATGAAGAAAAAGAAAAATTATCGTTGTTAAGTCTTCATTCGAAATACTATGTTGCCTTTCGACGTAGCATTTGTGACGTAATTTATCACGTGATATATACACACACTGGGTAGCCGCTTACGGGCCTCGCTGCGTTCCAAATTCGCAAGCACATCGTGCGATGCCCCTACAAGCTCTAGCGGGGTCCTTGCGAGCTACTCCCGACTTGATTTTTTACGAATTCGGTGAGAACTTGGGAATTTAATGAGATCCCGGAAGCTCGGCAAAGTCCCTGGTGCCGCTACGAGTTAAAAAAAAACAACACACACCGTAGATACTCGCAAGGGACCGCGATGTTCGTACGGATTTTGTGCGATTTTGCAAAATTTCGACTTAAACCTTCTCGTACGAATCATGTGGATGTTACCGCGATATTACTTGATGCATTCTCACCGACATATGCCGATGTTACGTTGTTAACTGACCCCCATAGAATAATGACCCGTCGGTCATTATTTATATAGAATAGTGACTCCCTGGTCATAATATTATGACCGGGGAAGGGGGGCGAGGGTTTCATAATATTATGACTTCCGCACACGTAGAAAAATGACCCTGAAATAGAATTATGACCCCCTATAGTATAACGACCCCCAAACCCAAACCCTAACCCTAGCCCATCTAAGGTACACTTGCAACATAATTATCCACACCGATAGGCATCGGAGGAGAATATGGTAATGGCACCCGTCCGTGCGTACGTGCAACATTCTTTGTGACCGCAACTCTTCATTCATTATTGGACGAAATTGATTTAAACTTTCTGGGATAACTACTACCGATGCCTAGTTGTGCAAAATGCAAAAAAAAATGGATTTGCTCCTCCTGTTCGGAAGTTATGGTCCTCAAATTCGAACAACATTTTATTGTCATGGGCGTCACAGGTCATAACACATGGGACTTCACCACAACCGATTTGCATATTTTATGTCTTATATTGATATAATTGTTTACTTTTTCTATTCAACAACGCCTGAAAAGTGACACAAATACCCCAAATCCAAATAAGGATGTCTCTTCAACGATATACTGAAATTTGAATATTTTCTAACGACGAGGAGCGTCACGGGTAATAAAACCACTAGGCTACCCCACACCCGATTCGCCTATTTTTGGAGGTATATATGAGTGACATATAGGTGACATAAAGAAGGTTTAGGGTATTTGACATCACTTTCAAGGGTGGCACAAAACATTGTGCTTTTCCACGTATAAATTGCCTTTTTTACAATCTTCACTGCAGAAAATGAACTATTTTACCGTCAATAGCAATTTTTCGTAATGAGCCCGCGAGCCCATGCTATTATGAAATTAGTGCAACATGTAGGATGCAATAAAAAATTATGTTTCTTCCAAATTTTCGGACAAAATCACCGTTACTTTAAGTTCCAGAATGCTTACACTACATTGTACCAAAGGCAAATTAATAATTATATACATGTATGCGTAACATAATGCGATGTCACAAAGTTACGAGGCTGTTAAAGGTACTATCTCAACAAATCTTGGAAAAAATATTAAAAAAATAAAACTTAAGCCTGTTGAAATACTTGAAGCACGATACCCTTAAAGGTAACAAAAAGATTTAGATTTAAAACATGTTCTAAACAAAAAGTCATCCACCTTTAAAGCAAGGGTTTCGTGATTTATGTTCTAAATATGTTCTACCGTGTACGTTGAAAGTTTCAGGGGTTTCAAGTTGGAAAAGGATTTCTTTATGTATCCCCATTCAACAATAACAAATATAAGCAATAGAAACACGACAGTGACTTGAATTGATATTAGAGTATGTAAGTAATAGGTTAGGTGGGGGTCAATATTGTATAGATAAAATCGGGGGGGGGGGGGGGTCATTATTTTTGAAGGGGTGTCAGTATTTTATAGAAAGGGGTCATTATTCTATATAAAATAATGACCTATGGGGGTCAGTTTACAACGTTACACCGGCATTCAATGAGGATACATGACTCCCATTTATACTTCTTAAGACAAGGACGTGCTAAAGTGGGGATATTAATCACATCCAGTGATATATTTAGTTAATATCTAGAGGATAATAGTTTGTTTCAGTGTACGATCATAATATATTTCACCTAGTGAGTACCAAAACTTATATTTCACGAGTGGCATAGACAGTTGATATATTAACTTTGATGTTAAAAGGAAGAAATTTATTGAGAGCATATTGATAGCTATTTTTTTTATTTATTATATGCATAAAAGCTGCACTCTTACAGATTGAACGTTTTGACAACTTTTTTTTTTTTTGTCTTGTAACGAGCCAATATTTGCGAAAATCCACGGAAACCAGTTAAACAAGACTGCTGACAAAAATTATATCGCAGATTTTAATATTTAAGTTCAAAAATTGATGTTTTATGCATTTTTCTTAAACCATAAGTAACGGTTTAAACCTTAAAACAATAATTTTCGAACGGAAATATGAAAATTGCGATCTGATATTTTCTCAACAATCTTTATCATTGGTTTGCAGATATTTGCGCATAAATTTGCTCTTTCCAAGACAAAAAATAAGAAGTTGTAAAAAAAGGTATATCTGTGAGAGTGCAGCTTTAAGGCTAGTTTGCACATTTAAATAAGTTGATTGGTTAATAGACTTAATATCTATTTCTTGACAAATATTGACCAATCAAATATTTTGACCAACGTTAAATCAGTTTTATACAATTGTCTACTGAGAAATATCTACAAATCACCAGAAAACATTCAAAAAATTAAGTTCTGACTAATATATACAATATGCAATAATGAATCTCAGTGACATTGTTCTTATTTCAAACCTCACTGATTTATTTCGCATGTTGATAGATCACTACAAAGGCAATTTGGTGTGTAAAAGCAATATATCTAATAGGGCTGTTCTACCATTAAAATACACTTATAGTATCTTTTCATGATTATCAATTAAGGCGGGCATTTTTTAAAGTATTTTGACATTGTTCACGATGGGCAATCTATGGCACCACAACGTTCACAAGGTTTCGCTCAATTGTAACAACTCGGCCATCTCCGGCAAGCTTACTCGGCCATCTTCGGAAACCTTCGGGACATATGTTGGATACTGGCCGAGGTGTTCCGATATCTAGCCTGTTGCACCAAGTACAGCACATATACAGTCCTAAAATGTAACGAGGCAACCTTCTACAAATATGTGAGGGAATTGCTTAAACCTACGGAACAACAACACTTTTCGTGAAAATCCATACTTTAACATTGTCAACATTAAACTGTGTAGCGAATTATGCACATTCTAGACGATCAGAATTTGATTTACGTTCAGAACTTTTACATTTAACCCAAGACAACTACATTTCTCGATTGATTACTTATACAAACCCCAGAAAAGAAAAATAAGAAACCATCCGGCAAACGCGTTGTAGCACTTTATACTCCACTCGGAGCTCCTCGACCATTTTTATCGAAAATAACCTCGGATGTATATGGACGGTTAACAATGTCAGAAATCGTTACACTTAAACTACGCTGCAAGTAGATCGCGTAGTAATTTTAATTCAGCAGTTAAACTTAATGACTTAACCCTTGGGAATCTTAATTATGTTTGCAATAGCACACTTCAGTGGCAATCAATTTAAACTTAGATCTACAAATACAAGCTAAAACACTACATTTAAGTAATAATTTAATTTAAAAAAAATACAAATTACTTCTTCTGATGTGCCAGCATACATCGAGCAATCGGAACACCTCGGCCTGTATCCAACAGGAATTGGTCTATCTCGAAGCTTGCCGGAGATGGCCGAGTTGTTACGATTGACATTCGAGGTTGTTTTCGATAAAAAACGAGGATTTCCAACTGTTCAAACGCATAACATACTGTGGTTGGACCAATGACTGCCTACCGTGTTATGACTAATTTATGGCACATATGCATTATGATGCAAAGTTTAACTGCTGTTCATATTGTAATGGATCATTTTAGCCTTTTAAGATGATATAATTTTCACAAGATTTACTGCTATAGTTATAAAATGATTAATCATGTTTTCCTCCGTCTGAAGAAAAACGCCTTAAAAAGTTGAAATACAAATAATTATAACACTTTTTAGTGATGAATTATTACAGTTGAAGATGAGACAAAAATGTATGTTTACAAATCGTTTCTCAGAAATAAAAATCAAGCTAGTATTTAAGGGCCTCACATCTTTTATGTTGGTGAAGATGTTTAAACTTTGATAAAAATGAGTCAATGATCCTACAGTCGAACCCCGTTGGCTCGAACTCGTTTGGCTCGAATTCCTCGTTGGCTCGAACTTAATTGAAAGGACCGATTTCTTTATACTGAAGGTGAGCATTCCCGCTTCGCTTGAATTTTCCATGGCTCGAGGTATTTTCGCCGGTCCCTGGGAGTTCGAGTCAACGAGGTTCGACTGTAGCTCTTATTCAAACTTTGGATAATGTTTTATCATTGTCTATTAAGGAACCAATTTCACATGGAACTATTTTGTTTAAAGTCTGGACCGATAAAAAGTGAACGACTCCCTTTTAAATATAACGAAGT
The DNA here is from genome assembly GCF_026914265.1 of Mya arenaria. Taxonomy (NCBI): domain Eukaryota; kingdom Metazoa; phylum Mollusca; class Bivalvia; order Myida; family Myidae; genus Mya; species Mya arenaria. The sequence goes on from NC_069133.1 coordinate 22,043,801, forward strand.
TATAGCTAACTTAAGTCATCTTAAGTACTTGTTAGTGTCTTTGTTGAGATATTTTGACCGCCTGCTGTCCTAAGCATGTGTGTGTGAACATTTTTCAGCTTCACTTCGAGCCATTTCTTCATGACATATGTTTTTTTCTAAAATCTAGGTCACGTTAACGTAATGGGTTCTGTCAGCTTAAAACCCGGGTCAGTTTGTTACGTTATAGAACATTAAAGTGAGGTAGAACACGATTTAGGGTAATGTCAAATCAAAAGTTAAACCACATTTTCTACCCAAACAATTTTCATTAAGCTTGGATTGATTTTCTTTTAACTTTTTATGAAAACTATCTTTTCTCGACCAATCTTCTTGATTAGTCCAAATGTTTAGGATCTAGATCAATCTGGAATCACGTGGGACTATATGTCAAATATCCCAAAACATCCTGGCGGCGACCTTATTAACCAATTTAATGAAACGTACGCATTTTTCGATAAGTATGGCATTTCGGATAAAAAAGTAGGTCACTAGGCCATTTTTTCAGAAATGTCATATTAAGACTCAAGTTTCTACATTTTCTACCTATTTCACCAGACACATAAGTCAAGTCTTTTGACTAATCAGTTTTGCATTAAAAGCTTTGTTTCTTTAAGCTATGCCAAGGTTATTCTTTATCCAACGTAACGAGGGAATTTGGACGAGGTTGAGGCCCGTTTCGATAAAGGATTTTATTCAATAATCCTTAATTTGTAAAAAAAGTTACAAATTGAATCACGTTGATTTATTTTTTTATTTTTTAACACGTTGAGTACTGCCTAAAGTTAAATTCACACAAATATGTAGCAATATGATAAAACTATTTCAATGAGATAATTTTAATGCATGACTAACCCCTACGAGGATCTGAACATTAAATCCAATGCTGTTAAAATGGACATGAATAAAACATAAATGATTGAAATTTATTATCAAACAAAGACATGCGTTTTATATAAAAATGACGATAAAACATCTCTTAATCATAAAAACATGTACTGCAACACATATCAATAAATACATTCGGAAATACTCGTTCATGTTTCCATTGAAAACAACCTCGGATCGATGTTAATAATAATAATAATAATAATAATAATAATAATAATAATAATAATAAATAAAATAGATAATAATAATAATAATAATAATAATAATAATAATAATAATAATAATAATAATAATAATAATAAAATATTATTAATAATAATAATAATAATAATAATAATAATAATAATAATAATAATAATAATAATAACAAATAAAATAAATAATAATAATAATAATAATAATAATAATAATAATAATAATAATAATAATAATAATAATAATAATAAATTGTAGTGACTTAACGTAAACTTTATATTACTAAGTTCAAATGCTTTCAAGTGAAGTTTGATATTGCATAAATAATTGATATTCCTAAGAGTAAAGTCCTAATGTTTAACTGCTAAAATGAAATTAATACGCGATCTTAAATGTAAAGTTCTAACATTGTAAACCGTCCATATACGTCCGAGGTTGTTTTAGATGGGAAATGGCCGAGGAGTTCCGAATGCAATAATTACCGATTCGAGGATTCGGGAAACTCGTACCGATACTATACATTTCGATTGATTTATAATTCATGTAAGTGTGATTTTTAATTTACAATGATGCCTATGTTTAATAATTATTCCACGAATAATACAAAAGGACAATCAGCTTTAAACTTCTGCAGCTGCAAGAAATTAGAATCCAGTGCAACTCAAAACAAGTTTGACTCATTTTCACGTAAACAGTCTGATCCATTATTATAAATCTAATGTCACACATCATTTGCTGAGGCGTAATTGTTCACGTATTATGCCCCCAGAGTAAGAGTTTCAAACGTTAACCCGATCTATCACAGTTGACCAATGTTTATTATACATAAACATGTTTTCACAAAATCAATCTCCATTTTCGACTTGGGTCGATAAAAGACTAGATTCATCATCACCTACGGGTACGAATCCATCATTACCACTTTCTAAGAAGAATGGTTGATGGTGGTCCAAGTGTATTGATCCAACGTCAGAAGTATTTGAGTGATTCGTGTCCAATTTTATTGATGTGACATTCGTTCCACCCTCACTGAAGTCGGAGAGAAGGGGTTCGTCTATGAATATAAAATTAACATTGCCTGGCTCTGTGCCGCCTGTCCTAGTTGGCGGTGCGCTAGAACCACGAGTTCCAGTATTTGACTGGACGGTCCAGTCTGGGTCTCCTAGACTGTTAATATCGATTTGCAACTGCTCGGCCATGCCCAGAGTACGGGTGATGTCGGCAATTAGCTGTTCCCTAGTGGATGCGAGCCCCACCAGCCCCGATTTGTCATCGTCCATGTCCGCAACCACTACATGGACCGTGTTGCCGGAAGTGGCCCTGGCCGGAGACTCGTACCGGCGGCCGAGAAGATCCAAACCGGGTGGCTGCACCCGGCCTGAGTCCCGTTGGCGCTGAGTGGATTGCGCCGCCTGAAGGCTCTCTTGTAACTTTTTACGTTGCGTTTCTACGAAATTGGGATACCTTAAAGATAATCGCTCAAAAGGTAGTTGAAGAGAGGACACGGGCTCACCCGTAAAATCCCCCCTACGGCTGGAGCCAGTCCCACCCGGGGTGCGCTGGACGGCAGTTCTGTACTGAAATACCTCGTTTCTTACACCTCGAAAACGCGGGAAACTATTGTCGACTTCACGAACTAGCGTGTCAATATTGGGCGTCCTCAAACTACTGTGACCCGTGCGCGAATTTAAACCTGTTGACTGCCACCGACTCTGGCCAGCAAATGGTTGATTTACCGCTGGTGTCGCTGACTTTGCGCGTCGCCAAACGCTTCGTCCATATAAAGGTTCATTTATAGTACTCCGATAGTTTGAGGCCACTTGCTGTGTCTGTCTTTGATTAATGGTCGATTGAGGACGTCCGCCGGTTGGCCATTCTCGTTGAACGTTATGTTGTCCGTGTTGCCTAAAACGAGGCTGGCTGTCACGAGTTCGAGGCTGGCTGTCACGAATTCGAGGCTGGATGTCACGAGTTCGAGGCTGGCTGTCACGAAATCGAGGCTGGATGTCACGATTTCTAGGCAAGTTGTCACGAGTTAGTGGCTGGTTGTCACGAGTTCGAGGCAGATTGTCATGAGTTCGATGCAGGTTATCCCGAATTCGAGGCTGGTTATCACGATATTGAGGCTGGTTGGCACCAGGCTGTGGAAGCTCTCTATTGCTCTGTTGATGCCAACCTCTGGAATTTCGGTATGGGTCAACATTTTGATTAGTAGTTTGTCTTTGCACTGGCCTTTGGTGATTATTGTATCTGGAATATTGATTTCCGTTGCGTACACGTTGTGGCAATGCATTTCTGTAATCGTCTCGAGAATATGCAGTATTTGTGTTAGACTGATATCCATTCGGTCTATTACTATATCTGCTGTCTGGGTTTGCAGCAGTTCTATCTCCCTGGTATTCGGAATTACTGTTTTGCCTTTGAAATGTTTCTCCCCTACCAAATGTATTTAACGGACGTGAACGGAATGAATCACTGTTCGAGAAACTGTCCCTGTTATCATAACTCCTCGGGTGGCTGTTTGTTGTCATCCTGCCATTTAAACTCGATCCCCGGGGATCTGGGAAGCGTCCCTGTGCATGGCCCCGTCCCCCGCTTTCCCGCCAATTAGAAGGCGCCAAATTCACATAACCGTTTCCCCTTTGCGAGTATGGCGCTCTGTGATCATATCCATTATCCATTCTCTGGCCATAATCTTGTGTACGTCCGCTGTATGCCGACCTTGCCCCTACACCATCTCCGTCGTATCCATCACTTTGCCGATACCGGAAGCCATCTTGCGGATAACTCGGCGCTAGCCCTCCGTGAACCGCTCTTCTGTCGCTCGTCTGTATGGCACGTCCTGTCTCCCTGCGCGGATATTGACCTATCCCTCGACCACTGTACATCCGAGGGACTTCCACTGCCCTCGGACCGTTATACGAACGTCCGAAGAACGGAAACTGTGCCTTAGTCTCCAATATAAGCCATATCAGGAACACATAGGATATATTCATTCTCGGAGGAAGAGCAACGTCTTTTTAATAGTTAACTACCTTCAAACGTTCTGCGATATTCAGTGAACACTTTATTTTTTTTGTAATCCATACACATTGTAAACAAGCGTTGTTGATTAAACTGTCTATTTACGTTAAATTTATGATATCCATCATATCGACAAAGCCACAGCGATGCGTAATTCAGCGTAAAATATTAATCTGTTTTGACTTGTTGATTTTTACCGAAAAAAACAACACAGTAGCTGTTTGAAATTACCACTAAAGATGTTTTGGATTTTTACGAAAACAATTTCTGAAGGCTTTCTTCTTTGAAATGGGATAGGATATTTTAACGTTTTTAATACGAATTAATCAGAAAACGTATGTGCAATCCATCACTGGAGATTGTATACGGAGAGCGAAATGAGCCATTGTCCCCGACCATGATTTACCGTTCGCGTCATTCTTAAACATCATGAGCGCTATCTTCTCTCCGCAGGCGCGTAGCTACGTATACGCGAGTACGCGACTGAATCCACATGATTCTGACAAAAAACAAACAAACAAAAAATCAGCCACAATTGTACTATGCATACTTGCCTTCATGATCCTAATACTGTCCATTTTCCAGTACTAAATAAAGCACATCAGAACGCCCTAAATGCGCCAGATTGCACCATGGTTTACAAAATTTTCCGAGGGGGCATGCCCCAGGATCCCCCACACCCACCTTGGAGCATAATTATGAATCCACATGAATAGACGCTAGCTACGCCCCTATCTTGGACTAATTGATGTGCATGGTATCTGTTAAATATGTCAATAAACTTTTTAATTGTTTTAACCTTAAGTTTAAGTCCAATTTTAGTATGTAAAGAGTACAACAGAACAGAGCAGATAATTAAATATGATGCATCGTCTTATACGTATGTGTATACAAATTTTATTGTCACAATATAATTTATAAACAATCTATAAAAAACGAAAGGCATTCTTAAGCGATAAAAAGACAAACAACTTTTTTTTTTCAATTTTGTTAATAAAGGCAATTACGAAAAAAATTCGTTACCTTAAGTTAAAATCAGTATAGCTTTAGTTATGGTGATAATTAAAGAAGTCCAACTTCAACATAAATTATTTATTTATGAAACAACGTTTCGGCCATTCGGCCTTCATCAGGTTGTATGTATATAATGAACAGGAAATGACGTCAACATCAAATGACGTCAACGTTGATAACGTCAAAATATTGCATACATTTTTGCGCAAAATAATGTCTTATAGGATCTAAGAGATACAATTATACAATGGTAAATGGTAAAATGCAATATAAATGCATAAACAAACATCAATAAACCAGTATAAACTATGCAACATTAAATAGGTTAAAACAGTTATAAACCAGATTAATTCTGTGATTTTTTTTAATTCTGCAAGAAGAATTAAAATAATATTTTTGAATTCATACCATTAGGAATGACTGTGCCAAGAATGTGCATCCATTTACTCTCCTTTAATAATCGTTTCCAATTGTTCTCAATTTTATCAAAGAAAAATCATTGATACTGTGGTCAGGAGCATTAAAATGTTCAGACACATTTGTATATGAATCTGGAAAATGCTTTATATCAAACTTATGACTGTTCATTCTCTGACTACATTTTTGTTGTGTCTGACCAACATATTGCTTTTTACATTTTTTGCAATTGATAACATATATAACACCTGTAGAAGAACAGGACAATTCATGATTTATCTTAATTTTTTGCAAAAATATGTACTTGAAAATTTGTCATTTTCAAAAATAGTACAACAATGTGAACATCTGGATCTATTACATTTAGTAACGAACCCGTTAGTGACAACATTTGTAAGTTTAGAATTCACAAGTATATCTTGAATATTTTTAGGCCGCTTATATGCAACAATTGGTTTGTAGTTAATGAGATCTTGGACAGTTATACTTTTTGAATATCTGAGTAGTCCCCAATATTGGTTTATAATTTTACCAATGTTTGGTAATGATGGATTAAAAGTACACACAAAAGGAATAATGTCTTTTTCCGATGATTTAACATTTGGCTGCAAGGCGTCCCCTGCACTGATGGAAAATGTTTTCGAAACAGCTTCATCTACATGTATAACAGAAATTGGATAGTTTCGTTCTTCAAAATAGGTTTTTAGTTTATCAAATTCCTCATGGAAACGGTCATCACTTGATGTTATTCTTCTATAGCGTTTAGCCTGGCTGTAGGGGATGCTTTATATAGCTTTAGTTCGAATATAATTTTATTTCAACTTATAATATAGCTCGATTTGAACCAACATTAATATATATAGCTCGATTTGAATTACATTAAAATGGCGTTGTCTCATACTTACAAGCAATATAGCTGATTTCAAATATAGATTTATTTCAACTTATATTCATTAAACATACCTTTATTCTCACATACACACAATACAGCTTTATTTCAATTTACATGCAATGTAGTTTTATTTCAAATTTCATTAAGAAGCGTCGTCTCAATTAAAAAGCAATGTAGCTTGATATCTAATATACATTTATTTCAACTTATATTCGATATAGCTTTATTTTAAACATATATTTATTTCAAGTAACATGTAATATAGCTTTTATTTGAACTTACATGCAATATAGTTTGATTTCGAGTATATCATTATTTTTCTTTTCATTCAATATAGCTTTATTTCAACTCACATTCAAAATAGCTTTATTTCAAACTCACTTTTAATATAGGTTTATCTAAGGTAACATTTCATGTAACCTAACATAATATTTATTCAGCATTAAATGACATATCATCTATAGCCAAAATGCAAAACATATGAAACAAATCATCGTGAAGAGCAAAGACATAGTCAATAGAGAAGTATACTATATATCATATCAATTCTCAACATAATTAGGTTCTGATCGTAACAAAAATGCATGATATAGATATTTACTAACACAGTGCATAGTTTTTCATGATCTGACAGCTGATTATCATTGTCAATATACCTGTCAAATGTAAGGTAATCTATGACATTAGAGCTTCTGCTATTAAGATCCCCTACAACAAAACATTTACCAAGTTGAGAATACTTTTCAAAACCAAGTTCTATTTCTTCGAAAAAATCAAATTGATCATTTCTTAGTATATTAGAGTTACTTGGAGGAATGTATGTGTTGCAAATATATACATCTTCTTCAAAATTAAATAAATCTTTACTTAACTTTATCCAAATTATACCACGTTGGTTTTTTTCTGCAATTTCAAAATACTTGCTTAATGATTGGTGATAATAAATTGATAGGCCACCGCTAAAACGGCCTTTCTTTGTGTTGTACGACTTATTTCCAATTAAATGCTCACAAAAATAATCTTTAATATTTAGATTTAAACAAGTGTGTTTAGAAATCCAAGTTTCTGATAAAAATATAACACCATACTTATTAACAATGTCTAAAAAGTCAGTGTCTAAAATTTTTCTCGAAAGACCATTAATGTTCCATGATATAAGTCTTAATTCTGGCTCCTCTTGACTGTCCTATGCACTATTGGTTTTATGGTCACAGAGTTTGCCGTTTACAAACTTTTTTGTTAATTTTCTATTTATATAGACTTTATTTCCGGTGATACGGGCGGTGTTTCCATGTTCTTCGGCGTCCTTTACGATAGGGTAGAATGCCTTCCGAGCGTCACGGTACTCCTGTGGGGATTGCACTCCGATGCCATGGCCGGAGCTCTTCAGGGCATCTTTGATGGGCGGTTCGAGGGATTTTAACCTAACGGCTCTCTTGATTTATAGTTGTGGATTTTAACCACAATGGGACGAGTCTTACCAGCCGCCTTCGCCCCGAGTCGATGCGCACGGTCGAAAATCATACCCTCTGTTTCAAGCTGAAATTTCAACTTTATTAGGTCCTTGATGAGCTTCTCATTATTCTCAGGGGCACATTCAGATACCCCGTAAAATAAAAGGTTGTCTCGCATCGACCGCGCTTTCATGTCTAAGAGTTCCTCTTTGGCCCTTTCTGCTTTCTGTTGAAATGAATGTATCGCAGAATCGGCATTTTTACAAAATGTGTCTATTTGTTTCACTTGTTTTTGAATTGAGTTTACCTCTGTTTTTCGTGAGTCATGTTCTTCACTTACGAAGCTGCATGCCTTTTCAATGTCGTTGACTTTCCTTTCCACCGAACTCATTCTCTCATCAAAAGCCGACAACTTTAATTTGATACTTCCTAGGGCCTGTTCCATTTGGTCAATTTTAGGTATAACTGTTTTAATTGATTTAATGTCCGACATAATTTCTAGAGCCCATGGGGGTGGGGCGTTACTCTGTGGTGTTGACGCCGCGAATACACCCGGTGACTGAGGGTTGAATCCATATTGAAATGGTTGTTCATAGTTAAGCACTGGTGATTGATTGGAATTCATAACACTTGTTACATATGCTTGTGAATTATTGGCGAAATCCGGGTCAAAATTTATGCACGTGTTACCCGAAGCGGCATAGTCACTGTTTTCAAGATGGCTACTCGATAGTCATGTAGTTTTATTATACTATCCTACGTAAATTGGGTGCTATATAGGAATCACGCACGTCATCGCGTCCGTCCGTTCGTCCGTCAGTCGGTCGGTCCTACTGTCCGTCCCTTTTTTGTATCATTAAAAATATTTGGCAAAAGTGACCACCTTAGCATAAGAATGTGTCACGCACAAGACCCGTGTCCCTACCGTCAAGGTCAAGGTCAAAGCAACATTGTAAACTTGGTATGTTTTTCTATATATGCCTTACTGGTAACAGTTCGCGTCCAGTCCATATCTTTCTCATTCATTGTTGGATTTTAAAATTATATGACATAAGCGACCACAATTGCATGGGCATGTGTCGCGCACTGAAGTCGTGTAAATACCTTCGAGGCCAGAGGTCACAGCAACCTTCTAAACTTAGTGTGATCCGCCCCTTTTTTGTCCGATCAATATGTTTCTCATTCATGGTCGGGTTTTTGAAATTATTTGGCAGAAGTGACCACAATAGCAAGAGAACGTGTCGCGCACAGGACCCTTGTCTCCACATCCAATGTCAAGGTCACAGTAAACGTCTGAATTATGTATGCTTTATTATAATTATAAGCCTTACTTATATGTATTCGTGTTCATGCCGTATATTTCTCATTCATGGTCAGATTTTATATTTATTTTGGAAGAAGTTACCACCAAAGCGTGGGGACGTGTTGTGCACAAGACCCTTGTCCATACCTTCACGGTCCAAGTTACAGCACCTTTTTGAACTTAGTATGTTTTACTATATAAGCCAAACTGAAAGAAGTATGTGTCCAGTTAATATAATTCTCATTCGTTGTCGGATTTAAAAATTATTTGGAATGAGTGAGCACCATAGTATGAGAAGGTGTCGCGCACAATATCCTTGTCGTAACCTTCGAGGTCAAGGTTTAGTTTATGGTTTGAAAACAGCGAAATCTAGCAAAGAAATTTCATATTTTAATGGAATTTCCAAATGTAGATACCTTTCTGTATTTAATGATGTTTCGTAATGTTTATAATGGTGACACCTTGAAGAATTACTATCATCGTTATGCAAGTTTTTGGACGAAACAGTCAATTAATCGTTGTCTAAAAGTATTTATAAATAGGTCTTTATTTCCTGCGCCGTGTGCAATTTAAATTTAGCCAAAACCGTAAGTAAATAACAATTCAAAGTAGTTTAATTTCAACAATAGCTTTATTTCAACTTACATTTAACATAGATTTACTTCAATTGTTAATCAAGATATCTCTATTTAATCTTACATACATTCAATAGCTTGATTTCAAATATAGCCTTATTTAAATTTGCATGCAAACTAGCGTTATTTCAGCTAACACCTAATATAGCTTTATTTCAACTTAGCATCTAATATAGCTAAATTTCAACTGTCAATCAATATGACCTTATTTCAACTTACATTCGATACAGTTTGGTTTCAACTTACATCACTAAAGGTTTATTTGAAATAACGTTCAATATAACTATATTTCATTTTTTATTCAATATAGTTTGGTTTCAACTTACATTCAGTAAAGCTTTACATGTATTTCAATATACATTTTGTATATATTTATTTCAACTTACATGCACTTTAGCTTTATATGTATTTAACTTAAATTCAATTTAGATTTGTTAAACTTACATTCATTTAAACTTTATTTAACTTACATTCAAGGTAGCTTTATTTAACTTACATTAAATTTAGATTTATTTAACTTACATTCAATTTAGATTTGTTCAACTTACATTCAATTTAGATTTATTTAACTTACATTCAATTTAGATTTATTTAACTTACATTCAATTTAGATTTATTTAAGTTACATTCAATTTAGATTTATTTAACTTGCATTCAATTTAGATTTATTTAACTCACATTCAATTTAGATTTATTTAACTTACATTCAATTTAGATTTATTTAACTTACATTCAATTTAGCTTTATTTAACTTACATTCAATTTAGATTTATTTAACTTACATTCAATTTAGCTTTATTTAACTTACATTCGGCATAGTTTGGTTTCAGCTACAGCTTTATTTAAAATTACATTCAATACATCTTTATGCCATCTTACATTTCATATGGCTTTAATTCAAATATAGCTTTACTTCAACTTACATTTAATACGGCTTTAATTCAAATATAGCTTTACTTCAACTTACATTTAATACGGCTTTAATTCAAATATAGCTTTACTTCAACTTACATTTAATAGGGCTTTAATTCAAATATAGCTTTACTTCAACTTACATTTAATAGGGCTTTATTCCAAATATGGCTTTATTTCAACTTATATTCAATACGGCCTTCATTCGAATACAGATCTTTGTCAAGTTACATGCAGTATAGCTTTTATTTCAAGTTATAATCAATATAGATTCTAACAGGTTTAAAAAAACATATAAAACATATTCACTTTTTTCACTACATGTATTTGAACGCACAGTCGGAGGTTTTGAATGCATCATAGACAAACTAATTACGAAACCATCCATAACACATTTTATACAACCACGCCACCATTTATCATTTTGTCAAAGAGGTGAAATGAAATTATTTCAAACATTTTTGTTATAATTCGTCTCTTTTTTCAATTCTGTACAATCCGTTTATTGTGAAATTCTATAAACAAAAATATATACATTTTAATATATATTTAAAATGAGTTGTTTAATATGCGTCACCGGAATGTTATGCTCATTGATTAATTGGACAACAGTACACACTTATTCATTATTGACATTTTGATTTATATCTGGTTATTTACAAAGAATAATACACAATTTCTTATGTCATAACAATTTATCATCATACACTTATATGGAGAACAAAACTTACCATGGTTGTTGTTTGTAGGTCGTCTGATTGTGCGTGTGTGTGTATGTGTGGCGGGCGGGGGGATGCGTGCGCGTGTGCGTGCGTGCGTTCGTGCGTGCGTGTGTGTGTTTATGTTTTAAGTCTTTGTATATTGATAAAACTTTGATGTTCGATGTCGTCGGCGTAGTCGACGGCTTGCTAAAACCGTGTTTTCGGTCGGGATAGAAAAAAACATTCGACACGAGGGCATGCGCCGCAGCCAGTAACCAGGCAGGCGAGTTTCCGGACCGGACAAACATCATTGATTTTTTTCTTGAATACGCTTAATATCCGTTTATGTAAAAATGCACAGAAAACGCATCTTAAGTACGTTTTCCAAAAAAGCCCGTCGGACGTTGTTTACTGAAGTCATGACGCGTGTTAATTTTAACCAATGTTGATGGAAATGGTGTTTTGACGATCATTTGTTTTCATTTTAAAATTAAAGTCTGGTATATTAATATATTTAATCGTGCTTCATTGAACTGCTATGATATTATAATTATTATCATACAGTAAAAGACATTAAAAATGGCGCGTTATTCGTGCCTGATGAAATTTTCCAGCACGCACAATTTCACCGGAAATGTCTATTCCTATGATAGGAAAGCTTCATTTATAAATATATACCTATAATAGGAAGAAATTCACATAAAACGTCACGTTTTTGCCAGTCCGCCATTACTCATATAACCGTTCAAGATATTCACATAAAACTTCACATTTTGGCAGTTGGCCATGACTCCTAAAACTGTTAAAGATATACACACAAAACTTCACATTTCTGCCATCGACAATATGCAGAGGTGCAGCAAGGCGCATAACTGTGGCATAGGTAATTAATGAGTTATCGCCCTTTTCGTGGAAAAAATGCAACAGACGAACGTTGTCGACCGTTAACTGTGCTCTTTTTTTAGCAAGGCGCATAACTCTTGCATTAAGAATAAATGAGTTATGCCCCTTTTCGAGAAAAAAACACAACAGACGAGCGATGACATTCGTTACTGAGCTCTTGTTTTATAAGCTTCTTTTATTATTACGGTGTAAATTATTTGCAAATGCGGATATAATAGTGTAATGAACTATAAACTCTGTATCTTCATTTTTAAAGATGATTTAATAAGGATAATAAAAAAAGTTGCCAAAACGTTCCATCTGTGAGATTGCAGCTTTAAGGAATATATTCGTATTAAAATTAACATTTAATGCTAAAAATGTTACATATTAAACATAAAATGATGGTTTAATTACTGAATTTAATCGACTGACTTGTCAATATTCATGATTTTGTGGAAATGTATTACTCAACATGCACTTATCCGATGAACCATGCAAAACATTCCACACATCTTTGTGATTGGCGTGTTTTATGCAAATATTAATGATTTTACGACATAAACGATGCCAAGATCTTGTTTCCAGTATTATATATTTCATCAAGATTCGGATTGACTTTTATTGCCTGTGGTCTGCGTACAAATAGCATTTTGATGATAAAAATACATTTATCATTATGAATATGTGATTCTGTTATCGTGTTCCGGCATTTTTAATGTTACAATTAAACCACTGACATTCACATAATTCAATCATTATACATTTCACGAGCCTCGTGTAAAGGAAATGTCCTCTTTTTGACTTAATTATAACTTGTACACTATGGTGGGTTATGTCGGCCAATAATAGCATACGTCAAATGGCGGGGCGATATTTCGACAATATGCCATATAGCGGGAGAATATACGCCATGTGCTGGGGCGAATATACTTGTCATTTGACACATTTTCTTATTTTCGACTCGCTACTTGACACATTTTTGTATTTCTTACCAGCCACATGACATAATTTCGTATTTTTGACTCGCCACCAGACATAATTTCGTATTTTTGACTCGCCACTCGACCTATTTGTGTATTTATGACCCGCCACCAATCTCATTAAAATCAGATCCCCAATACACGCTTCACGACGTTGCGCTATGTGATTTCGTGCACATGCTTATGAATATGCAAGTTATAAAGGTTAACTTGAGGTGACCTCTAACGTCATGTTCTCAGATCGTACATAACGTAATGAAATGAAGTGAACGTCACGATATGATTTTAATGAGATTGACCCGCCACATGATATAATTTCGCGTTTTTGACTCACCACTCGACATATTTGCGTATTTTTGACCCGCCAAATGACATAATTTCGTATTTTTGACTCGCCACTAGACATATTTGCGTATTTTTGACCCGCCACATGACATAATTTCGCGTTTTGACTCGCCATTAGACATATTTGCGTATTTTTGACGCGCCACATGACATAATTTCGTGTTTTGACTCGCCATTAGACATATTTGCGTATTTTTGACCCGCCACATGACATAATTTCGCATTTTTGACTCGCCACTCGACATATTTGCGTATTTTTGACGCTCCATATGACATAATTTCGTATTTTTGACTCGCCATTAGATATATTTGCGTATTTTTGACCCGCCACATGACATATTTTCGTATTTTTAACTCGCCACTAGACATATTTGCGTAATTTTGACCCGCCACCTGGCATGATTGCCTATTTTTTACCCGCCACATGGCATATTTTCATATTTTTTTACCCGCCTCATGGCATATTTTCGTATTTTCTAACCCGCCTCATGACATATTTTCGTTTTTTTGACCCGCCTTATGGCATATTTTCATATTTTTGACCCGTCACATGGCATATTTTTGTATTTTTTGACCCGCCTTAGGGCATATTTTCATATTTTTTGACCCGCCTCATGGCATATATTCATATATTTTTTTTACCCGCCTCATGGCATATTTTCGTATTTTTTGACCTGCCTCATGGCATATTTTCGTGTTTTTTTTTGACCCACCTCATGGCATATTTTCGTGTTTTTTTTACCCGTCACATGGCATATTTTAGTATTTTTGACCCGCCACATGGCATATTTTCATTTTTTTGGACCCGCCTTATGGCATATTTTCGTATTTTTGAACCGCCTCATGGCATATTTTCATATTATTTTTACCGCCTCATGGCAAATTTTCGTACTATTTGACCTGGCTCATGGCATATTTTTGTTTTTTTTTGACCCGCCTCATGGCATATTTTCGTATTTTTTTGGACCCACCACATGACATATTTTCGCATTTTTGACCTGCCAAATGGTATATTTTCGTATTTTTTTCGTATAAAAAATCAGCCAACAAAGTATCCTCATAATTAAACTGTATTTAAAAAGCACGATTTGCCACGTAATAATTATCGATTATGAATGTTTCAGTAATTTCAAATGCTATAACAAAACGGTAAATGATATCGTATAATTTATCCAACAACAAAACATGTACTAAAACGCACAAATGGCATTTTACAATAACAGACAGCTACAACTGCAGACGGACCGACAAAATACTTTCCGTGATATAATATAGAATCACTAATTTAGATTTCCTTTTCAAACACAATGACATGTATAAATTCTAAAAATAGTTTTAAGAGTTAACAAATTACATTCATATAAAATTGTATAAAATGTAAAAGTCATATAAACGTATCCATTCGGAGCTCCTCAGCCATTTTTATCGAAAACAACCTGTTGTTTTCGATAAAAATGGCCGAGGAGTTCCGAATGAAACGTATCGTTCAATCTCATTTTCAAACATCAGGTATACAACCTTGATTTACATAGTTTATGATTTATCCAGAAGGAACTCTTTGAGCGTTAAACGCTTTCAGTTCGTATAACATGATTATATTATATTTATTTTGTGTTTTTTTATTATTGTATACGATGTACACTTATCCATAAGACGTGTGGACAGCCTCGAGTTATTGGTGTGGGTTTTGTTTTGCGAAATCACGATGAAATTATTTGAACACTTTATTTCAATAACACAGTCAAAAGAAGTCGTTTGGCACTTTCAATGAAGTTGTTAAGTGTAACAAATATTCTTTGTTTACGTTTCCTCGACCTTCACTAATTTTATGCAGACGACCCATTTTTTTCGCCAGTTGACAGTTTGTTCTGACTGTTATATTTTTTTCTTCTTTCTGATAATTTTCAGCAGTTTCTTGCCCGAAGAAGACGAAAGGCGTAAATGAATCCAGACAAAAAAATCTGCATACATAATTATATATATATATATATATATATATATATATATATATATATATATATATATCTTTTTTAATCCCTACCAACCTAACTCCCTGTGTTTTGTCATTGAAATCGGAAACAAAATATTTATTTGTTTATGCTTTAACATATTAAAACTGTCACTTTTATTTAAGTATCTGCTATTGTTGTCCCTTCCCCTCGGCTTTGTGTCTTAATCCACATGAAACCCTCATACTGCAAAACCATTTTGCACACAGAAGTCACATGTTTCCCCTGTCTTAAAGTTTACGGGGGCACCTGTTCCTGTGGATGACCTTGACCTTGCTGAGCAGCTTCCTGACCTTGACCTTGTTGACCGGCCTCTTGACCTTGCGGGACGGCCTCCTGACCTTGCTGGGCGACTTCCTGGCCCTGTTGGGCGGCTTCCTGGCCTTGACCTTGTAGGCCGGCCTCTTGACCGTGAGGAGCGATCTCTTGTCCTTGACCTTGCTGAGCGGCCTCTTGACCTTGAGCTTGCGGTTGAACTTGTGTTGTAGGGGCAGGTGGTGCCTGGGTAGGCGGAGGACCGGTGTATACAACCCACTGAAATACGTCATACCCGTCAGCGTCCGTAAACTTATACTGTTTACCGTTGAGCATTCGTACGTCGCCCTCCATGGGAGCGGGTGTTGAGCCAGTATTCGGACCGCCGCCCTTATAAAGAGTTTCCATTATCTTTGGTGAAATAACTTTTCCGACCGCGGGCTGTGGACGTGCAAACATTCTGTTCCGGTTCCTTTGTCTCCCTAGCGGATGTTGACTGCGCTGACCTACAAGTTCACCTCGTCGTCTATGCAGCACATTGTGTCGCGGTTGTGGTCTCCCCACCCTGCCTGCGGGTATGACAGAGGCGGTCGGGCGGGGGTTTGGACGTGTAAGAACAGCCATACTGTGATGTATAGCTTTGCTGTTGCTAAGACTTTGCTGTGCCGGAGGAGTGGGCGCCTGTCGCATCTGTCTAAACTGTCTCTTTGGCCCCTGTTGATATGGTGGCTGTTGTTGCTGTTGATATGGTGGCTGTTGCTGCTGTGGTGGGGCAGGTTTCTGCGCTCGAGCACTTATCGTCGACCCCTGGATTGTCTTCAAGGAGGACGGGCTTCTAGCTTTACCAGTCAAAATATCACGAACACCTTTCAGTGAGTTCACCTGGTCTTGTAAAGCCTTTAGTTTATCTGGCGAAACGCTGCCTGGGTTTTGCAAAGCCACGGTGATTTGCTGTTTAACGCTGCTTATTTTTGCTTGAATTCTTTGCAGTCGTTCCGCAGCGGGTCCTTTCTTCGCCGAGCGAGTGCTGCTCTGTGTCGGTTGGACGTAAGGCTGTGCCGGTTGCTGCGGTGGCGGCTGCTCTGGAGGTGTCTGACCGTAATTACTTGGTGGAATCTCCTGTGGCGTATAAGCATTTGGTGGCTGTTGTTGCTTTGGAGGTGCCTGGCCGCCGAAATAACTGGGTGGGATCTGCTGTGGCGTATAAGCGGTCTGGGGTTGTTGTTGCTTTGGAGTTGACTGACCGATATTGTTTGGTGGAACCTGTTGTGGCGTATAAACAGTTTGGGGTTGCTGTTGCCACTGGTTTCCAGTCTGGTCTGGCGGCGACCATTGTTGTTGTTGTTGTGGCGCTGGTTGTGGTCCGCCTGCGGTTGGCTGAGGTTGTTGCTGCCACTGATTCTTTGGCGGTGTTTGCTGGTATTGCATGGGTTGCTGCTGTCCCGGAGGTCCCCACTGTTGCTTAGGCGGTTGCTGTGGTGGTTCTTGCTGTTGACCCCATTGCTGTTGTGGTGGTTTTTGTTGTGGCTGCTGTTGAGTTCCCCATTGTTGCTGTGTTTGTTGTGAAGGCGTCCACTGCTGGTATTGTTGAGTTGGTTGTTGTGTTGGCTGTTGCTGCTGCTGCTGATATTGTGCTGACTGCTGCTGCTGATACTGCGTTGGCTGCTGCTGTTGCTGCTGCTGCTGATATTGCGGGGGCGGGGTCGACCATTGTTGTTGATTACCTTGCGTTTGCGGCGCATTCCAGTTTTGTGTTTTGGTACCTGTGGCCTGATTCCATTGCTGCTTTGTCGGTGGAGGTCCCTTTACAATGGGAGGTTGGTTCCACGCAGGAGCTGCAGCAGCTGCAGCAGCGGCTGGTTCTTGTCCCCATTGCCCTTGCTGTGTCGTCTGTTGTGCTCCGATTGTATTGGTATAAGAGGGATTTGGACTTCCTTGCCCTTGTTGCTGCCAACCCCATTCATTTTGTGCAGATTTGGCGGCAGCCCCAGCTCCCGGTTGTTTCGTTTGTTGCTGCTGTTGCCAGGGCGGTTGAGCTGCAACCCCTTGCTGACCAGTTCCTTGATTTCCTTGAGGTGCTGCGTTCAAATTGTGTTGGGAATACCACGCTTTCAAAGCAGCCTGACCCCACGGACCTCCAGGTGCGGCTGCAGTTTCAGCACCAACCTGCTGCTGTTGGGCCATCTGTCCATATTGATCCCATTGGCCCTGACCTCCAGCACCAGTTACACCGGCAGCACCTTGACCCGTTCCGCCCTGAGCTGCGCCACCGGCCATCTGTATATATTGATCCCACTGTCCCTGACCACCAGCAGCACCTTGATCAACACCGGTTTGGCCGACCAAGCCCTTACCCGCTCCGCCCTGAGCTGCACCACCGGCCATCTGTCCATATTGATCCCACTGTCCCTGACCACCAGCAGCACCTTGACCAACACCGGTTTGGCCGACCAAGCCATTACCCGCTCCGCCCTGAGCTGCACCACCGGCCATCTGTCCATATTGATCCCACTGTCCCTGACCACCAGCAGCACCTTGACCAACACCGGTTTGGCCGATCATGCCCTGACCAGTACCACCCTGAGCAGCGCCACCGGCCATCTGTCCATATTGATCCCACTGGCCTTGGTCACCAGCACCAGCTTGACCAGCAACACCTTGACCAACACCGGCTTGGCCAACCAAGCCCTGACCCGTTCCACCCTGAGCAGCGCCACCGCCTTGCCTCCTTCCACCCTTCCCGCGATGCCCCTGTTGTCTGTTTCGCTGTCGTCGACCCTTTGCAGGGGTTTTTGGAGGGGCAGCTGTTTCCGGGGCTGGCTCAGGCCCGGGAGTCACTTGCAAGTATTCATCCACCAGATACTGCAGACTAGCTGCCTCTCCCTTCAGTTGACCGCCCGACATTTGTATAAGTCTGTCAATACGTTGCCGTTCTGGGCTGTTTTTCGGCATTTCCGACATAGCCTCCGCCATCTGTTCATCCGCGAGAGTCATTTGGGCGTCTGCGGCTGCTGGTTCCGGCGCGGCCACGGCAGTTGGCGGGTTGGCAGGGTAGACATCCGCTCCCGCCCCAATGCCTCCGCCAAACGGGTCTGGGGGGTACCCGAATAAGTCCAATCCGCCGCCACCTCCCATTCCAAACATGTCATGGAACTGGCTTACGGCGCTGTTGGCCAGCAGGAACAACGCCAGAACCGTCCTTGTGTGCGCTGTCATCGTGGGCGCACCTGAAAGTATGAAGGCTAATAGAAGTAAATCGAATACAGTTTTCGTCCGCATGTTATCTGCCTCTTATGCATGCTTATTTCCGATGTCATTTTTCGGTATTTCTTTTTCAAATGCAGCACTTGAAACACGTGGGCAGTTTGTGCTGTTCTGTTCGTGTGATGTCAAATATAATAAGTAATTTAACTCGGATTTTAAGGTCATTGCCATCACAAAAATTAAAGATATTAAATTGCATTATTAATTGATTTTGTGTGTTATATTTATATTGATCATCGGCGAGATACTGCGAGATACTGCTAAAATGACGCTAAAAATGTCCATGAAACGTTTTCATATTTTAGTAAATTGCTCTTTCTTTTTCCCCCAATTATATCTTTCAAGAAACACTCGACACTTTCTTTAAAAGATTCCTCAAATAGTAAACTACTCTTTGGAGCATAAAAAAGCCAGGCTTCCTGTTTGTTAACTACTTAAATTTGTAACGATAATAATATATTATTAAATGTGAATGTATTAATTCATTATTATAATAAGCCATTGTCAACGCACAATACAATGTTCTTACTGCACAGATTATTCAGCTAAAATGACACATATTATAACTTATATAACTTAAAAATCAACTTTCGACGTTACCTTTTAAGAATACTGTAGGAACTAAACTATACAGTGAATGTCTTAAGACTTTTATAAACACGAATCAAAACAACAGTGGATGCTTAGTGGCTGAATTTTCTTCAATGAAATTACGGTCACGATGTGTCCCAACTCCTCATAACTTACGCCACAATACACAATGACTGTAATTGTTAAGTTGCCAGTCTGCTAAATGTATACAGTCAACCAAATAAAACTGTCACCACAGTCGCCTTTCTCGCATTAGATTTATTGTATTATTCATATGTCCATACTTTGTGAATATATTTCAAGAAAATAGTTGACGAAACAGAAATATCACAATTTACGCATGCTTAGCATATCCGCGTACGTGCCCGGTCGCGTATAAACAAAAAATGTTCATTTTGTTCGTATTTTTTGAAAACCACGATTACAATGTTAGCGATGAACTTGGAACTTGGACAATAAAGATTCTTTCGAAATCTGTGTTTATTGCTTCATGTCAAATTAAAATAATGCTCTTGGTGTTGTTTCTTGATTTGATATAATTCATTTCAAAATTTATCTGACATTCATGCTTTCTGTGTATTAAAAGCTCATACTTGCCATAATTATGTGTTAATGTTTTATATTTTTGGACAAAGGTGTCAAACTCAGAAAATAAGAACAGTTGCATGTGTAAAAGACATATTTAAAATAGTTCGTATTGAACTGCATTGGTTTTTTTTTTTACTTTTTTAAGTATAATTTGAAGAGCGCTTACGGAAATAAAACTATTAAATTAATAACATATAAAAATAAATTATATACAATTAAGTTCAGTACAGGGCTGGTGTTCAATATTGATCTTAATTGGATCTAAGGACGATGTAGCTAATCGGATTACTTGTAATTACTAACTGACCAATAGCGTGAATGAACGCAATGATGTATGACCATAATATTAACTTAAGTTGAATATTGAATACCACGCCGGATCCTCCTTTTAGAACACCAAAACGGATAATAAAACACACACGGATACACTTTGTAGCTTATGTATATTCCCTTTTTCTGAAATTGGGTCGCAAACAAAGGTAATCGCCACATGGATTGGCTATCAAATTTGAGTTATACTAAAAAACACACTATCATATCTATACAAAAAACCGGATTATTGTTTGTTTTAGTGCAAAATCGTAATGTATTTCTCTGAGTGAGCATCAGATCTATATTTCACGAGAGGCGTAGTAGCCACGAGTAAAATATTTACTTTTGGTCTTCACGATGCCTTAGTATACAAAATGAAAAAAAAAAATGCAAACGTTAAGTCATTTCGGAAATGACGTTTTTGAAATCGTGTCCCAGCCCTGTGTGCGCTGAGGTTTGATTTCGAATTGAGACCGGGCTAAAATTGCAAAACCGTGACTAATATATATTTTTTTTTCAATGTTTGAAGCAATGGAAAATCATTTTTATTTCACTTATAAATCTCTTTAAAACACCGGAAAGCATATAACAATATTGTGTGTTTTTTTGTCATTTCCCATTTCTTCTCGAGTAAGTCACAAATTTACTAACCAATCAATTTGACGGACACTTTTAGTATAACCCAGACGTTAAATAGTGTTATGGGCATATAATGATCTTTCTCGTCAATCAACTATTCGAAATAACGTTTTTCCAAGTCGAAAAAACTTCATTCGAATTGCTGATTACGTGAAACTTCGATGAAATACAAATATCAGTTGCACAATTTGCACATGTATAAGCTTATGTCATTTACGTTCTAATAAAAAAATACTAAAGATGCAATTTGGCGTTTTTTTTTGGTTATAAAGAGAATTGGTTCATACGCAAAAGCGCGAAAAAAGTATATTGTAAACATACGAATGAAACTTTCACAGATAACATCATAACGTTGATCTTATAAGATAAAAAAAATAAAACTTAAAATAGCTTACCTGTTATCGTTTAAAGAAAATCCAAGCGAGTTCAAGTTACATTGGCGAATTTTCCGCATCCACTTCGGGCCACTGAATGGTAAGTGACAGGCCGATGACAATCCGTCATAACTCACTTTTGTATGCTGCTCATGCTATTTTTAACCAACATTAAAAGGCAGACTTTGTCAGGCGGTATAAAATGTACATGTAACTCCTTCTGGACATATTACGACTGTCAGCTTTACGGGAGTAATTGACCACATACTCTCCTTTTAACGAGATCGTGTAAGTGGTTCTGCTGATGCATTCTTGTTTCTGAGTTCGAATTAATTAATATATCATTGTGTCACGGTGCAGCTCGAGTTATGCGTGCGCAACTAAAAGCATGGTCCGGTTTGCAGCAAATTTACTATAAACTTCAACCACACCCTCAATTACACAGGTGTCCGATTACAATTCGGGCTTGAATTAACCTAATGGGGGTACTAGCGCCATGCCCAGTTTCATCCGTCTGCGATCGGTTTCAACTTTTCGGAACCTATATTAGTACATGAATTTGAAATTGAAATACATGATGTACATGTAAAAAAATGAGAAATAAACTCACAAACAAACAAAAAAACGTTATTTTAATGTATATTTCACCATCAATCAACATCTTAATCAAGAAGTCCATTATTATATAACAAACATAACAATATTTTAGTTTTTATCAGTGAAACGTTAATGAATCATCTGGGGCGGCAGGCAATATACCATTTTTTCAAGTATTCATACTTGAACTGACATGCATAGTTATCTAACGACGTTGGCTGCCCTTGCTGTTGTTCATGAAGATGCTGTTGCTTCTGTGGTGGACCAGGTTTATGCGCATGCGCGCTCATCGCCTCCCCTTGGATTGTTTGCATTGACGATGGGCCTCTATCTTTACCAGTCAAAATATCACGAACAACTTCCAGCGAGTTTATTTGACCTTGTAAAGCCTTCAGTTTACCCGGTCCAACGCTGCCTGGGTTCTTCATTGCCATGGTTATTTTCTGGTGAACGTTGTTTATCTTCGCTTGAATTCTTCGTAATCGTTCTACAGCGGTCGAGCGAGTGCTACCCTGAGGTTGGCTCAATGAATGAGCAGCAGCATTGGGCGAGTTTTGTCCCGAATGAATATGTCCTTGGTGCTGTTGACCGACCAAGCCGTGACCCGTTCCGCCGTAGTTTGATGAAGGACCAGCGGCATTGTGTGAGTTTTGTCCCGAATGCATATGTCCTTGGTGCTGTTGACCGACCAAGCCGTGACCCGTTCCGCCGTAGTTCGATGAAGGACTAGCGGCATTGTGTGAGTTTTGTCCCGAATGCATATGTCCTTGGTGCTGTTGATCGACCAAGCCGTGACCCGTTCCGCCGTAGTTCGATGAAGGACCAGCGGCAGAGTGCGAGTTTTGTCCCGAATGCATATGTCCTTGGTGCTGTTGACTGACCAAGCCGTGACCCGTTTCGCCGTAGTTCGATGAAGGACCAGCGGCAGTGTGCGAGTTTTGTCCCGAATGCATATGTCCTTGGTGCTGTTGACCGACCAAGCCGTGACCCGTTTCGCCGTAGTTCGATGAAGGACCAGCGGCAGAGTGCGAGTTTGGTCCCGAATGCATATGTCCTTGGTGCTGTTGACTGACCAAGCCGTGACCCGTTCCGCCGTAGTTCGATGAAGGACTAGCGGCATTGTGTGAGTTTTGACCCGAATGCATATGTCCTTGGTGCTGTTGACCGACCAAGCCGTGACCCGTTTCGCCGTAGTTCGATGAAGGACCAGCGGCAGTGTGCGAGTTTTGTCCCGAATGCATATGTCCTTGGTGCTGTTGACCGACCAAGCCGTGACCCGTTTCGCCGTAGTTCGATGAAGGACTAGCGGCAGTGTGCGAGTTTTGTCCCGAATGCATATGTCCTTGGTGCTGTTGACCGACCAGGCCCTGACCCGTTTCGCGGTAGTTCGATGAATGAGCAGCAGCAGTGTGCGAGTTTTGTCCCGAATGCATATGTCCTTGGTGCTGTTGACCGACCAAGCCGTGACCCGTTTCGCCGTAGTTCGATGAAGGACCAGCGGCGGAGTGCGAGTTTTGTCCCGAATGCATATGTCCTTGGTGCTGTTGACCGACCAAGCCGTGACCCGTTTCGCCGTAGTTCGATGAAGGACTAGCGGCATTGTGTGAGTTTTGTCCCGAATGCATATGTCCTTGGTGCTGTTGACCGACCAAGCCGTGACCCGTTTCGCCGTAGTTCGATGAAGGACCAGCGGCATTGTGCGAGTTTTGTCCCGAATGCATATGTCCTTGGTGCTGTTGACCGACCAAGCCGTGACCCGTTCCGCCGTAGTTCGATGAAGGACTAGCGGCAGTGTGCGAGTTTTGTCCCGAATGCATATGTCCTTGGTGCTGTTGACCGACCAAGCCGTGACCCGTTTCGCCGTAGTTCGATGAAGGACCAGCGGCATTGTGCGAGTTTTGTCCCGAATGCATATGTCCTTGGTGCTGTTGACCGACCAAGCCGTGACCCGTTCCGCCGTAGTTCGATGAAGGACTAGCGGCAGTGTGCGAGTTTTGTCCCGAATGCATATGTCCTTGGTGCTGTTGACCGACCAAGCCGTGACCCGTTTCGCCGTGGTTCGATGAAGGACTAGCGGCAGTGTGCGAGTTTTGTCCTGAATGCATATGTCCTTGGTGCTGTTGACCGACCAAGCCGTGACCCGTTCCGCCGTAGTTCGATGAAGGACTAGCGGCAGTGTGCGAGTTTTGTCCCGAATGCATATGTCCTTGGTGCTGTTGACCGACCAAGCCCTGACCCGTTTCGCGGTAGTTCGATGAATGAGCAGCAGCAGTGTGCGAGTTTTGTCCCGAATGCATATGTCCTTGGTGCTGTTGACCGACCAAGCCGTGACCCGTTTCGCCGTGGTTCGATGAAGGACTAGCGGCATTGTGCGAGTTTTGTCCCGAATGAATATGTCCTTGGTGCTGTTGACCGACCAAGCCGTGACCGGTTTCGCCGTGGTTCGATGAAGGACCAGCGGCAGTGTGCGAGTTTGGTCCCGAATGAATATGTCCTTGGTGCTGTTGACCGACCAAGCCTTGACCCGTTTCGCCATGGCTCCATGAAGGAGCAGCAGCATTGTGCGAGTTTTGTCCCGAATGCATATGTCCTTGGTGCTGTTGACCGACCAAGCCGTGACCCGTTTCGCCATGGCTCCATGAAGGAGCAGCAGCATTGTGCGAGTTTTGTCCCGAATGCATATGTCCTTGGTGCTGTTGACCGACCAAGCCGTGACCCGTTTCGCCCTGGCTCCATGAAGGAGCAGCAGCATTGTGCGAGTTTTGTCCCGAATGCATATGTCCTTGGTGCTGTTGACCGACCAAGCCGTGACCCGTTTCGCCGTGGTTCGATGAAGGACTAGCGGCATTGTGCGAGTTTTGTCCCGAATGAATATGTCCTTGGTGCTGTTGACCGACCAAGCCGTGACCCGTTTCGCCGTTGTTCGATGAAGGACCAGCGGCAGTGTGCGAGTTTTGTCCCGAATGCATATGTCCTTGGTGCTGTTGACCGACCAAGCCGTGACCCGATTCGCCGTAGTTCGATGAAGGACCAGCAGCAGTGTGCGAGTTTGGTCCCGAATGCATATGTCCTTGGTGCTGTTGACCGACCAAGCCGTGACCCGTTTCGCCGTAGTTCGATGAATGAGCAGCAGCATTGTGCGAGTTTTCTCCCAAATGCATATGTCCTTGGTGATGTTGGGTCATCCGTTCATATGGTTCCAACTGGTCCAGACCACCAACACCTTCTTGATCAACAGCACCTTGACCAACACTGACTTGACCGACCAAGCCGTGTCCCGTTTCGCCGTGAGCAGCGTCATCGCCTTGTTTTCCGGTAGCCATTACCGGCATTGGATCGAGCACGGATGTCACCATCGACATCAAGTACTCATCCACCAGATACTGCAGACTAGCTGCCTCTCCCGGCATTTGACCGCCCGTGCGTTGCCGTTCTGGGTTGTTTATCGGCGTTTTCGACATAATCTCCGCTATATCTTCATCGGCGAGAGTCATACGGGCGTCTCCGGCCTCCGGTTCGGGCGGGGCAACGTCAGTGTGCGGGGCTCGAGGGTAGGCGCCTTCTCTCTCACCCACGCCTCCACCGAGCGGGTCCAAGGGGAGCCCGAATAAGTGAATCACGCCGCCGCCTCCCATTCCAAACGTGTCAAGGAAATGGCCGACGGCGATGTTGGTCAGTAGGAATAACGTCAGGAACGTCCTGGCATGCACAGTCATCGTGGGCGCAACTGAAAGTAAGAACACTTATAAATAAATGTATAAGTAAATCACATAACTTTTTTGCCTTTTGATCGCATAATTTCGGTCCATTTCCGTTTCATATTTTTGGCAAATTTCTACAAATATATACGCAGCATTAAGGACTTCTGTGCACATTTAGCGACTATTTAAATATGTATACTATCGCTCTTCAAATATCTTCGAATTTTAATATCAACGATAAAGGGAGGTAACATACCAACAGTCTGAGATATTGAAATGCACTAGTTATTGTGTTGGTTGTCTTTCTCAACACCGAATTACTGCTTAAACTGACACTCTTATTCAAAATCAATATGTGTATACATTTTTAACAAACACACATTTTGAGTGATAAATCTTTAACTACTTTATACTAAATAACAAGATTGAAGTCGTGTTTTCATAGCTGAATACGTAAATATATTAAATGACTGGTGAGTGCTAAAATATTTAGTATTTACTGCTATCGTCTCACGTGTTTTCCGCACCTTTCTTTCAAATTAAACTCGGTATCCTCCACAAGATTCATTGTTTTCGACAGTTATTCATCGTTTTTGGTATATTGGAACACTTGTATTAAATGTGGTAAATCACATTTGGGAGTAATAGTGCATCTTTAATTAATTAAGGAAGACATTATATATCATTCATGACATGGAACAGCAGTGATTTTTTTAAATTATTTTTACCGCCTGTGCCTTGCAAAATTGGAAAAAATCGACTAATATAAGCAGCTAATACAATGGCAAATATACATGTTTAAACTTTTTTATGTATACATTATGCTGTGAAAGAGTACGTCTTGTCAAGATTTTGTTAAATTTTCAAGAAATTCATTGCTTTTTTTATTCATTAACGTAATCTGCATTTATCAAATTGGGAAAAGATTATGAAATTTTGGGGAAAATGGACAGTTTTTCGCAAGGGGAAACAGCCTTTAGAAGGCAGTAAATTGCACCCAAAAATCACTGAACAGTTTCATATTTTTTGTGGTTCGGTTCATAACATTTGTTTCGCTTCCAATTGTATATTTCAACAAACCTTTTTCAAAAACTGTGCACGTGAAATACGTACTAATTTGCTTAAACCTGGTGATGTTTTGCGATTTATTTATGTTGTTTTTAAATTATATATTTTACTGGTATTTTATTATGTTGTTATTTAGTTTAAACATTATATATTTTACAACGATTGTGAATGTAGTTCTGATGACTTATACAAAGTCACTCTCGTTGGCACGATCTTGCGCGAGAGTGTGGTGACCACAAACCAAACTCACATGCGCCCAGTCCGGGAATCGAAAGCGAGTGCGCCAACCACTGCGCTAACCGGACAACCATCTCCAGCAAGCTTCAGCCATCGATCAATTCCATCACCAATGTTGATATTTTGTTGTTATTTTGTGAAACAAGTATAGATCTTACATTGATAATATGCCTTGAAGCATGCTCTACAGAACATTATCATTGGGGTGTGTAATGTATGCATGACAATTTTGATCAAGTATATATTATAAAGATATATCATGTGAATTAAAATTTGAATTTCGTATTGACAATTGAAAATGTATATATTTGAAATTATCTTGATGGATGATGAGCTACCTCATTAGTATGCAAGATATTTCCGATATCAACCGAACGAATTTTACGGAGTCGATCGTTGATCTCCGTAAATCTTTTTTCATTTACCAATCATTTAATATTTTAGCGATTTCAGCTATCAAATACACGGTTATAGATTTGTTATCAGAAAGTGATATTTTCCACAAGTGCATTATTTAGTGATAACTTACAGGATTATCACTCAAATTTTACTTTTGTAATATTGACTTTTAATAAGAGTGCATGTTTAAAGTCCGATGAACTTTCTTCTTATAATTATTAATTAATTCTCATTTAGGAAACATTTGTTTCATTGTTAAAACAACTACGCGTTGTTGAATTAATTTGATCAACCGTTGGTTGTCCGGTTACTAGAGCAGATCAGAACAGAACAGAACAGAACAGAATATTTATTAGACTTAAGCATAACAAGGTTATCGTTATAATAACACAAATACATACAAAACACACACACACACACACACACACACATATATATATATATGGCATGCAACAATTTTAACACATAGCATATTATACGATAAATTCATTTGATTTTATTGTGTCTGGGTTAGCGCAGTGGTTAGCGCACTTGCTTCTCACCTAGGTGATCCGGGTTCGACTACCGACTCGGGTGGATGTGAGTTTGGTTTGTGGTCACCAAGCCGGACAAGTGGGTTTCCTCCGGGTTCTTCGATTTCCCCCACATCACTAGACCACACTCACGCGTTAAATCGTGCCAACGAGTGATTAATAAATTATAATGTTGTAATAACTTGTTTCACAATCGTTGGAAAATAAATATGTTTAAACTAAATTAATTTGATTTGTATAAGTAGATGCGAAGCGAAAATGTCGTTATTGAAGGCCGCGTCTACAGGGATACATACTGGACGAGGGTCTATTTGAGACCTACAACCGGGTCATTCGGAACTCCTCGGCCATTTTTTTCAAAAACAACCTCGGATGTATGCCGGTACATCTGTTGAAGTAGTCCGTATTTTTTTGAATAAAAGCATTAATTAAATGTAGTGTTTAAGAGTTGTATTCATTGCTCTCAGTTTAAATTGATTGCCAGTGAAGTGTATTATTGCAAACATAATTACGATTCCCAAGAGTTAAGTCATAAATTTTAACTACTAAATAAGATTACTACGCGATCTATTTGCAGCGGACTTAAACGTACCACTTTTTAAGTATGTAAACCGTCCATATACATCCGAGGTTGTTTTTGAAAAAATGGCCGAGGAGCTCCGAATGACAACAGGGTCTATCATTAAAATTGTAAGACTAGTGAATACTTATCAATACCACATATCTTTCAACTTTTCTTAATCTATGTTGTAAAGGTACCGTTTGGATGTCCGTAAAAAGTTTAACATATATATCATGTTTATAAAGAAATGTTAGCCAGACGACAATTCCGATAATCTACAAACTTATTTCCTTTTATTTAGATTGGTCACTGGTCAGATACATTGGTTATTTCCCTTTGTCAAGGGAAAGCACTGTTTTTAAAAAATCGCTACATGTTCACGCGCATACAACAATCATAGCAACTAGGCCATCTCCGGCAAGCTTCGGCCGTCGTACAATTTTATCACCATTGTTGATATGTCGGGCTCCTTGTCTACGTTGTTTTGCAGCAGTTTTCCACTTCCTTGCAATGTCCGTTCTTCCGGGAAGCCTTGAAGTGTGTATATTTATCATGTGAAGGTCACGTGATGAGTACAAATAAATATACCGACGCTATTGTAAGCCTACTGGATTGAACATGGTAGACAACTCAAGTAAGTTTCGAATAGGAAGAATGCTCAAAACTGCGAAAGATGCATGTGTCGTTGGCAAAGTCATACATCAGTGAGTTACACACAAAGATATCAATTTTATGTAAGCAATTGACAATTTTCTCCCTTTCTTGCAATTGTATCATCCGTGGTTTCAAATCCCTTACACACACTTCAATATCAAAACAACAATATCTTTTCAGTTGCAGAGTTTTCTACGATTACGGTCAAAAGCAATCGGCCAGTATCCAACAGGAATTTTCTATCTCGAAACTTGCCGGAGATGACCGAGTCGTTACGATTGGGTCAAAAGGTGTCGTTGAACGAAATGCAATATCATATTCATGTAGTTTTCAAGGCTCATATGCCATGTCGAACTCATATGGGTGAAGCGAAACAAACATAGCTTTGAATGAAAAAGTGACATTTATTTAAAATGCCATGATTTTTTTAAATCCCATTGAGTGAAATAGTAAAATGTGTTAAATAAATTCCCGAAAAAGCATATCTTGGTGGGAAAATTCGCCTTACCATAGTAATGTTAATGAATTGGTAGCATTTATCACATGACTAGGAATATTGAAATGATGCAGATTAAGGAACATACGGAAAATCAACAAACTTGTTTTGACTAGATTTTTTTTTGTGAGTATGTGTTAATGAATTCATTGCTTGACCTTGAAAATACAGTAAATTAAAATAGAGGTGTTGGCGTTGGAGGTGATGGGGCTTCAACTTTGATAAATTGGTTGAGTTCTACCCACGCACAAAAAAAGAATAATGGCCAAAGAAGGCCAATGAGCCATTCGGAACTCCTCGGCCATTTTTTTCAAAAACAACCTCGGATGTATGCCGGTACATCAGTTGAAGTAGTTCGTATTTGTTTGAATTATATCGTTAATTAAATTTAGTGTTTTAGAGTTGTATTTATTGATCTCAGTTTAAATTGATTACCAGTGAAGTGTACTATTGCAAACATAAATAAGATTCCCGAGAGTTAAGACATAAAGTTTAACTGCTAAATAAAATTACTACGCAATCTACTTGCAGCGGACTTAAACGTACCTCTTTTTGAGTATGTAAACCGTCCAAATACATCCGAGGTTGTTTTTGAAAAGAATGGCCGAGGAGTTCCGAATGGCCAATGAGCGATATGATTGGCCGTGAGGTGTCACGTGAAAATACTGTAAAACCATTGGCTGACGCAATAATTTATGTATATCGCCACGGACCTTGCTACCGCTTACTCCCGGTACAATGTAAAGTAACACTCAACTAAAATAATAGTCATTTGGACATACATGTGCATCATAAATCATTTAATGTTGACATAAAATTGTATTCATTCATTGTCCAAGGTCAAAGTTGCAAATGCATAGGCCATGTCGAACTCGTGTGGGTGAAAGGAAAACAAACACCGCTTTGAATGAAAAATGGGAATTTATTTAAAATGTATCGTGGCATATACATTTGTAACTGCCGTAAGATAACCTGAAAACTTTTGTTGTTTCGTGTTAACCACTTAATTTTCGTGATAAGAATCTAGTTATCTAGTTAATATTCGCGAAACATATTCGGTAAGATAAATATCATGAGACAAAAAAAAACTTGCTTGAGAGTGCCCAGAACTGCCACCTATTACCTTTTTAGCTATACAACACTAACAGGTTATCTAGTTATGGTTTGCGAATTCCACTTAATAAGTAACATTATAACTGGTTAACTAGATAAGATTCGTGTTACCACTTATTTATAAATGCATTTTTTGGCTTTTAGCAGTAACTGGTTATCTAGGATGTTTGCGAATTCCACTTCGTATAAGTAACATACTAACTGGTTAACTAAGTGAAATTCGCAAATCATAAGTAGATAACCAGTTGTATTAATATAGTCAATACAATTCTGAGGCTCAAATTGAGTATTCAAAGACAAAACATACATTCAAGTATATTAAAGACCAGATAGTCCCGTTTTCGTTTAACAGAATAAGTATTGCACATGGATCATTGGATTCAAACAGTGTTATAGTTTACGAATTATAAAATGGGTTAAGTACAATGGGAGAGTCAACTAATATATGCAAATATATCTTAGATAAATAAGAACAGTAATGTTTTAACGAATTTGTTTAAGAATAGCTGATACCAATTTAACACATATTAAAAAATTCCATTTTGTTAGTTGTGTTTACCAACTGTTCAAGTTCCTTTATGTTTGGATGTCTGTTAGAATATGGTATTATATATTGCTTACGCTCGTTATCAAAAATGTTACACTCGAATAAAAAATGGAATTCATCCCCTAGTTTGTTACATGTTTGGCATTTCTTTTCATTGACTAGTATTCTATTCCCGTTTCTATTGGTAGTTTGTGGTTTCCTGTTCTAAACTTGATAAGTGGATATAATAATGATTTCGGTGTTGAATGAAGATACTCTTCATAGCCAGATGACATTTTAAAGATTTTATAAAATTGACTGTTGCTAGCATTTTCAATAAGGGAGTACCACGATGTTAAGAATAAATGTTTCAGCTTGCGCTTTACCGCAAGTTTAAGCCATTTAGAATTTACATCTATACATCTTACAGTTCCTATAAGTCCACACAATGTTAATATTGACTTTATATTGAAGAACCATTGATATCGTGTTCTTATTATGTCTGGAGGTAAAGTTTGAACTGCTTTGTATATACATTTATATATCATCGATGTTAGTTTACTATTATTATTATTATTATTATTATTATTATTATTATTATTATTACACAAACGTACCCAGTATGACATCATTTTCTCTTCTATATCTAACGTTACTGGTGTTGTTCCAGTTTCGCCATAAACCATATAATTTGGAGTTGAACTTTTTAATTTCAGAATATACTTTAAAAATTTCAGCTGAACTCTCTCTATAACATCAAGATTCCCGTAACCCCAAATTTCTGCGCCGTAAAGTAAAATTGGTTTAACTGTTTTATTGAATAAGTCTATTTGAAGATCGATAGGTAGACTGAGTCTATTAGAGTTTCTGAGGGGACTATAAGTTGCTCTAGTTGCCTGCGATGCAACATGTATTTTTTTTTATAGAAAGAACCTATTCTACTAAATAACACACCTAGGTATTTATAATTCTTCACTATATCAAGCGGTTGATTGTTTAGTGAAAAATTGAAATTTGGTTGTTGGCCTTTTGAAAACATTAGTATTTTTTATTTTGTTGTATTGATCGTAAGTTTCCAGTCAGTGCAGTAATTAGAATAGGCATCGAGAGCATTTTGCAGGTCATGTGCCGTTTTGGCCATTATAACTGTTTCATCTGCATATAACAGCTTTAGGAACTGGGGAAGTTAATGGTCTTCATTTATTCGGATTGAAATTCCGTTTACGGTTGGCTTTGACTGCAAGTATTCGTGTAGATCATTAAGAAATAATGAAAATAAAAGAGGCAAAATATTTTCTCCTTACCTGACAGGATCCTATATTGGAAGGAAAATAATTTGAGTATTTTGCACTAGATGAAGAGAACACACACGATTTGATATTATTGTACATATTAGTTATAACCCTTGAGCATTTTTTTGAAATATTGCAATTTTGTATTTTTTCCCACAATCCAGATCTCCATTCTTTGTCAAAGGCTTGTTTAAGGTCAATAAATGCACAAAATAACTTCTTTCTGTGGTAATTCAAATTAACTATAAGATGCTGTAGAACAAACATATGATCTGGTGGCGAGTATCCTTTTCTAAAACAAGCTTCACAGTTATTAATGACATCATTATCTTCAACATATTTATAGATAATTGGTAACACGAATCCTATCTAGTTATTCAGTTATTATGTTAGGGAACAACACAGTTACTTCACCCATTACACTCGCGCTTCGTGCTCGTTGTGTATAATTCGGGTAAAAAAGTGCAGTTACTATTATTCCTTTTTCAACAGTCGTTCTATTAAGAATCTTTCGAAATTTATGTTAAAAGCTATGTCGAAACGAAATAATGCTCTTGAAATTGTTATTTAATTGTTGTAGTGTAACTCCATTGATGCATTTTGTGTATAAATAACTGTATTAATAACTCATAATTGCCGTACTTATTCTTTTATTTTTATATTTTGAGGCCATCTTTGTATATATTTGATATATATTTGCATTTACTTTATGATAATGGGATAAACTGAGACTTAAACGGTTGGCGTCGAACTCAGAAATTAAGACAAGTTGCATTAAGTAATGGTTAAAGATTGTTAGTTTGTGTAAGTACATAAAAAAATCTCGAGGTTTTTTACTGGTCTACATTAAATTGTGTAAACTACCCACTAACTGGGTCAGCCACTGTTTATATCTCACGCCTCACCTAAATAAAATTAAATAACGGCTGACTGCCGATTTACTGAAATAAATGTATTGGAAAACTTGAGAAATACTGCCTTCTCATTGGACAAACTCTAATGTTAACCCCT
Organism: Mya arenaria; assembly: GCF_026914265.1. Classification (NCBI taxonomy): domain Eukaryota; kingdom Metazoa; phylum Mollusca; class Bivalvia; order Myida; family Myidae; genus Mya; species Mya arenaria. The sequence continues at coordinate 22,077,688 of NC_069133.1, forward strand.
TAGTAGGTCTCCTATAACTCATACTCTGAGTGGCAAATCATGTTAATTATTGTTATCCTACCATGAAATGTATGTTGGAACGATGTGACTTTAATAAGCTATCAAATAAGTACTGACTGCCTTGTTTCTTTTGTTCAACTCAGTGAAAGGGTCTGACAGTAAACACATTATATTAATTACAGATGTGAGGTATTTTTATCCCATGATGTTGCTTGTTTTCGAGTGGTATACCACCGTTAAGATTTTTCTTATGTAACAATGGCGTAAACTTTAAAGTTGCACCTTCAAAGATTGACCGTTTTGACATTTTTATTTTTTTATTTTTTATTTTGTCTTGGAATGAGCCAAGTTTTGCGTAAATGTATGGACACCAGTGATACAAAAGGCTGACTTAGATCTCAGTTTTTTTTTTATAGTCATGACCGAAAACTTTTGTTTTATTGCTAAAAACGTTACTAACTAACTAACGTCAACTGAGAACATTTAAATTTTCTGCCATTTTTAGAAAAAAATTGAGATCTGTTCTATTGTGGGTTATCTTATAGGACTGAACAGAAGGCATTGATGCCGAAATCCGCTGGGGCGATATTCATATTCAACTTCTTGATTTTTTTCTTAACTTAAGTCAGTTTCCTAAAAAATGGGTTCAAATTAGAAGAAGGGTATGAATTTTGTTTCATAAAAGTATAAATTTTTGATCAAATCAATAATAATAAAATAGTCAATATATTATAAAACGATTACATCATATGGTACGTTAGATACTTAACTTAAGAAATTAAGTTAAGATAGGAAATGATTTAACATGTTTTAGGAATACCACCCCTGGTTCTTAGACAAAAAGTCAAAAGTGTCAATCTGTGAGGGTGCCGGTTTTAATGTTCGCTTTCTAACATCCATAAAGGGTTTCATTAACGGCAACAAGATCATGTATGCAAACTACAAAGTAATGGTTTAAGTGTATAAGTATGTTAGGTGTTTTAGTGGTTGAGACAATTGTTGTCCACTGACACAGCGTCTGTTTGAATTGATCCTTTCATATGATTTTAAAAAAAATACTGTCATCCCGATTGACAAAATATATTTTCGAACACTAAGTTGAGTACAAATCCTCTTTGTAGAAAAATAAATACATAATAAACACACACACGCATTTTAATATTCCCTTTCTTAGTGGTAAACATTTTCCTTTGTCGAATGATAAGGCAGCGTTTCTCAATTTTTCTAATGCTTTCATTTCAGTAAATCGGCAGTCAGCCGTTATTGATTGAACGCATGTGAAGCGATAGATAGAAACAATGGCACAGCCCATTATGTACGATATATAGTTGACACCAGGGGTGGTATTCATTATTGTTCTTAATTGGATCCAAGAAACGATGTAGCTAATCGGATTACTTGTTATTTATAACTGACCAATACAGTGAATGAAGTCAAAGATTAGTGACCATAAGATTGACTTAAGTTTTATATTGAATTCCAACTGAGAACTTGCAGACCACTAAAATTTTAAGGTCCACTGCGTCGCACCTAACCATCTATGTGCGTAAGAACACACTAGCACACTAACAAACTTTAACCACAACTTTATCGCGTTCTAAATTATGGGCACTGAACGATATTTCTGCGATGAACTACAACTCGTAGTAACTTTTTCAATAAAAAATGCATTTGCATTACCGATTAGATGGATGTAAAATTGCTACAAAGAGAATAAGTTTATATCAAAAAGCCTGAAAAGGTATATTATATTCCTACAACATTCCTTCGAGAAAGAGAATGTTCTATATCATAACGAAATTCTTAAAAAGTAAAACATAATAATTCAACAATGAAAAAAAAACTGACCTGGTATTGTTTAACGAAAATCCAAGCGACACCTTGGCGAATCTTCCACGTTCACTTTTGGCCAAGTATAAGTTAGTGTTAGTTAATAGGCATTTATCAAATTAGATGTGGTCAGGCCCGTCGGGCAACCACTTTTATTTAATAAATGCACACTTGCTAAGTGCTCATAAATATGCTTAGTATCCTGGTACAACCTATTTTTAAATCTAAACATTTCCATGATTAAATAAATCTCACTGCCCATGCACTGATTTAACAAAAGAAATGTATCGCAGATTTATTTAAAAATGCTACCATCCAATTGGACGAAACATATAGTTACCAACGCTAATGACGTTAAGTAACACCTCTGACAGTCCATCATAACTCACTTTTGTCATTGTGGGCAACTCCGGTACTTTTTTCTGTTTATGTTGTAAAGTTTACTGAAAAATATCTCGTATTTATGAATATAAATGAGGCTGAGGAAAAACGTATTCATCCAATGAAATCTGAAATCACATGAAAAGGTAAACAATGACGTAATACCGGATATTGTTACTTAATATATAAAATAACGTACATTCATTGGCTATGATTCCGAAGAAGTCCCCATTCGGCACCAACCAAACTGTCTTATTAATAATTAATGATTACGATATTTTCCTAGCGAAGTGTAATAGTGCACCGGAGGAACCTGACGATGCACATTTGTATGCTGCTCGTGTTTCACTTAAGGGTGTGTAAGTTTATTCATACTGACACTCTGGCAAGGTCCATCCGGCGAGTGCTCCGGCAAATTGTAAGTCACATTAGGATTTTGGAGCAAAGTGCACTGACAAATCGAATGTAACCCTGGTTAAGGTAACCATAGTTCTTTAACGTCCACCAGTGTATAGCACTACCCGACACGGAAATTTATTCTCCCGCCCTGAAGACTATTAATAGTTTGCTTAGTGGTGCGGCGGGGAATCGAACCTTCGATACCAAGGTTGACAGTCAAGGTGTTACCACTAGACCACGGACCCTCCACATGTTTCGTCTAACCAACAATATAACCGTAGACAATATAAGTCATTTTGCTGATGATCAATTGATTCTTAATTTCTCCGTGGCCGAGTCCGCATACGGATTGGATGATCGAGGGTAAGTTTAAACTTTATTTAAATTTACACCGATTGTGAAACAAGCTATTACAACTTATATTAATTACTCTCGTTGGCACGATGTTGCGCGAGAGTGTGGTCTTGTGCTGTGGGGTAAACCGGAGTACCCAGCGAAAATCCACTTGTCCGGCTTGGTGACCACTAACCAAACTCACATGCACCCAGGCTGGGAATCGAACCCGGGTCGCATTGGTAACCCCACAAGGGTCTTGTTCTGATCTGGCCAGTGGCTGTCCCAGCAGCAAGTTAAATAACGGTTAAATACCGACCGGCATAAAAAGTAGGAATCGTGAGTAAAATATTTCATCAATCAAGGTGTCACATAAATCCAATGACATGGCCCTCAGAAATTGAGATAGGTGACAGTATGTTTAACAAACACTCTACTTTACTTAACGTTTCGTTCAAATTAATTAATTACTGTGTCAGTTTGTCACGGTTCATCTCAAACGTAACGCAGGATCTGGGTGCAGTATTTGATAAATACTCTACAATTGCATCCTTTATTAAACAGGTACATGTAGGTATTCGATTAAAATCCGTGCTTTAATCTCAATAGTACATGCAACGGACTGCCGAGTTCCATCACTCAGTGATCGGTTTCGAACCTATATAAGTACGTGTATTAAAATACTTTTCTAACTTTGAATGATAAAACTATTTTGTTAATTGACACTAGCTTAACATCTGAAGTTGCTGTTTTTTTATCAGTGAAATTTATTACAAACTTAAAATACATACGTAATCGACCCCTTACGACATACCTTACATAATGGAAACATGTTATTATGATGATGATGATGATGATGATGATGATGATGATGATTATCATTATTATTATTATTATTATTATTATTATTATTATTATTATTATTATTATTATTATTATTATTATTATTTTTATTATTATTTTTATTATTATTTTATTATTATTATTATTATTATTATTATTATTATTATTATTATTATTATTATTACATGTACATGGATTTGAAAATAATCAGTCTATACTTTATATTGGATAAAAATATGGTGTTGTTCACCCGAAGGCTCCGCACAAATTCATAATCCCAGATAAGCAGTAGGCTAACATGCACTTTATAAATGTTGACTGCTTCTGTAGTATGTGGGTGAAAAAATGAGTTAACGAGTGTTACCAAATTTGCAACAACTAAAATTCTGTTCGATTATGAATTTTCGTTCAAAGCGGCCGTCATCCGCAAGACGAAACATAAATCATGAAACTTTTAACAGCTTTGTAAGGTAATACAGCATTTTGTCATCATTTTTGGTAAAGAAGCGCTATTCCAACTATATAATCAGCCGTTGCTAATAACGCTGACAATGCAAATGTAGGTGGGTGGGGTAAACATTTTTTGTAACACATATTTAAAACATGTTAGCTGCTTCCAAGTATTTTTCTCTGCTGTAAGCATATTGTTCCGAGCCGCTACAAAAATTTGGGCTCACCACCTGGGCGAACTTCCTTAAAATTTCAGTTGAACAGATCGGAAATAGGTCGCCATTGGCGAGTGGGCGAGTGCTAAGTTATATCCCTGCCCATTGAGTTTCCAAAGTTGTAATGTTTACAGGCCTGAGACTGATTTTACAGGTTTTGAATTGAGCAATGGGCATTTGACATTTTCGCACAGACTTACTTTTTTTTACACATTTTAGTGTATGCCTTGCGTAATATGTTTTACAGGGACTTTGCATGTATAATTTCAGTGGCAGTCGCTTGCGGCATGTCCAGAGTCTTCTGTGTGATGGATCAGGGGAAAAGAAGGATGCTCCTGAAGCGATCCTCTGCATCGCAGGTACATGTCAAGGAAATGAAAGTGAAACAGTTCCAAGACATTTCAAAGATGGAAGCAGAAAGAATCTTTTAAATTTCCATCCTTGTTTATATATCCACTTGCTTAGAATGCTAACTAATCATATAATCACGGTTAAAATATGTATGTTTGATATAAGAAAAGAGAACAGAAAATGAAAGAATGCAAAAAAGCATTTCACATTACCAAAGTATTACGTTCACATTACCAAAGTATTACGTTATTTAGAGTCCTTCACCTTCATACAATCAAATATATAGTAAAGTTGCTATTGAAAAGTCAATAAATTAAAGAGTTAAAACTATTCATTTTAAGCTTGTCCGTTTTATAAGAAAAAGGTGGAGGTATTTACTGAAAACAACAGACACACATTGTCATTCCCTCTGTTTGCCTTGTAACCAGTTGTTCCTCTTTTTTTGGTCTGTTTATTTTTTTACTTCCTAACCCTTAAATTCTGTGGCAATAACATAAAAAAACAATATATGACCACAGCAAGGGCTAAAACAACTTTTTAGTCAGTTGGGAAATGCCAACAAACAATTTATTAATTGTTGCCTGAGTAAGACTTTTTTTACAAAAAAGAACAATTATTGGTTGGTTATAAGGCTTTTCTTTATTTCAGGGATCGACAGTCGCTATAATGACGGCATGATGGAGCTGATAAACTATTTGCTCTTTGGCTTCTTTGATCTCAGGAAGGCCGAACTAGAAACGTAAGTTGGATAACATAAAAATATTTTGGTAGACTACAAGTATGAAATAAATGCTATCATTTGATGTTGCTTGTTTTCAAGTCTAAAACAACCATTTAATATTTTCAATTACAGTGACGTCATTTTGACTTACTAATTAAGCGTAGAACTTGTAACCAAAATAAAATCACATCTTCAAGTTGCGCAGGGATAGTGTCATGTGATAAAATAATGCATTGCCATTTAATACAAAATGCTATAAAACTTATTACGGGAAAGCTTGGCAAAAGTAATATTTATATATCTCTACCTAATATACGCCACTGACCCAAGTTATTTATTTGTTACTTATGAGAGATTGTTCTTGTACATTTCTTTCCTCTTAAAAGATTGCATTATAATTTCAGGTCTGGGTTTGATGAGGAAGTTATTGATGGTAGGTATCCCAGTGTCTTCACAGGGTGTCGTAAGACTGATTGAAGTGTTTTAACATTTATAAGAATTATGCAGGCAAGGTGATTAATTATTAATTGTCTAATAAAAAAATGTGCAATATTTGGAGATATTTATTATTTATGTATCTAGAAGATAATAATTTATTTCTTGTCTTTCCTTCAGATGTGTTGCTGTGTATTAGGTGTGATCGTGTGGATGTGTACTGTAACCCAGTCAACTACCACTACCTGCTGCCCTATGTCAGCCATTGGAGAAATGTCTTCTTTCACTGTCTCAATGATGAAGAGGTTGTGTATACTTAGTCTACTCTTTTATCATATATAGCATCGTCGGCAACCCCAGTACTTTATTCCATTTACACTATGTCAATACTGTTGGAAAATTGACTACCTAAAGTAACTAAATCTCGTTTTCATGAATATTGATGAAAAAGGGGAGAAAACTTTTTTTAAAACCTGAGAAAAAAATGTAGAAAAATCGAATGGCACGAAATGGCATTTCTAGGGTAAAAACATGAAACAGTCAAACCAAACTACGAATTTCTGTAATTCATATGTGGTACCAACAGTAGTTAACATTTTGAGTTCTCAACATATAACTAAATAAGATATAAACTAACTGTGCCAAACAAAATATGAAATGAAAATGTTAAATTTATTTCCCTTACATCTTAATTCTTTCTACTTTACCAGTATGAGGATGAAGAGAAAGCCGAAGAGTTCAAGATTTCCACATTTGTTGCCATGGTGAAAGGTTGCCACAATATTGGTGTTCCCTACAGCAACTCCGGTAAGTAACATCAGGCAGCAGGGAACCGATATGGGAATTCTTATAATAACAGTAGTCAAAACACAAGCCTGCAAGCCAAGCACTGGTAAAATGTCTTCTGGGCTTGCTCAAATTCTGAATTTTACATAGCCAGGCTTGTTAAACATTTTTAATGCCAAGCAATAGTATAAGAATTCGGGATTGTTCATCCAAAAGTCTAATTTCAATGACTGTAATAAGGTTTGTAGCGGTTGGTACCAGACAGGGGCTGACAGATCAACATGTGGATTTATATTAAATTCTTGGTGGTGTTGGAGTTGACATTGAATGTAAAGGGCTCTTATACTTGGTTCTTTTATATTTAAGATATTTGTGCCTGTATGTGTATTGGATAGTTTAATGTTTTAACATGAAATCCATGTTATGCGATGCGTTGTGCTATAAATGTACATTTTGATGGTCCATCATCCGATTTTCGCGCAAGCAATTTTAATCTTGAATGAAAACCCACAAGCCTGAATATTTTAAACATAAGAAAAACCAGTTTTTTTTACAAGCCAGGGCTTTGTGTAGGCTTGCATGTTTGGGCTTTTAATCATTGAGACAAGACATTGAAAACAATAAATGCTATTTCAGGCCACCTGCAGCAGTTCGATGTGATGTTGATAGAGAAGTGGCCAATCATACAGGTGTATGGCGTGGAGGAGGTTGGAGGGTAAGCAGACTGTTACAAATTTGAGCTAATATTTTTTCGAAAAAAACCCAAACAGAGTTGAGCTATTGTCATTATAGAATCAAGGTTGGCAGTGGCGACAGCTGGGTCATGCAAACACTTTACATTTTAAGGTAATGAATAAATCTTAATGAAATTTTGTTCAAACGATGACCAATGTTACAGAAAATTTAACCACACAATCTCAATGAAAAGCTTTTGAAAATTGTATATGTTTTTACACCTTCTTAAAAGCGCATTCTCTCATAGAATATGTTAACAAAATGATACCATTATTTGATTTTGTCAAAACTTGCTAGAAATGATAATTTAAATCCAAATCAATAAGCTAAGCTTGTAATGTCTGTGTGTATTTCAGCGGAGGATTCTTCACAATGCAGCATGATATTGTTGATGTGAGCAGTCAAGTCCACACCCTGTACTCTCTGATGGACCCCGTGGGGCTAGAAACACTCATTTTGGAGGTTTGTATGTAATGTAATGCAGACTTCAAATATAGCATTATTTATCCAAACAGAAGAGAACAGACATTTTATGAAGGGGGCACAATTAAGGTTGATGCAAATATATTTTTATGGCATTACGTTTCACTTATTTGACTGTAATGATCAAAACAAAAAAGCATATGATTTGTGTACAGATAAAAAAAATATATTAGTGTTATTTTGGTGCTTTTTAACTGGTGAGTTTGTGGCTACTTAGCTATTAATTGAAAACGAATATTTAAAAGGTTAATATATCTTTATTTGTACACAAATCATGTTATTTTCTTTGGTTTCAATCATTCAAATCAAATGAGTTAAACATAAAAATGCTTTAAATTAATTTGCATTGCATTTATCTATATAGACATTAAGACATATATTATATTTAAGACATTGTGCCCCTTTAAGACATTGTGCCCCTTTAAGACATTGTGCCCCTTTAAGACCTGTATAAACATCATATGTTGAAATACATACTATTTTTTCTCATAATTTGTGTACAAGCTAAACTTTCATATTTCAACAGTTAATAGAGTACCGTATTTTTAGCTCGACTATTCGAAGAATAAGGAGAGCTATACTACTCACCCTGGCGTTGGCATCGGCGTTGGCGTCACACCTTGGTTAAGGTTTTGCATGTAAGCATCTTTAAGTCATTATCACAGCAAATACATCATTTATTGCATTGAAACTTTGGATAAGTATTCCCAACTATCTTACATACTAAATTAATGAAGTTAGATAACAATAATTTGAATATAATGCAAATTATGGGCCTTTATTATTTGACTTAGAAATTCTGGTTAAGGTTTTGCATGTAAGCAAGGTTAATATCTTAGTAATTACTTCATGGATTACATTGAGACTTTATACAATGGTACTCAACCATCCAATCTACTTAAATAACCAAGTAAGATAACTCCAGTTTGCATTAAATTAAAATAATGGCCCCTTTTTTATTCGACATAGAAATTCTGGTTAAGGTTTTGCATGTAACCACTTTTAAGTCAATACCTCAGGGAATACATCATGTATTGCATTGAAACTTAACACACAGGCTCCCATCTATTTAACCTTCTTATTTAATCAAGTAAGATAGCTCTGTCTTTTATAACATATAATTTTTGCCCCTTTATTATGCGACTTAGAAATTCTGGTTAAGGTCTTGCATGTTAGCACACATAGGAAAATATCTCAGCAACTATTTGATGTATTGCATTGAGACTTTATACAATGGGATTCAATTATCCAACTTAATTGAATAACCAAGTTAGATAACTGTATTTTGCAAATAATGGCCCTTTATTATTAGACTTAGATTTTCTCATTAAAATTTTGCATGGAACCACATTTATGTTAATATCTCAGCACACCATGTATTGCATTGAAATCTAATCTAACAGTGATCCATGCATGTTTCGCCAAAACTAGTCGAGCGCGCTGTCTCTGTGACAGCTCTTGTTAATTACATGAGCTTCTTATTTTTTATTTTTCATATATGTTTTCAATAATTGTATATTTATAATGGAGGCTTGTGTGTTATAACAATGAGATTAATATAACATAGAAATATACATATTAAATGGAATTCATCCTCAATATCAGTAGTATTACACACTAAACAATATCTTCCTTCTCAAGGCGTTTGGTTTCTGGCATAACTATGAATTCTAAGTGGATGTACAAAAAGTCTTAAGTCCAGTAAAATATAAAAAGACAACTTTTTGGCAAAATGTCTAAGTACTTTTAATATTCTTAAGTACCTATAAATTCTTTGTATATCATTAAGACAGAAAAAACTATTGTTAAGCATTCACAGAGAACATGTATTGTCATTAAGCGACTATAAATTGATTGCTAGATTTACACACATCCCCTACCCCCTCTTTTTTCTGCTGTCCCTTAAATTTTATTTACTCAAATAAATATGTTAAACTAGGGTCTGTATTTTCGTATTAGTCCACTACTGTCTGGGAATGGCATTTATTCATACCCATAGTAACGATCAGGGCTTTTTCTGCCCATTTTGGGAAAAAGACCCTGGACATTTTGGGAAATTTTGCATCGTGAAAATGCCGAAATTGGGAAATTTTACAGTTCAGAGAAAACGCTGTCTAGTCTCCTGCGAATTAGGAAATGATTTAATACTAGTTTATTTACCCTTTTAAAGACCCAAAATGGCTGAAATATCAATCCGTGGGGTGTAAATATCTATTGCAATAAATCATGACAGATAATAATTGATACTGATCTCTGAATGTGATGAAAATCAATGATTTCTGAAATCAATTATCAAAAAAACTTGACATCACATGATTTATTAGGATGTTGCAAATGAAACAATACAGATAAAAAGACTTTCTAAAAAAAAATAAAAAAAAAAAATAAAAAAAAATTATTTGGATTTTTTTTTTTATTGGGATTTTTTTCTGAAGATTGGGAAAAATATCTTATATTTTGCTTTGGGAATGGGTCCGATAGTCGGACCCGTGGGTACTATAGAAAAAGCCCTGACGATGTTTAACATTCACATGTAAAAAAGGGAAATTGTGTTATGATTGTGTTCGTGGTTGGTCTAGAAACACATGTACATGGTCCCTTTTGCAATAAGACAGAGCATGAACTCATTTTCGATGGTGAAGCAATCATCTACGGAAAAAAATAAAAAGTTCCCCATCCCCCCATTTAAAAAAATAATGGATGACAATCTAGCAATTAATTTATATTGGCCTCGCGTCTTTATTTTGCATTTTGGATGATACTTTCTCAAAACTGATCGATTTTTAGCTTGACAATTCAAAGAATAAGAAGGGCTATTACAGTTAGCCTTGCAGCAGTTTTGTCATCGTTGCAGCCTTGCTAATGTTCTGTGTGCTATCATGCACATTTATCTGCATCCACTCAAGCTAATGGGTGTAAATTGTATCAGTGCCCTCTTGAGTATTAGTTTATCAAAGTACATAACTTTTAATTAAATTAAATGCAAATTTGACCTTTCAATTTATTTCGCTTCGAAATATTTGGTTTCAGTTTTGCTTGCACACTCGTATCATGCATTTACGACATAAGCTGTGACATATAACTCTTTATAACTCCTCGACTTAGTTGTTAGGGCGTCCACATATGAAGCTGGTGTTCGAACGTTCGAGCCTCACACCAGTCTTTTTCTGATTTACCCAGTTGCAGACCAAACAGTTATTGAAATGTATGGCTAATAATTGCCTTTGTGTCAAGTGCCCTACATATAGGATAGGAATTAAGAGTAAAGATGTTCATTAATCAAGGTGGCTCATTAGGCCAGCAGGCTGGCTCTAAACTGAGAGAGTTGACACTATAATAAACAAACACTGAAAGGGAATCGCTCATGTTTTTGGACCAATAATTTTTTCCAGGGTATTGCATCTGAAAACATTAATATTATAATTATTTAACACTTTCATTCTACAATTTCAGAAAAAAAATACAATTTAAGTATAAAAAAAAACAATCTGGTTTAAGAGGGGAGCGAACCAACGCTGGTACAGTCAGGACAAAAATTAGAAAACTGACAACAAAACCCCTTGCCAATAAGGGTTCTTACATAAGCTGGGGGATAATTTTATCTTTGAGCCTTTTGTTACTAACGCTTTTACAAAACATGAGCAAATCCTTTTAAAGAAATAAATGCATTATTTTCCTTGAATCACTATGACAACCTTGTTCAACTTGCGAAATGAATGGACAAAGCACAGCAAATAGCCAAACAGGCGGTTTTAAGCTTTTGATAAAGTCTGTTCATAATGATTTCCATTCTTATTCCAGCAAGTGACAAAGCTGGAGAGACAGTGGCAGACCATGCTGTCAACCATGGAAGTCTGTCTGTGAGTTCTGCTTTTGTGTATATAAGGATAAAGACATGAAAAGCTTTCCATAAATATGTTTGTTTTCAGTGGTCTGACATACCAAAAATGACCATAATGTATTTTTTTATTGATTTCCAAGTAAGCAAATGTTCAGTCATTTAAATCATTTAACAATCATAAATCATTGCCTACCGACCAACTGAAAAAGCTAGGTTATAGACAAGTACAATCATAACAGATAAGCACCGATATAATTTATACTAAGTAACTTATATATTATATATACTTAAATAATTCTGCATTGGTGCAGTAAGCTGACAACATCTTGGGGGGTATTCTTAGAACTTTAAATGCATTAAATAAATTAATGATTTACCAAATAAATTTCCCTTAAATTATGCTATAACTTGCTATAGAAAAGTATTGTATTATAAATCATTATTTATAGTTGCGTATTGTTTTGTGATCTGCATAGATTTAGGTTTAACCTGTTTTTGTATTCAATTTGGTCTGAATGTTTACTGTTACTGTTTCAGAGGCACTGGCAATCCAAGAGCTTTGACAGAAGAAAAAATATTTGAGGTAAACTGTTTACCTCGAACTAATGGTTTACCTAACCCTCACTAAGGAGTAAGCTTACCCTCACTTAGGAGTAACCTAACCCTCACATAGGAGTTACCTGACTCACTAAAAGGAGTAAATATACAATAATTTAGGAGTAATCTGACTCTTATTTAGGAGTAACCTTACCCTCACATTTATGAGTCACCTTACCCTTACTCAGTAGTCACCTGACTCATCTAGGAGGTATCTAACCCTTAATAAGGAGTAACCTAACCCTCACTAAGGAGTAACCTAACCCTCACTTAGGAGTAACCTAACCCTCACTTATGAGTAACCTAACCCTCACGAAGGAGTAACCTAACCCTCATTTAGGAGTAACCTAACCCTCACTAAGGAGTAACCTAACCCTCACTAATGAGTAACCTAACCCTCATTTAGGAGTAACCTAACCCTCACTAATGAGTAACCTAACCCTCACTAAGGAGTTACCTAACCCTCATTAAGGAGTAACCTAACCCTCACTAATGATTTCCCTGAACCACACTTAGGAGTTATCTAACCCTCACTAAGGAGTTACCTAACCCTCACTTAGGAGTAATCTAACCCTCACTTAGGATTTACCTTACCCTCTCTTAGGTGTAACCTAACCCTCACTTAGGAGTTACCTAACCCTCACTTTGGAGTAACCTTACCCTCACTTAGGAGTAACCTAACCCTCACTAAGGAGTAACCTAACCCTCACTAATGAGTTACCTAACCCTCACTTAGGAGTTATCTAACACTCAATAAGGAGTAATCTAACCCTCACTTAGGATTTACCTTACCCTCTCTTAGGTGTAACTATACCCTCACTTAGGAGTTACCTAACCCTCACTTAGGAGTAACATTGACATCAATAGAGACTGCAGACCTGGCATCAATAGTAATTGCAGCCCTGACATCAATAGTAATGGCAGCCTTGACATCAATAGTAATTGCAGACCTGACATCAATAGTAATTGCTGCCCTGGCATCAATAGTAATTGCAGCCCTGATATCAATAGTATTGCAGCCTTGACATCAATGGTAATTACAGACCTGACATCAATGGTCATTACAGACCTGACATCAATAGTTATTGCAGCCTGACATCAATAGTTACTGAAGCCCTGACATCAATAGTAATTACAGCCCTGACATTAATAGTAATTGCAGCCCTGACTTCAATAGTAAGTGCACCCTGACATTAATGGTAATTGCAGCCGTGACATCAATAGTAACTGCAGCTCTGACAACAAAAGTAATTACAACACTGACATTAATGGTAACTGCAGCCAGACATCAATAGTACCTGCAGCGCTGATAGTAATTACAGCCCTAACATCAATAGTTATTGCAGCCTGACATCAATAGTAACTGCAGCCCTGACATCAATAGTAATTGTAGCCCCGACATCAATAGTAATTGCAGCCCTGACATCAATAGTAATTGCAGCCCTGACATCAATAGTAATTGCAGCCCTGACATCAATAGTAATTGCAGCCCTGACATCAATAGTAATTGCAGCCCTGACATCAATAGTAATTGCAGCCCTGACATCAATAGTAATTGAAGTCCTGACATCAATAGTAATTACAGCCCTGACATCAATAGGAATTGCAGTCCTGACATCAATAGTAATTGCAGCCCTGACATCAATAGGAATTGCAGTCCTGACATCAATAGGAATTGCAGCCCTGACATCAATAGGAATTGCAGCCCTGACCTCAATAGGAATTGAAGTCCTGACATCAATAGTAATTGCAGTCCTGACATCAATAGTAATTGCAGCTAAGCAGACATATAAACACTGATTTATATTAAAAAAATATCAACAGAAAATAAATCACAACACTGTATGGAATAATAAGTACTTGAAAGCTACCCTTGCAAAAAAAAACAACATCTGCCTGTCTCAAATTGAAAAAGTGAAACACAAGGTTATGTGAGCATATACATGTATGTTTCCTACAGACTATGTAAAAGAAGAATTATTTTTGTATTAAATGTCCTGCCATATTTCAGCCACTACGCAGCTTTTTCATCCATGGACGTGCCAATGTCGAGCCCAAGGAGAACCAGTCCCAGGCCCCTAGTTTTCCGTATGTGCTGTTTGGTAGTAACAGTCGCAGTCAGTCACTGAAGCAAGCCATTAGCCAGCTAAGCAAGCCATCAGGAGACTTCAGTACCACAGCAGTGGGAAAACATGCTACCAACTTTATGGTAATGTTGTTAAATTTCCCTTGTCTACGAGCCCGTTTTTATTTCCACTTTCAAGGAAATGGTGGCAAGGCCCTTTGATAGTCATTTTGGGAAAAATTATGTATTATGATTCATAACTTTTTTCCAAACCTTTTTTAAAAAACCTTTTCTCCGCCTCAAATGCTTATTGTAATTTTTCATAACAGGGAAAGGAACTCTATTAGTTTAGTTCTACCGTTCCAATCCTAAAATTTGATTATGTATTTGTATTGAAATGTTGATAAATTTTGCTCAATAAAATATGTTTAAACCAAAAAAACCTATTGACATATTCATGAATTTAATTTATAGTGGTCAATGCTCCTGGGTGGGGGAAAAATGTATACTTCTCCAGGTGGTGAATAGGGCTGAAAAAAAGCACTCTGAGCTTACCATAAAATATCATTAGATCAAGATTTTTCGTTAATTGGAAAGTCATTGTCAAAAATCAAACGGAATGTTTTGCTGTAAATCATTCCTAAATCTCAATTTGAACCAGTAGATTTATTATTTTAGATAACACTTTCCTTTTGAAATTTTGGCTGCTAGTTATCCATTTTGTTTTTAGTGCCAACCTTGGAATGTTTTTAGACAAGTTCCAAAATACCCAGGGCTAATGTCAAAATCATGTGTTTTGTTTAATAAAGTCCGCTGGGAAAGTCTGGCGTGAATCCACATATTACAAGTGACAATATGCATGTGTGAAACCAGACCCAAGATTCTGGCTTTAAGAGTTATATAATGATTCTTGAGGGAAAAGAACTATCTAGTGTTGTCATCCCCCGTCAGGTACTTTTTTACAAATTTCACTTGAGAGCCCCAACCTCTAGTCATGAAAACAGCTCATAGGTAACAGACCACTAAATTATGTGTATGTTACCACCATTACAGCAGTACTACCGTAAATGTCCTATTATATGCGCCCTTTGTGTGGCTTTTGAGAACCATGTGCACTTAATAAAAAACGTTTTTAACTTTTTAAGGTCTGCTAAATTTAATGATGGGTCATGTATAAATTGAAGAATATGAAATAGTGAGTACGGACTACGCTTCAAATACCCATTACATAGACAAAAACATGAAGTCGAAAGCTCATGAATGAGCAATCAGCTATCAGTATCTGCTGCATCAATGCCGTAAATGAATTAAATGGTCCACTGAACACAAGGCTTATCATGTGGCCCTGATAGTTTGCAGCTCTCATTTAAAGCTGCACTCTCACATATTTATCATTTTTACAACTTTTTTATTTTTTGTCTTGGAAAGAGCAAATTTTTGCTATATATTTGCAAATCAATGATATAAGATTGCTGACAAAAAATCAGATCGTAGATTTTCATATTTCAGTTCGAAAATTAATGTTTTAATTGGCCTAAACGGTTTAAGAAAAATGCATAAAACATCAATTTTTGAACTTAAGTATAAAAATCTATGATCTAATTTTTGTTCAGCAGTCTTATTTAACTAGTTTCCATGGATTTTCGCAAAAATTGGCTTATTTCAGGACAAAAAATAAAAAAGTTGTCAAAACGGTAAATCTGTGAGAGCTTTAAACAAAAGGGTAAGGGTTTATGGTATATACATGACATCAGCAGTCTGAGAAAGTGCACTAATGCCGATGGGATGCTTTTCATTGGAACAAATCACATTTTTTTTAGTGAAGAGTAAAAGTGAGCCTTGTTCATGTCGCATAATTGGTTAATAGTAGAGATACAAACAAATATTTTTGTATATTCAATCGCATGTTTGGTATTTGAATGTCAAAATTGGTATTCCAATATTCCAACTTCTGAAAGATTGATTTTGATAATCAAATATTCGATCGAAGGAGTAACCGAATATTCAATTATCAAAATTGCCATTCGTATGCATCCCTAAATGACCCTAAAGCATCAATTAGGACATGAAACTTAAATGAGATATTCAAGGTGTTTTATAGAATTTTATATTGGATTATCAATTTAGCAAGATGTAAATCTTTAAAAAAAATCTAAACACACAGGACAACTTTTCTTTCATACAAAGAAATCAAACAGAAACCAAAGGTTTAGTTAAACTGCTTAAAATGGTAATTTGATGTGTAGTAAAAGAATGAATCAGATACGTATCTTTTTTTTAAAGGAAAAATAAATCACGAACAAACAAACAAACAGAATATTAGTCTTAGCATGCAATTGCTTACTTTTATTTAATGTGATACTCGTATTTAAAATCAATACATACACATGTATAACAAACATAAATTTTGAGTGATAAACCTAACTACTTACTAAATAATGCACTCATGGAAAATATAAATTACTGATAACAAGATTGTAACCGTTTATTTAATAGCTGAGAACGCACTAATATTAAATAACTGGTGGGTCCTCAAATATTGACAGAGATCAATGATTGTCTCATAAGGTGGAAATACCTTTTTTTACGTACCTATCTAAATTAAACAGGGTATCCTTCATAAGAACCATTGCTTTCGTTATTTATTTAATCTTTTCGGTAAATTAAAACAATTGTATTAATTGTGGTACTGCTTATTTGGGAGTAAGAGTGCATCTTTAAATAAGGCTGCATGATAATGTTCAGAGAAATAGCAGATGCATAAAAACTATATTCTAAACAATCGTCTCGGATTCGAATCATTTGGATTCCATTGACAGACAAGATCGAAACATCATTATGGAATTTTGTTTTAATCCTTATCTAATCAATGCCTGCAGAAATTTTCACATCTATTCATGTTTTAAAATTTAATGTAATTTGTGTGTTCCAGGCGTGATGAATTATTCATGCAATTTTAAGAGATTGTTACAATTTTGTTCCGTTAAAGGCATTCATTTTTGTGTGTGTGTGTCGTATTTTACCCGGAACTAGCGATAAATTAAATACTTTAATTCAAAATGAAAGGGAAGGCAGAGGAGATTTAGAGCTGTTCTTGTGGTATCATTGGTTTTTACATGCAACGACTGAAAGAATAGATGTATCTTTTAAGTTAAATTGAAATGCTGTAGAATGTTATGCTTTCATGACTGTGTAATATTTGCATATTTTCTAAAGCAAATTTAAAATCTAGTGAAATATAAATTTGAAGAAAATTGTCACTGTTTGAAAAAAGTGTGTGTGCCTTGTAAAATAAGCTAAATACCATAAACTGTGAAAAAAATAACCTTGCTTAATTAAAGCTACCTACAGTAGTGAAGACCCTCCAGACGCTCGTATCTGTCAACCTCCAGACGCCCCAATCTGTCAACCTCCAGACTACCAGTATCTGTCAACCTCCACAATGCCTGTATCTATCAACCTCGAGACAGCCAATTTCTATCAAACTCCTTATTGCCCATATCTGCCAACCTCCAGACTGGCCATTTCAGTTAATATACAGACTCCCCATTTCAGTTAACCTCCGGACTGCCTGCATCTGCCAACCTCCCCAATGTCCGTATCTGTCAACATCCACACTGCCCGTATCTGTCAACCTCCCGACTGTCCATATCAGCCAACCTCCAGACTGTCTGTATCTGTCATCCTCCAGTCTGCCCATATCTGTCAACCTCCAGTTGGCCTGAATCTGTCATCCTCCAGTCTGCCCATATCTGTCTCCTCACGTCTGCCCTTATCTGTCTCCTCCAGTCTACCCAAATCTGTAAACCTCCACATTGCCTGTATCTGTAAACCTCCAGATTGCCCGTATCTGTCAACCTACAGACTAATCATATCTGTCAACCTAGAGACTGCCCATATCTGCCAACCTCCAGACTGCCCATATCTGCCAACCTCCAGACTGCCCATATCTGCCAATCCTCCCGACTGCTTGTATCTGCCAACCCTCAGACTGCCCATATCTGTCAACCAAGAGACTGCCCATATCTGTCAACCTAGAGGCTGCCCATATCTTCCAACCTCCAGACTGCCCGTATCTGCCAACCTGGAAACTGCCCGTATCTGCCAACCTCCAGACTGCCCGTATCTGCCAACCTCCAGACTGCCCATATCTGCCAACCTCCAGACTGCCCATATCTTCCAATCTCCAGACTGCCCATATCTGCCAACCTCCAGACTGCCCATATCTTCCAATCTCCATACTGCCCATATCTTCCAACCTCCATACTGCCACTATCTGCCAACCTCCAGACAGCCCATATCTGCCAACCTCCAGACTGCCCATATCTGCCAACCTCTAGACTGCCCATATTTTCCAATCTCCAGACTGCCGGTATCTGCCAACCTCCAGACTGCCCGTATCTGCCAACCTCCAGACTGCCCATATCTACCAACCTGGAGACTGCGCGTATCTGCCAACCTCCAGCATGACCATATCTGCCAAACTCCAGTCTGCCCATATCTGCCAACCTGGAGACTGCCTGTATCTGTCAACCTCCATACTGCCCATATCTGTCAACCGAGAGACTGCCCGTATCTATCAACCTCCCTACTGCCCATTTCATTTAACCTCAATACTGCCCATTTCATTTAACCTCAATACTGCCCATTTCGTTTAACCTCAATACTGCCTATTTCATTTAACCTCCAGACTGTCCATTTCAGTTAACCTCCAGACTGCCCATTTCAGTTAACCTCCAGACTGCCCATTTAAGTTAACCTCCAAACTGCCTATTTCAGTTAACCTCAAGACTGCCCATTTCAGTTAAACTCCAGACTGCCCATTTCAGTTGACCTTCAGACTGCCCATTTCAGTTGACCTTCAGACTGCCCATTTCAGTTGACCTTCAAACTGCCCATTTCAGTTGACCTTCAGACTGCCCATTTCAGTTGACCTTCAAACTGCCCATTTCAGTTAAACTTCAGACTGCCAATCTTAATCAACCTGCAGACTGTCAGTTTTGTTGCACACAAATTGACCTCTGATATTTTTGAAACAATGAGAGACTAACAAGGTCTGACATGAAGCAAAAGTTTGCAAAACCTGTCTGACCCACCAGCCCAGTCATGGGACTGGAAAATAAAGTTGCCAAATTTACAATAGACAAAGAACAATTTCATTAGTGAAAACAAGATTTCTGTCTGGTACATGTAAAAGATGGCAGTTATTCAGATGTCTGAAAAAGTCAAGAACACTTGTCTTGTATGTTAAATATTTCATGACGATCTTTGGAAGAAAGTCACCTGTTTCTCTTGGATGTGACCATGTCTAGCAAGTTTTTATAAGTATGAGAGGATAGCCCTTCCATAAAACTGTCTGTCTTAAATGGGCAAGAAAGTCACTGAGGGAATACCATTTAGGCATAAAAAAATACTTACCATTACAATACCATTTTTATAGTTTTTTTCTTTTTTTAAGTGTGTGTTTTAAAATGTAGTTTACAAAACCTTTAAAGCTATACTGAATATCACTTTAATGCCAAACTTCAATGATGTCAATATCATTATTACATAAAGCCTAATAAAAAAATAAAAATAATAATATAGGCCTGCCATCCGTACCTGTTTTTGGACAAGAAGTAACCCTCACCAAACAATTATTGTTTGGGGCCTTAGGCTAAATTTGCCGGAGTAACTCAAAGGGGGGAAATGAAACATTTCTATGTAACATTATATGTTGTAATACCTCACTTCTACAGAACATATAGTTAAAATGCCAGGGCAATATTGTCGACTATTACCTTCACTATCACCTTCTGCCGCAATGTCTCCCTCTGAATGTAATGAAGTTGACAATTTTAAGGGGTTCTCTCATGATTTCCATGTGAATTTTAATAGCATACTTAAAAAATCTACAGTTTTTGTCTGAATAGATATTGACTGCCTTCCAAAAATACTGTAAACCTCGGTTTTGCCTCGGTCGACAGTATTTACCTCAGGTTGACAATGTGCACTGTCACCCTCAAGGCAGTCAATATTTATATATTATTCCACTTGGAACTTTCCCGCTCTCACTCCCCAAATGGCATTATCACCTTTTCTTTACCGACGTACACCAGTCCGTCACCAGCATCACCACATAAATGTTTCAGTCATCAATTATGCATGGGCAGTTCCTGGTAGATGCTTCTGTTAGCAGCTTTTCCTCGAAACTTGTTACTGCTTTTGACTTTTATTAGCTTTAACCAGATTAACAAATGTACATGAAAGATTTCTTTCTAGAAAAATAAGACGTAAGAAACTGCCTGTCTTGTTCCACTTACAGAGCTTGTTCGTTTTAAAAAAAAAAGGAGAAGAAAAATGTTACGTTATGGTCAAAATATTGATGTCTCACAAAATGTCACCATGACAGTATGTTTCTCACGCAATTAACCAGCTAACTCCTCCAAGTGAATTGACTTTTTTCTTAATTTTTGAGGTATTTACACAGTTGAATTTCCATATCACAGAAGTTATTGATCATGACGTGAGACCTAAAGCTTAAAAAAACAGTTTCCAATTAATATCTGAAAAACACTTGCACCCAGGAACTTTATACTTGTAATGCGAGCTGGTAATGACTAGGAGATGACCTCTCTGATTTTAAGATCAGTACCGTAGGTCAAAGGTCAAGGATGCAGTATCTTGGGATGAAAAAACAGTTTCCACAAGGAACTTTATAATTGGAATGCCAGTTGGTCATGACTAGTTGGTGACCCCTATTGATTTTTGGATCAGTTGGTCAAAAAGTCAATGTCAAGGTGACTTTGAGGTTAAAAAACGTTTTACCATTGAATAACTTAAGAACACTTGCACGAAGGAACTTCATACTTAATATGCCAGTTGGTAAAAAACATTTCCGCTCAATATCTTAAGAACCTTGAACCCAGGAACTTCATACTTCATATGCCAAATGGTGATGACAAGTAGATGACCCCTATATATTTAGGGATCATTGGTCAAAAGGTTGAGGTCAAGGTGACCTTGAGGTTTAAAAATGGGAGAGACATATTGTTTTTGCCCTGTCCATCAGTCAGTCTGTACTTCACACATTGTTTCCACTCAATAACTTGAGCATGCTAAGACCCAGGAACTTCTTATTTGGTATGCAGGTTGGTCATGACCAGTAGATGAACCCTATTGATATTGCGATCAGAAGGTCAAAGGTCAAGGTTGTGTTGACCTTGAGGTAGAAAAACAGTTTTCGCTAATAAATAAAGAATGCTTGCACCTAGGAACTTATCCCAGTTTGTCATGAGTAGATGACCCCTATTGATTTTGAGATCAGTTGATCAAAGGTCAAGGGCCCAGAAGCTTCATACTTGGTTTGCAAGATAATCTTGTTTTAATAGATGACCCCTATTAAAGTCAGAAGGTCAAGGTCACTCTGACCTTCAGGTGAAAAACAATTTGTTGGTCACCAGTTCATATGTCACCTTTCTTACAGCTCAATAACTAAAGAATACTTGGATCCAGGAACTTCATTCTTGGTGTGCAGGTTTGTCATGACCAGTAGATGACACCTATGATTTTTGTCCAATAGTACAAATTTCATGTCCATCATTGATTATTTCTCACGTTCGACCACACAAGGGGGAGATAAGTACTTTTTCAAAAATGCAATCTCTAGTTATTAGCTGTTAGAACCCTTAAAATGACAAAATGTGTTTTCAAACTTAGGAACAGTAAGTGCTAGACTCCCGACAAAAAAAGTTAGAGGTGGTATATTGGAGTCACCCTGTGGTCAGCTGGTCCGAGTCTTTTGCCAATAACTTGTATGGAGCATAACTTTGAAAATACGGGATGGAATTTAATTAAACTTGATACAATGTTAAATCACATTGGGAGGAAGTGCAGTGTACAAGAACCATAACTCTATTTCAGCTAATCACAGAGTAATTGCCCTTTGTTACTCCTGAAAAATAACAGATATATATTTTAATTTTTATTGATTTTTTTGCTCTTAACACTTAGGGCAGATATGTTTAAATGCAATCTTAGGCTTTAAACCAGGAATTTTGCCCCCTGGTTCTATGATTATGAACTTTCTCAAGTCTGAGTTCAGACTCAAGTGGCAAAACTGCAAATCTTCATTTCTTTCAATATGAATTTTGATGATGATATTTGCTGATTTTTTTGATTTTTTTTTTTTTAATTTTACTTTTATTCACATTTTTTTGTTAAATGAATTGAAAAAAAAATCTTTGGATTCTTTGTAATTATATGAAATTGTTTCCTGAGTCTTGAGTTTAATTTGGACTGAAGATCATTGGTATTTATGGCCCCTGGACCCTGGCAGTTCAGCCATTTTCATATTGAATAGATAGATACTCAGGCAGTAACTACAGTCTTTTGGTGAACCTTCGCTTTCGTTGACAGTAAAATCAGGGATGATTAACGTTCAGGATTAATTCTGAAATTAGAGATCAGGGCCCCTTAAACCTTCTTTTGGCCTGAATCCCTCAGTCAGTGATTGTTCCTGTGAAATATATATGCTATCAAGATATATGAACAAAATAGTTTACTACAAATTTGCTTTCCAGTGGTTATCGAGATTTGTCAGTGAAATAAAAATGATATTTTATGGTTTCAAACAGTGAAAATATCAATATTTTTAGCCCTGTTCGGTTATCCAAAATACACAAGGAACTGGGCACATTATCAATGACGTCATTTTATTGGAAAATGATGTCACATGCGCGTACATTTTGGTGTGTTTTTCTTATAAATGCAATGAGCTGTCTTTTAATACTTATTTAAGGCATATAAATTATTTTTTTTAAATGTTTGAATCAGTGTAAAATTGTATTGTATTTAAATGAGTAAGCACCAAAAGTTAAATTTCGCGAGAGGCTTACTCCTTGAAATATATTACGATCTTAATGAAAAACAAACAACCATCCTCTAATTAATGCCTCTATTATTACTCTATCTCTTCTCTAACATTGCAGGTATGTAAGGTGGTGAGCCCGAGAGGCCCTCTGAGCTGCGCCCGCACATACTTCATGAACAGAAACTTTGTCAACCCATTCCAAGGTAGGTAAATTTGTCATAACTGTAGGCACTAATGGTATTCATTAGGCTATATTTTTAACCAGGTTTTCAACGAGAACCGGGTAATTAGAATGAGGTTGTCGTTAGGCGGGCGGGCGGACGGGCGGGCGGGCGTCAAACATTGGTTTCTGTTCAATAACTTTAGCAAGCATTGATAGATATTGATGAAACTTGGTGTGTAGGTAGCTTATGTACAGAGCTAGCTTGGGATTGCTTTTGAGGTGGGTGGGGCTAAGGTCAAGATTGCCTGTTACTAAAAATAGAAAAATGGTTTCTGCCCAATAACATAAGTTAGCATTGATAGATATTGATGAAACTTAGTGTGTAGGTAGCTTATGTGAAGAGCTAGCTTGGAATTGCTTTTGATTGGGGAGGGGCTAAGGTCAAGGTCACTATAACTAAAAATAGAAAAATGGTTTCCGCCCAATACATTTAGTTAGGATTGACAGATATTGATGAAACTTGGTGTGTAGGTAGCATGTGAAGAGCTAGCTTGGGATTGCTTTTGAGTGGGGAGGGGCTACGGTCAATGTCACTGTTACTTGAAATAGAAAAATGTTTTTTGCCAAATAACTTTTGATAGCATTGATAGATATTGATTAAACTTGGTGTGTGGGTAGCTTATGTAAAGAGCTAGCTTGGGATTGCTTTTGAGGGGGGCATCTCTTTTTGATAAAAGTAAAGATAACGTCATACAACAAATTAATTGGCTATAATTTCTGATTGCCCATAACAAAAACCTGGTTTTGTCGCATAACGGCGCTTCTAGTTAGTATTGAAAATATTGATATATGTTGTAGTGTTTTAGCTAAAGGGTTATGAAAGGATGCTGCAATATTGATGAATGTTTTAGGGTTTAGCTAAAGGGTTATGGAAGGATGCTGCAATATTGATGAATGTTTTAGGGTTTAGCTAAAGGGTTATGGAAGGATGCTGCAATATTGATGAATGTTTTAGGGTTTAGCTAAAGGGTTATGGAAGGATGCTGCAATATTGATGAATGTTTTAGGGTTTAGCTAAAGGGTTATGGAAGGATGCTGCAATATTGATGAATGTTTTGGGGTTTAGCGAAAGAGTTATTGAAGGGTGCTGCACCCTGTCTTTTTTTGGTAGCACCCATCTGCCTTCATGGAGACCAGCATGGGCAATTATATGTTAACAAATGTGTATAATATAGACACTAGAGCCTTCTTATGCATGGGCAATTCTGGACCATTTTGAATTGTAAGATAGATTTCCACTGCAAAATGTGTTTGAATAAAACCTGTATGTAGTGTGTTGATTATTAAAATCACACGGAATGCATCATTTTCTGTATTTAAATGCCAAGAAAACACAACAACAATTACCTTTATTGCATAGACGATCAAAATAGTGCAACAGCAATAACAGCCAAGAATACTAGTACAAAGTATGAAGCATGTTGTTTGCATTTGTGTTCTGTTGTCAGAATTATAGTAAAACAATGTTAAAAAATATAAGGCAGGATTATTGATCATAAAAAGTGTGTTGGTTTTTTATTTTCATTCGGGAAGCACAAGACGGCAAAATTTTCATAGAAACAATTTGGTACGGCCTTGGCATTGTGCAAAAAAAAAAAGAACTTCGAAAATTTAGATTTTGGGCATTTCCCTGTAGTTGACAATGTATTATACACGTATGAGAGGGGTAAATGTTCATCAGCAAACAGCAACAATAATCATGGCTGGGTATCCTACAATTGTATGGTGCATTTTTGTTTTTCAACCCATTGTGTAAAGGGTAAAGCTAGGATAAACAAAAATACAATAATAAGTAATATGTTTAATAGTGATTGTAATCAGTTTTGCTATCCAGACAAGAGTTATTATTCCATAATACGGTATTCAGCTCCATTAGGAATTTGTACATATGCCAAAAATTGCACCTCCTACGTCAGAGCTCAACTTGTCCCAAATCGTTGATCTGCCTCTGATATGAAACATGTTGAAGCGGACCATTATCGAATCAGATGTTATCCTATGCCATTTGGTACACAAATTCTTTTCAACCTACTGTGTAAAATAAAATGCTAGCATGGACAAGAAAATGATAATAGGCAATATGTTAAATAGTGATTCTAATTTGTTTTGCTATCGAGACAAGAGTTATTATTCCCTATACGGTATATAGCTCCACTGTGAATTTGTTGGAGTATATATGCCAAAAATTGCACCTCCTAAGTAAAAGCTAATGGATCTGCCTCTTATATTAAAAATTACAAGTTTAAGCGGACCCTAATCGAACACAGACTTTATCCTAGGTAATTTGGTACACATTTTCTTATCAACCTACTATGTAAAAGAAAACCCTAGCATGGACAAGAAAATGATAACAAGAAATATGTTTGATAGCGATTGTAATTTGTTTTGTTTTCTGGACACGAGATATAATTCCGTATAAGGTATTGCTCTACTGGGAATTGTTGGAGAACGGGCTGTTTACTCCGTCTTCTTACCGAAAGTCGGTTTATTTACGTAATCGGTTTTCTCTTATTTTGGGGTTTTTAAGCTGGTCTTCTATTTTCTTGATAGCAATAACAATATTCATCAGCCATTAGCCCTGCAATATCAGGCCTCAGGGATTATAATCCCAGACTGTTTGTTCTGCCAACCTTAAGATTTAGATATCCAATGGGAAAAGATTTGCTTGTTTTGCAAAAAGAATGGACTGAAGTATTAGATAAATTAGCATTTCTTGACATAATTGTATGATAAATTTGGTAACAAATATACTTTTTAATTTTTTTTAATTTTTCGCCTTGCGCTCGCCTCTGATTTGCCTTAAATTAAAAAAAAAGTTTTTTTTGTTTTTTTTCGCTCGCTCGCTTCTACTTTTTTGGGGCAAAGTCCGTAGAACAAATGATCAATTTGTTGTGGCCTAAGGGGCCTAACTTTCTTCCCTTAAAAATTCATTATTTTCATTACATTCATTAACCTCCATTTCTGGGCAAGAAAAGGTCCCAAATCAGTATTATTTTCATCTGAAAAAATAATCACAGTAATTTCTGAACATAATTCTATTTAAACTGCCAAAGCTATGTAATTTTGTAACATTCATTACTGACAACAATTCAGACTTTAAAGGCCAATTAGCAATTAGCCGCTTTTCATCGAAATAGAATCCATTGGTATTTTCTCTCGATTTTTTTTCTGGAGACTGTGTCAGATATATTATTATCTAACAAGTAATTAACTTGTTCTGACTTCTTGTCTCTTTAATCCTGCATTATTTCGCTGCTAATTAGACAGTGAAGGAAAATTACTTTTCTGTTCTTAAATGTATCAGGTAATGTAATTCTTGGCTGCCATTCGCTTTGGTTGTGTAATTAATGGATGTTTGAGTGGCATACTGAATTTAATTAGTATGGCAATAATTGCTGTATTTGAGAGGATTACAAGTGATAGCTTTGAAAAAGGCAAAGTCTTTATTTGTAGAAAAGAGAGTTATGGCCCATTACCAGACATCTGGCTCTCAACTAACTTAAAGCAGAGTTATTACCAACTATTGGTAAAGCAGAGATTTATCCCTGACTTAAAGGCCTTTATCAATTAAGCAAACATAATTATGGTCCCTTACAAATAAGCATACAAAAAGCCCCATACAAATAAGCATACTTATGGCCCTTTACCAATGAAGCAGACATATTGGCCCTTTACCAATTAAGCAGACTTATGGCCCCTTACAAATAAGCATAATTATGGCCTCTTACAAATAAGCAGACTTATGGCCCTTTACTAATTAAGCAGACTTATGGCCCCTTACAAATAAGCAGACATATGACATGGCCCCTCACAATTAAGCAGACTTGTGGCCCTTAATTAATTAAGCAGACTTATGGTCCCTTACAAATAAACATACTTATGGCCCCTTGCAATTAAGCAGACTTATGGCATGGCCCCTTACAATTAAGCAGACTTGTGGCCCTTTACTAATAAAGCAGACTTATGGCCCCTTACAAATAAGCCTAAGTATGGCCCCTTACATATAAGCAGACTTATGACCCTTTTCTAATAAAGCAGACTTAGGGCCCCTTACAAATAAGCAGACATATGGCATGGCCCCTTACAATTAAGCAGACTTGTGGCCCTTTACTAATTAAGCAGACTTATGGTCCCTTACAATTAAGCTTACAAATAAGCATACTTATGGCCCCTTGCAATTAAGCAGACTTAAGGCATGGCCCCTTACAATTAAACAGACTTGTGGCCCTTTACCAATTAAGTAGAGATATGGCCCTTTACCTATAAAGCAGAGTAATTGCTCTTACCAGTGAGCAGAATTATGGCCACATACAAATTAAGCAGACTAATGGCCTTTTGACAATTATACAGAGTTATGGTCCTTTGACAAGTTAGCAGAGTTATGGTCCTTTACTAGTTAAGCAGTGTTATGCCCCTTTACTTGCTAAATGAGCTCAGAGACGGGGTATTTTTATTGGAGAAACAGATAAATTTTCTTGATGGGGGATGCATGTCTAGACAACAATTACTTTGTACAATTATTTATTTCAAAAGTTATAAACATACATAATGATTCTATGTACACATGTTCTAATTAGTTTAGCAAATTAGACATGGTCCATATAGGTAATCAGAGTACATGCCCTTGTTGCTCATAAAAGCTGCCCTTAGTGCATAAGAAAATGAAAAGAAACTAATAACAATGAAGTATACATAAAATGCTTTGTAAAATTTCAAATAAATCCTAATTGTTTTTGACAACGTTTTTTAACATTCGGAACTCCTATTTTATGTTCTAGATTTTCCCCCAACATATTTTCTGTGCTTTATAAGAAATATGGCAATGTTTTTTATGGCTTCCAACAAATTTCAATTAAAAGGAACGTTAGCAACACAAAGATATTGGTATGCATCGCTAAACAGATAATAACAATCATAAAAATATCATGTTTAATGAATAATGAAATATATGCACATTTCGTCAAAGCCCCAGTTAAGAAAAAAATGGCTTACATTAAAATAGCTGATACATTTATTGAGTTTGCTTTGCCAGGTTGTAAAATAATTTATATCCCACCATTAATTATGTCATTTACATATTTTTCATAAATAAAAAGTGGAATAACTTTCGACATGACGTCATAAAAAAAAGCAATGTAAATGTGCATTCTATATAGCGATGTTTAATGTATTTGGCATGCTAAATAAACAATTTAGTGTTTATGATATGAATAGAATATCACATTCATGGTCATTAAAAATGTATTTCATTGAACTTTCTTAACTAAAATGGGGACTCGTTTGTTGTTGTTTTTATCTCAAAATAAACTGTGGCAAATCATTTGGAGTATTAAAATTAAAATACTTAAGGCTCGAATCTTTTAACAAATGTTGACATATGCTCAAATATTGTCTTTAAAATCCAAGATTTGCAAATGCGTTACTATCACTAATCAACTAAAGGCTGTAGCGTGATTGGTTGACTGACATTATCACATGATGCTAGCAAAGTTTTCACTAATGGGCTAAATTTCTGCCAGTTTAGTATTAGTCTCTGATGGCAAGTGGATGCAGTATCAGTTTTCTAATATGTTCTTGACTGTAGCCCACTCAAACCAGGTTGTTTTTTAACCCTTTGCATGCTGTGTAAATTGTCGTCTGCTCAAAAATGTCGTCTGGTTTATTCTAAATTTCTTTCAATTTACTTAAAACTTTGGGGATATATTGACTGAGTGGCAAACAGCTTGGAACCTGACCAGGCGCCGAGTTACTCGGCGTCTGGTCTGGGTCCAAGCTGTTTGCAAAGCCTTTAAAATCGCCATCAGCAGCCTAAGGGTTAAACTGTATTTTATTCTACAATTTGGGTATCGAAGAGTAAAATAATACTACAAGAGTTTTCATATGCATTACCAGTAAAATTATTTTGGGTGACAAAACATAACTAAGTGGCTTTAAGTGACCACTCATGTAATATAACATGTATATCATAAACTATATACTGCAAGGCTCTTTTATTACACAAGCCTAAAATATCAAATATCAAGATGCCATGATGTATTTACAAGATATTTAACAACAACAGCAGCATGATGATAGAAACTGCAGCCTGTAGATCTTGTTACAGCAGAAGTAGATCTGCTGGTGCCACATGTAGTATGAATGAAAACACAGCGTGAACATGTTGTAGAGGGCCACGAAAAATGGCGTCCCAGTCTGAGTAAGTCCTGGAGCAAAATGTGAGAGTAGGTCGAAAAAAAGGAACGGTGTGACTAGAAGAAGGTATAAAAACACCATCACGATGGCAAGTTTTGTGAGTGCTATTTCTTCCTTGAGTCTTCTGTTCAGAATGAGCGCTGTACTGGCGTTGTGCTTGATGAATAAATAGTTTCTTGAGATGACAGTCTGTCGAGTGCCGTAACACAGCGGGAATAACATGGATAATAGCAGAGGCGTTGGAAGAAATATCGTTATGGAAGTGATGTACCAGTAATATATTGCCTTGTATTCTGTTATTTTGGTATTTGTGGACTTCCGTAGTAAGGTGAAAGTCTTGTCGTGGTAAAGGCTGCCCTGCTGTATGACGTCGTACTCCCAGTAACGCGGAAGCGCACTTATAAAGCCAATTAAGTAGACAAGGACAACAACTATGGCTGCCTGGGTCGGGGAGCAGAGGGACTGTGATTTCCGAGAGGTGACTGTGATTGAGCGTTCGAGGCTCATCAGGATGAGCAACCAGACTGTCACAAACCAGAACCAGTCTCGGCTGATCAGCGCATATTTCTGGGCGGGTACTAGAATCTCGATGTATCCAATATAGTGCTGAATGTTATACACTATGGTCGAAATGATTAAAAAAACACTTGCAATTGACATTCCAAGTAAATATGTATCCATTGACGTCCGAAATTGTTTTAACAGCACAAATATGTTCGTGAAATTCCCTGCTAATCCAATGAGGAGAATCACGGGAAAGGCGATGTAACACACATAGTTTGACATTTCAATCCAGTTTTCCATCGGTGCGGACGTGTTATGAACCTGCATGTAGCATTCTGTATGGGGTGTGACGCAGTCTAGAGGTGGCATCAACACCAGCAGTTTGTCACCATACACTGTAGACTGGTAGGCCCCATTCATTTTGGACTGATTTGCTATTTAACCCAAAGAAAATTTTACAATCCCTGAATCCAAGGTCTGGATTATAAGTCCCACATCACTTTTATTTTAGCAAAAGAAAAACTGGAATTGAAGTCCATTGTCACTTTTATTACATTCAACATTTGGAGTCCCTGGAGGTTTTTAAAGCCGCAGACAAGAACGTTGATGCTGATGCCTGAAAGTAGAGATAGATATTGGATATTCATTATCATCTCTTTGTGAAAATGTTCATGACATTTACCAAAGTCTCCAGAGGTCTCTAGAATTGAGAAAAATGAAGAGATTTCAGAAGAATTGATAATCGGAGAACCTTGTAAAAGGAAATGCCAAAAAAAAAAAATATTCATTTTTAAGGCGTAATTTGTTTAGCCTCAAACATACAATGTTTTTTAATCCTTTTACAATTGTTTGATGTTGCAAGCACTTCTAGATCCTTATACTTTCAGGAACTTAATAATGTTTAAAGCTGCTGCTGTTTTCAGTGTAGGGACTATTAAGTGCATTTATAAGATGTAATTGAGTTATAATAAGATTGGCAGGGTGATTGTTAAAAGATTGTAAATGACTTTAGATAATATAGCAGATAGGAAGTTTTTACTTCTACCCCTTGGCTTGGTAGTTTCCCAGTTGATGTAGCAATTTTGCTTTGGCAATAATTACAAAAATGTTGGAATATAACATGAAAAATATTTGTTGTAAAAAAAGTTGCTAATAAAAAACAATCCAAAAACACAGAAATGCATTGGAAAAAAAATGCTTCAGATTGTCATTAAGACAAAAGAAACAATAATAAACAGAGATTATTTGATTATTTATGGATAACAAATTTAACAATAATGTCCATTTACTAGGGAGCTAGACAAAACATTCCATGGACAAAACCTCCCATGTCATTTTGACTAGGTGGACAAAACCTCCCATGTCATTTTGACTAGGTGGACAAAACCTCCCATGTCATTTTGACTAGGTGGATAAAACCTCCCATGTCATTTTGACTAGGTGGACAAAACATCCCATGTCATTTTGACTCGGTGGACAAAACATCCCATGTCATTTTGACTAGGTGGACAAAACATCCCATGTCATTTTGACTAGGTGGACAAAACCTCCCATGTCATTTTGACTAGGTGGACAAAACATCCCATGTCATTTTGACTAGGTGGACAAAACATCCCATGTCATTTTGACTCGGTGGACAAAACATCCCATGTCATTTTGACTCGGTGGACAAAACATCCCATGTCATTTTGACTAGGTGGACAATACATCCCATGTCATTTTGACTAGGTGGACAAAACATCCCACATCATTTTGACTCCGTGGACAAAACATCCTATATCATTTTGACAAGGTGGACAAAACATCCCACATCATTTTGACTCCGTGGACAAAACATCCTACATCATTTTGACTCCGTGGACAAAACATCCTATATCATTTTGACTCCATGGACAAAACATCCCATGTCATTTTGACTCCGTGGACAAAACATCCTACATCATTTTGACTCCGTGGACAAAACATCCTACATCATTTTGACTCCATGGACAAAACATCCTACATCATTTTGACTCCATGGACAAAACATCCTACATCATTTTGACTCCATGGACAAAACATCCCAGATCAGATATTGACATTGTTGAAGGTTTTGTCCATTGGATGTTTTGTCCTACATTTCATTTACTAAGTAACAAGGTCAGATAAGAGTAGTCTAGTGATATAGGTGTCTGCCTCTCACCCAGAAGTTGTGGGTTTGGTCCCAACCATGGGTCCTTTCTCATTGCCTCTTAAAGGGACTAGACACCAGATGGTCCCAAAATTGGCAAATACAGTATTGCCTCAAAACAAGCCTTGAATTGTCAATGTGAGCTAGTATGAGGCTGATAATACATCATTTTATCACATGCTACACCTTGTTTCCGGTTTAATATAACCATCACGTATTTTTTTATATTACACATGTGTAATATAACATTGCTCTTCATCTATTGGTCAGAAAATATATCGCTCCGCATTTATATAAAAAGTTAATTGGCAAAAAGGAACTGCTAATTGGTAATATTCCTGTATACCAAACCTTCAATTCTTATTTTATTTCTATAATAAATATTTGTTTGGTTAGAGTAGTTGAATTTCTTTCTAAATATTAAGAGAGGGATAACAAAGTATGTCGTCTTGATGTCTTGAAAAAGCAAATTTAAAAGCGTCCAAAATTTAGTTTATTTTAACCGAAAATGAACATAAACATTATGACGTCACATCTACTAGATGACGTCATGATGTTTATGTTCACTTCCGGTATAACAGAAAGAAAGATTTCGTTAAAATTAAAGTGTTTAGAGTGTGATTTTTACTGGATATCATCTGAGAATGCATTCTTCAATAAACGGAATTAAAACGATCGTGTATATATGCTGTTTTAAATAAATCCTGGTACTACATTCCTGCAATGCATGTAGCGCGGGAAATGACAACACTTGGTGATATTCGGCTCATCAGCCTCGCAGGTGAAACAGGTAGGGTTTTTTGCCATTTTATACCGAAAAAGCATGTGATAAAAAGAATCTGACACTCGTTGTCATTTAATACCAATTTTATTAAATGACAACTCATGTCAGATCCTCTATTTACATGATTAAAATAATAAACACAACAATCATGTTATTTGGCAGACAACCTTAGAAAATTTCAAGTTGGAAAAATGCACAAAAACTGTACGATGGATCAGTAAGTAAGATTCAATGTTGTACACAACGATGAAAATTTGATGTAAGTTTTTGACAATTTCTTTTTTTCCTGCAATCGTATCATCTGGTGTCTAGTCCCTTTAAAAATGACACCAGTGCTGGTTTCTACCCGGGGAAACAGATCAGAGTGATTTGTATCAGCTTTTAGCTGTCTTCACATGATCTAAGTTGCCCAATATTTGTCCGCTTTTGCTCGTAATATGGGATGCATGATTCCATTACTTATTATGAAGTCTGGAAAATGATTTAAGGCTCATTCCAAGCCAATATCCTGGAAACCTTTTAGGCGGGGGATGAGTAAATCACTCTATGAGAGCTTTTAATACTGTTTTCTTATTGTTATTGATGAAGCCATTGTTGGTTTTTTTTCCTGAGAATAGAAGATTATTTGAAAATGAGTATCTCTCTCCCTGACATGATGTTCAATTACCTCAACATTATCCTAACTGCTCAAATAATAGGCGAATGGCATTTTCATGTAAATTTTCATCACTAAAAGACTTCTTCCCAAAATATATGCATCCAAGAGATGATCTAGCTCTCCTTTCTGGAAAACGGATCATTTATTTTCTCAGCGTTTGCTTGGAACTGATGCTTTGGGAATAATTAATTGCCCACAAAATGTAATTGAAATATTCTTGAACACCTTCAAACACAGGATCCAGTCAATTTACTCTGAAGATTATCTGAAAGAGCTGTAATTGCACTTATGAAAGGAGTAATTAAACCTTTCTTTATGTTACCCATTTTTTTTTGCTCATCTATGGAATGTTATTTTGCTGCAATCCATGGGTCCTGCATTCCCAGTTAGTTTCTTAGTTTATACTAATTTCCTTTAGCTCCATTATGACGAAAGCTGCTAGCTTATAGAATCATTATCGAGTCAGTTTTTTTGGGTAGAAACCAGTACTAGTATCCAATACAAGAGACTATGAGAAAGTTCCACTAGTGGGGATTGAACCTTTAGCTCTATTGTGACAAAAGCTGAAAGCTTATAGTCTCACCCTCAAGTCCATTTCTTGGGTAAAACAGTACTTTGTCCAATACAAGAGACTAGGTAAAAAAAGTTCCACTAGTGGGTATCGAAACCCACAACCTCTTGGGTGGGAAGCTGAGACCTATACCACTAAACCACTCTCACCCTGGTTGGTATCGAACCAACAATCTCTAGGGTGGGAGGCGGAGACCTATACCACTAAACCATGCTCACCCTGCTGGGGATCCAACCCACAACTGCATGGGTGGGAGGCGGAGACCCATACCACTAAACCATGCTCACCCTGGTAGGGATTAAACCCACAATCTTTTGCATGGGAGGCGGAAACCTATACCATTAAACCACACTCACCTCAGCCAGTTTCTTCTAATGGATATCTTCAAAAAAGTAATGTTAAGTGTTCAGTTAGCGCAGTGGCTAACACACTCGCTTCCCACCAATTTGACGCAGGTTCGATTCCCAGTCTGGGCGCATGTGAGTTTGGTTAGTGGTCACCAAGCTGGACAAGTGGGTTTTTCTCTGGGTTCTCCAGTTTCCTTCACAACACAAGACCACACTCTTGCGCAACGGCATACCGATGAGATTGAGGGTAATTTAGTACTCGTTATCATAACTTTCTTCACAATCATTGTAAAGTATATGTTTAAACTAAGAAATGTATACTTGTCCTGTCACTATTTCACTTTCTCTATGGTGTTTTATTGAGTGTGCTTGTTGGCTATTTTAAATTATATTATAAATTGCAAATCTTATCTTTGTGCAAATAATAATAATCGCCATCGGGAGGAACAATACCATATGCTTTAATTAAACAATAATGGGCCGGTTGTTCAGCGCTTTATTAAAGTTATCAATGTTAATTATACCAGTAACTTTCAAATCGTTACTGCTGTTGAGTTTATTGGATATACTTTTGATCTGCTGTATATCTTACAAGATTTAAGACAACTGTTTTAGCTATACTTTTTTATTTCTTTAATCAAACTTTCACAAAGTTCTGAACAATCGGCCAATTGTTTATTATAAAATGCGAAGTATTGAAATGTGCTTGTTGGCTATTTTAAATTATGCTTAAAGTATTGAATTTATCATTCCAAATTTAATCTTTGTGCGCATATAAAATAATAATGGCCATCGGCAGGAACGATGCTATTCTTACATGCTCTTCGAAACAACTTATAAATTTGATTTCGTTGCACAGTAGTTATTGTAACTTTCCTAAGGCCGAACAAAATAATTGTGTGGTCTAAGGGTTACATCTTGTCCCTAAACAGGTAGTTTTTAGCTCATCTATTCGAAGAATAAGGAGAGCTATCCTAGTCACCCGAGCGTCGGCGTCGGTGTAACCACTTATGTTTTTGTAAGAGTTTGTGTACCATCTCAAATATTTTCAAAGTCCATTGACATATGGCTTTGTAACTTTGCACATTTGTTCACCATCATGCCCCCAACCTGTACACAGGAGGAGGTAACTCTATCACGCATTTCGACAAAATTATGCCCCTTTTACGAATTAGAATTTACGTTAAAGTTTGCGTACCACCGCAAATATTTTCCAATTCAATTTATGTAAATATCTCAGCACATCATGTATTGCATTGAAATCTAATCTAACAGTGATCCATGCATGTTCTGCCAAAACTTTTTATTCCATACACCGAAAAGCGGCTGAAAAGTCGAGCGCGCTGTCTCTGTGACAGTTCTTGTTTTATTAGGCTTAATGTTAGAACATTTCTGTCATCATTGGTGAATGGGGTAAAATTAATCTTCAGTATAAAGCTTTTTTAGCTACTAAACTATATATTAAAACAAAAGTGACACTCACTTTTGTTTATCAATGGACTATAAAAACTGTAGGGTAGGTGCCTATTTCGTAAGTTGGGTCGGGTATCTAAAGCAAATATTATTATTTAATAGGCCTATAGAAAAAAAGACAATGACAACAGAGGTTGTAAATGGTCTGGGAACTGATCATATTTGATTACATCAGCACTACTTAAAAGGCTTCTCTGTTAGTTTTTCTTCAAAATTAGTTTTTCTACAGAGCAGTTCTTGATTGATCACATTGCTTAGCAAGAGTTTTCCAGGAAAAAAATGACCCATATTTCACCATTTGTCTCAGAACATGATTATCAAACGTAACTGATTTTAAGTACTCTAGGTATTTTTCTAGCCATCATTAGCAGGAATTTTCTTGGTTCAATTATCTGCCTACCAAAGGCTATTAATTTTTCCTTTACGAAAAAAACTTTGTGTCCATTTTAAAAAAAGGACATAATGTTTTCTCAATTCAGTAAACACTATTTTAGGCAATGAATAAAAAACCAATGTAGTTGTTGAAAAACAAATCAGATCTTTAAAACACTAGCTCTTCTACAGTATAGAGTGGGCATAAAAAATAAATAAATTATGTTTGCTATTATGTCAGCTATTTTGGTCGTATTGTGTATCTTCCCAAAGTAAGAAAATTCTCCCAATTTGGAAAGCACATGCAGGTGGTAAAAAATATCCAAATAAATTACATGTTAGCAGGCGTCTAGGTGTTATTTTGTTAGACCAAAACAAAACAAATAATCATCTGCCTCACAGACAATGCAAACTAAAATAGATTCTACCTGCAGCGATTTTGTTCTCTAAATACTGTTTCTTTTGTCTTTTGTCTTAATAACAAACTGAAGCATATTCTTTCATGGAAAAACAAAAATTAAGCTATGAGCGTACTCTTTTAGTAATTAACTACAGTTACACCAGTCAGTTCCTTATATACCTGATATGACTCACAATTTTGTTTGCCCAACTCCTGAAAAAATATTTGTTTAATTATATGAAAATTTTATCAATAATTGTTGTTACCTACATCATATGGGCGTGCAATGGGGCATCTAATTGGTAGCACAGGTAGGAGATTAAGGGAGCTACCCTGGTGGAAATTGCAGATTACTGGATCGGCAGATGGTTTAGAGATATCCTGATTCCACATTTTATCTGTCAAAAACATATTTCAGTGACGTGATTTGTTAATGGATTCCCGGAAATATGCAGATCCAATGGCTCCAGGAAAACAGCCCCACCCCCCACCCCGTCAGGCTCCCAAATAAGTATTATAAAAATATTGATTACTGTTCCTTTATACATTATATGCTCCTATAATCAACACTCCAGTTTGCCAATTTCAAGCCATGAGAGCACTCTAAGGGTTTCAAAAAAGCTATTTTTGTTAGGGCCGCCCTGGCTGGAATGGTAACAGGTCCTTCATGTGCCAGGTCAATCACGTCCCAGATATTCCAATCATTCTAGTCTAAAATTTGTACTTGAGACTGTACGAAAGCAGGGGCGTAGCTAGTCCTCTATTCATGTGGATTCATAACAATGTACCTAAGGTAGGTTCGGGTTGGCATGCCCCCTATGAAAATGTTGAAAACTAGGTGCAATCTGGTGCATTCTGGGCGTTCTGAGGTGCTTTAATTATTTAGTACTGGAAAATGGAGTTTTAGGGCCATGTAGTATCTTCGGCTGATTTTTTTTATTTGTCAGAATCATGTGGATTCAGGTGCGTACTCACGTATAGGCAGCCATGCCTGGAAAGTTCCACACAATTGACATTTAATCATTCAATTGACCAATAAAAGGGATTCTTATGGGTCAATAAATAACAGCGCATAGTTTTATAATCCTATGGATTACTTTGACTGCGTCTGACAAACAACCTCCGATAAATGACCAGGCAGAGCAAAGCTGCCATTCACGTCATGTTTATTGGTACAAACAGCCAGTTCTTTCCCCTAATTTACTTGTCTTTAAGTGTTTATATATGTCTCCTGGTGGACATTTGTGGCATTATGGCCAGAACCCGTCATACATGAAGTCTAGGTACTGTCACCGCTGTGGTGTTAGTGTCAGCAGCAGCGGCAATGTGCCAACTTTTTAATGTTGGTCATAAGTAACTTATCTTAAGAAATATTGACACTTTTTGGATGCTGAGTACACATGATCAAAATGGCGATATGCGCATGTGTAGCAAATATTATATTTTTTATGAAAAAAATTGTTGGGTTGTGCCCCTTGGAAAACTGGAAAAACATTGGACGCATTCGGAACACTTAGGCCATTTTCCATCAAAAACAACCTCTGATGTATTTGGATGGTTTACAATGTCAGAAATCTTTACATTTAACTTATATATACTGCAAGAAGATCACGTAGTAATTTCAATTTAGCAGTTAAACTTAATGACTTTACTCTTGGAAATTTTAATTATTTATGCAATAAAAAAATCACTGGCAATCAATTGAAACTTAGATATTCAACACACACGTTAAAGCACTACAACCAATTAATACTATTATTTAACATTTAACAAACTACTTTAACTGATGTACCGGCATAAATCCGAGCTTGTTCTTGATGGAAAATGCCCGAGGAGTTCCAAATGATTGGGCGTTGCCGCATCCATTTGCTTGTCTCTTGTTTGCTATAAGAGATGTATTGTAACCCTGTACATTTTTTTATTTTACACATCTGCAGTGGTCTATCATTTTTTTTCCTTTGAAGGTTGTGATTTCAGCATGAGGTAATAAAGAATATGAGTTTCATGTCTCGGAATCTTAACAGTTTGGTTAAGCTGGAGATATTTCCGCTGTTTTTTGTTGTGAAGGTGCTTAGAAGAAATGATACAGACCTTGCCTGGAAAGATTATATAAGAAGTCGAACAACATTGTTGAAAACAGAAATAAATATGGTTATCATAATTACACTCTGATTACACTTATCATCGAAATGATTTTTTCAGTGAGAGATTTGATGAAATTCAATTTGGCTGCAAGGGCATTGAAATATTGATGGACCAGGATGTTGAAATACATCCATTATTAAATGTATGATATCGTACTATTTTCAGCAGGTAAATCTATTTATTTGAAGAGAGGCATTAATGAATTCCATTATTTTTGTCTTGCCACAGTTGCTTAGGAAAATTCATACTGTTAGATTAAGAGCCGTCACCTTGAATAAATTGAGAGATCTATCATTATAACTTTCAACCACTTATGAAAACCCGGTAGAAACCCTAGGGGTGAAGGCAAAAAAATCCTAGATGTGCTTCTGTTTTGAATTTTAATGTCTTTTAAAAACATCTTTGCTCCCAGCCGTCAAAACTAATTTTACATAATTTTCGAAAAAAAATTGAAAACATTAGATCAAGGCCACATTCTTCTTTTACATTGTTCTTAAAACTGTAGATTTTTTAGAAAACTATGAAACAAAGGTTGGATTTCCATGATAAGTTTCTGCTGTATACATTAAAAGTGTGTCTATTTCTAATCTCTGATGTATTAAAAGCTATTTGGTTTATAATGTTATTGCAAAAAAAGTAAAATCAGTTAAAGGTTTAGTTTCCATGGCGATTGGTTTTTGTTTATATATTCAGTAAGTTTCAATGATGCAAAAATAAGGCAACCAGCCATCTGTTTTCAGCAGCCCTTTTACCTGTGTTTACATTTAATTGATACCCATTTTGCTGACTCTGATTTAAATTCATTGATTTGCAAGTTTTCACTTCAAATGACTCATATTTGTGATCATATTTAGGCATCATTTAATGTACTGTGCAGAAGTCAATATTTCCTGAAAATATCAGAAAATCGGCAAAAGCATAATTGATTTAGGTGTTAAAGAGAGCTGATATGATCGTTTACAAATGTTTACTGCTGTTGATAATGTTTCCCCATCCATTATAAATTATGATATTGGATGGCACAGTTATTTTAAAAGTTCAATAAATTGACGCATCCATAAAGTTAGCATTTTATAGTTTGAATTTGCTTAATACAATGAATTATTTATTTAACAGCAATCAATATTACCAATTTTGAAAATTCGATTGTATATCGTCGAGTAATTATTCAGCTTTTTCCCATTGTGTGAATTTAAACATTACAGAAACCTATTAAACTGAAACACATTTTAAACATTATTGAAGAGATAAACATCATTTTTATGATGCTCCTAATCGAATTTGCCATAAAAATCAAAGAATTGACATGATAAAAACTAATGCATGATCAGAAAAAATGAAATTAAAATCAAATGAGTAAGAAAACAACTATGAAGATACTTACAGATTACTAATTGTGTTGACAAGTTAGTTTGCTTCAGCATTCATCTTATCCATTAGTTAACACAACCCATAACAAGAGATGCCATGTTCCCCAAACATAGCTGATGCTGCTCTGATAACGAAAACACAAGGTTGGAGCAGATAATTCCAAGATGACACTGGCGTAATACAGTCTGTAGCAGCTCCAGAAAACATGAGTAGAGAATCACA
Source organism: Mya arenaria (assembly GCF_026914265.1). Taxonomy (NCBI): domain Eukaryota; kingdom Metazoa; phylum Mollusca; class Bivalvia; order Myida; family Myidae; genus Mya; species Mya arenaria. Next base: position 22,118,436 of record NC_069133.1, read on the forward strand.
AGCAGCGAGTCACCCAAGCGTTATTGGAAATTGCTGAGTTACTATAGCGATGTGTGGGTCTGCGGAAGACTAGATTTTGTGTGGCTCCCTTCAGCAATCAATATTGGTGACTCCAGAAAATATCAGCAATGAAGCATTGTTCTTATTGACTCAAACACCACCATAATTTGTGTCATCAATAAACTAAATGCTTTTCTGGTAATTACCTTGGCTACCATAATTACACTTTTCAATCAAGTGTTATTACTTATCAAGCTTGTGTCATCAAATAAGGCTTTTCTGGTAACAACCTTGTCCTACTGTTATTGCACTTTTCAAGCGAGTGTTATTAGTTATCACATTTGTGTCATCAAATAAGGCTTTTTCTGGTAACAACCTTGTCTATCATTATTTCACTTTTTCAAGCAAGTGTTATTACTTATTAAGCTTGTGTCATCAATTAATGCTTTTCTGGTAACAACCTTGTTGTACAATTATAATGCTTTCCAAGCAAGTTTTACCATTATACATACTTTACAAGCAAGTGTTATAACACTGCCAAGTGTCATCGATTAACTCTGTTCTGCTAATGAGCTTCTTCCATCATTTAGACTCTTTTAAAGCAATTATTATTACACTTAAGTGCCATCATTACCTGTTTTTTTTTCTGGTAACAACCTTGTCTACCATTATTACACTTTTCAAGCAAGGCTTATTACTTATCAAACAAGTGCATCAATTAAGGTTTTCTGGTAACAAACTTGTCCTACCATTATTACACTTTCAAAGCAAGCGTTATTACTTATCAAGCATGTGTAATCAATTAAGGTTTTCTGGTAACAACATTATCCTACATTATTACACTTTTCAAGCAAGCTTTATTACTTATCAAACATGTGCCATCAATTAAGGTTTTCTGGTAACAACCGTATCCCATACATGCCATATTTTCTGGAGACCATTCAGGGGGATTTGTTCAAAAGGCTGAAAATTCAGGGGGATTTTGGTTGTATTCAGGGGGATTTATTTAGCAGGTCTAAGTTGGCGAAGTACTTTTAGATGCAAGTACGAAAAAAATGTATTCACATATAGTTTGCTTTGAAAACCTGTTAACTTTTTTTATTATACAGAATTATTTTATGTCATGATTTATCATATTCTTATGATACACTGTCATGTCATACTTAAATGCACTTGCAGAACAAAATATGTCATTGGAAAAATATGTTTTCAAGACAATTAAATTAAATTTACCTTCCTCCAAAGTCTTTTATAAAATTGTGCTTAATTCTATCAGCTTGATGACTTTCAGACAAGAAGAGAATAGAATAAATATTATTAATTTCTTCCTTCCAAAATAGTAATATTTCTTTGCCTTTGATAATTACTACAAATTAATTGATCACTTGTTGTAAAAGTTTCCTTTTTGGCATTTCACCCTTGTGGAGTTGTTTCTTTACATTCAGTTTCACTCACATACTGTGGCTTCACTTACTTTGTCATTATTGCCTGATGTAAAATTACTAAAAAAATAAAATAAAAAAAATATTATTTTTTTTATAAATTCCGGGTGATTTTAATCTCCCACCGGGAGACCGGGGGATGGATCGAAATTCCGGGGGATTTTTCCCCCCGCTGGGGGATATGGCATGTATGTTATTCTATGATTATTACACTTTCCAAGCAAGCGTTATTACCTATCAAGCATGTGTAATCGATTAAGACTTTTCTGGTAACCACCTTGTTCTACCATTCTTACACTTTCCAAGCAAGCGTTATTACTTATTAAAGCATGTGTAATCAATTAAGACTTTTCTGGTAACAACCTTGTTCTACCATTCTTACACTTTCCAAGCAAGCGTTATTACTTATTAAGCATGTGTAATCAATTAAGGCTTTTCTGGTAACAACCTTGTTCTACCATTCTTACACTTTCCAAGCAAGCGTTATTACTTATTAAAGCATGTGTAATCAATTAAGACTTTTCTGGTAACAACCTTGTTCTACCATTCTTACACTTTCCAAGCAAGCATTATTATTTATCAAGCATGTGTAATCAATTAAGACTTTTCTGGTAACAACCTTGTTCTACCATTATTACACTTTCCAAGCAAGCGTTATTACTTATCAAGCATGTGTAATCAATTAAGACTTTTCTGGTAACAACCTTGTTCTACCATTATTACACTTTCAAAGCAAGCGTTATTACTTATCAAGCATGTGTAATCAATTAAGACTTTTCTGGTAACAACCTTGTTGTACAATTATTACACTTTCCAAGCAAGCGTTATTACTTATTAAGCATGTGTAATCAATTAAGACTTTTCTGGTAAAAACCTTGTTCTACCATTCTTACACTTTTCAAGCAAGCGTTATTACTTATTAAAGCATGTGTAATCAATTAAGACTTTTCTGGTAACAACCTTGTTCTACCATTCTTACACTTTCCAAGCAAGCGTTATTACTTATTAAGCATGTGTAATCAATTAAGGCTTTTCTGGTAACAACCTTGTTCTACCATTCTTACACTTTCCAAGCAAGCGTTATTACTTATCAAGCATGTGTAATCAATTAAGACTTTTCTGGTAACAACCTTGTTCTACCATTCTTTCACTTTCCAAGCAAGCATTATTACTTATCAAGCATGTGTAATCAATTAAGACTTTTCTGGTAACAACCTTGTTCAACCATTCTTACACTTTCCAAGCAAGCGTTATTACTTATCAAGCATGTGTAATCAATTAAGACTTTTCTGGTAACAACCTTGTTCTACCATTCTTACACTTTCCAAGCAAGCGTTATTACTTATCAAGCATGTGTAATCAATTAAGACTTTTCTGGTAACAACCTTGTTCTACCATTCTTACACTTTCCAAGCAAGCGTTATTACTTATCAAGCATGTGTAATCAATTAAGGCTTTTCTGGTAACAACCTTGTTGTACAATTATTACACTTTTCCAGTGCTATAACATGGTCCTAGCAAGAGTCATTAGTAAATACTTTTCTGATAACAAACTTTTTTACTTTTTTTTTACAATTATGATATCAAAGAGTAAACATTTTATTAAATAATTGTTCTGAGATTTGTTACAGAACAAACTTTGTTTGGTGCCAATCTGGTATATTATATAGTCCCTGTAAGTAATAACCTTGTTCTATGATTATTACACTTTCCAAGCAAGTGTTATTACAGGGTCCAAACAAATGGCATCAATAAATGTTCTTTTGAATACGAGCCTGTTCTACCGTTTTAACACTTTCCAAGCAAGGGTTATTACACTTATCAAGTAAATGTCAACAATAAATGCTTTTTTGATAACGAGGCCTATTAGTAACAACCTTGTTCTACGATTATTACACTTTAAAAGCAAGTATAATTACATTAATCAAACAAGTTAATTAATAAATGCTTTTTTGATAACGAGCCCTATTAATAATAACCTTGTTCTAAGATTATTACACTTTCAAAGCAAGTATTATTACATTAATCAAACAAGTTAATTAATAAATGCTTTTTTGATAACGAGGTCTATTAATAACAACCTTGTTCTAAGATTATTACACTTTCAAAGCAAGTATTATTACATTAATCAAACAAGTTAATTAATAAATGCTTTTTTGATAACGAGGCCTATTAATAACAACCTTGTTCTAAGATTATTACATTTTCAAAGCAAGTATAATTACATTAATCAAACAAGTTAATTAATAAATGCTTTTTTGATAACCAGGCCTATTAATAACAACCTTGTTCTACGATTATTACACTTTCAAAGCAAGTATTATTACACTTATCAAGTAAATGTCAGCAATAAATGCTTTTCTGATACCGTCTCGGGTTGGTCTACCATTTTGACACCTTGGAAGCAAATATTATTACACTTACCAAGCATGTGTCATCATTATATTTTTCATTCACTGGTACCAGCCTAGTTCTACAATTATTACAGTTGGTTTATTTCCGTATATAATGATAAATTCTCTGGTTTCCTTATTGCAATTGCTTATATTATTTTTTTATTTGTGATTTTTACAACATGCTTCCTTTGAAAACTTTTTTGTTACCTCTTGAGAAAAACAATGAAGGAAGCTCCAACATTAAATCTTAGATTCTGTAAATTTATCATTTAATTTTGTGAGAAAACCCTCTTATAAAGCTGCACTCTCACAGATTGGACGTTTTGACAACTTCTTTATTTTTTGTCTTGGAACGAGCCAATTTTTGCGAAAATCCATGGGAACAGTTTTATAAGACAGCTGACAAAAAATAGACCGCAGATTTTTATATTTAAGTTCCAAAATTAATGTTTAATGCATTTTTCTTAAACCGTTAGTAACGGTTTAAGCCATAAAACATTAATTTTTGAACAGAAATATGAAAATCTGAGATCTGAACTTTTGTCAGCAGTCTTATATCAGTGCAGGTTAGCAGATATTCACGCAAAAATTTGCTTATTCCAAGACAAGAAATAAAAAGTTGTCAAAACGGAAAATCTGTGAGAGAGCAGCTTTAAGGCATGATATAAAGTTTAAACACTCAGACTTAAGTGGCCCTTTGTAAATGTTCGAATGATCTTCAGAATTTGTCAGAGATGATTTACTTTACAAAAGCTGTGTATGAATATAGTGCAAGCTTCGTTTCCTGACCAAACTCAATAAGGAAGATCTGTTAAGAAGTCGAGTTTTATGGCAAAATAAAAGATGTTCACACATGTTTCTTCAATGACTATCGATGGTGACAGCTCTGCCATTGTTTGCTGCACTTCACTGGCTTAATTTGCATACAAGATGCTGTTAGCTGTATTGTCCTTCATCTTCTACGTTTCATTCTGTTATTGTATTAAACATGCTGGAGAATCAGAAAGTTTGCTATAAACAGTTTTGTGATAAAGAGAAAGAAAGGAACTCGTTTAAATGACCTTTTATTATATGCTTTCCAGTGGTTTAACTATAGAGATTTATCAGTGAAATAATATTGAGTTTTTACTGTTTGAAACAGTTAAAATATCAAATTGATATTTTTCACTGTTTTGAAATTTTATTCCGTTCTCATTTCCAAATCAAACTTCAGCAGGTACAGGGCTTGGACAAATTTCAATGACGCCAAAATGACGTCATGTTTGTTAACTCCTTGATGCGCTTTTCTGAAAAATGCAAGAAAACTTTATTTAAAATCCTTTTTATGCATATAATAAAATATAAAAACTGTTTATTTTAGTGTAAGATCGCAACAGATTTCACCTCATGAACACCAAAAGTGAATATTGCACTCATGGCTGCGCCACTTGTGAAATATATTACAATCTTACACTGAAAAAAGCAATTATCCTCTATCTTTATTATTCAAAGTATAACACTTCAATGAACACACTTCCATTCTTTTTGCCATTCACCAGGCTGTCAATGATCATTCAGGGCTACCTAAATCAGAATTACCGTCTTGCTAAATTGTCCAAAATTGTATCCCAGGAATTGTGCATGAGTTTAAATCAGTCATTGTGTGATGCACGAGTTTCTCAAGGAAAGATTTACACTGTCTGGCACTGTGTGAGAAGGGAGGTGCATCAATATTGACCAAATAAATACCAATTACCCGGACATTGAATGGCCTGACCGTTCCGGTCCCCTGGGAGTATCAGCACTATCTGCTGACATGTTTTTCCCATTATTACAATCTTTTGAACAGTGCTTTGAAGTTTGGTAACCCTCATAAGGACAAGTAAGAAATTCGAAAAAACCTATTGATATTCATATTGAAGGTGGTGCCAACTTTTGAGAGGAAATTATGCTAACAAAAAATTCCAATAAAACACACCGCATACTCCTTGTTTATTGTTAAGATTTAGAAGCATTTTTGTCAGAGATGGAATAGAAACTAGTCCTATTGTATCTTTATATGTCTGGCCTATGGATTAAGGACATAGCCAAAGCAACCATTAATGTCACAAAAAGAATCTAATCATTTCTACAATATTGTTGTTATGGTACTGACTTATACTGGTAAAAAAGTATGTGAGTTATCCGGGCAGCTTTTCTCAGTTGGGAGAGCGCCTGACTTGCAAGCAGGGGGTCCAGGGTTTGATCCCCGAATAAGCCTCATATCTTTATGAGTCTGTGACATTTCGTGTCTACTGTGGGACCATGGCTAGTGCTCAGCGCATATGTGGGACTGAGCATTGTGGTGAACCGAGATGCCCAAAATAGTTTTATGTATTCCGGTCTCCCCAACAGCATAAAACCAGACCATATTCAGTTCAGATGGTGTTTACAAGGGTACTCTGGTTTCTCCAGCAGCATAAAACCTCACCATTCAGTTCAGATAGTGTTTACAACCTGGTTCTCCGGTCTCCTCAGCAGCATAAAATATCAGCTATCAGGTAAGATGGTGTTTACAAGGGTTACTATTCCCGTCTCCCCAGCAGAATAAAATATCAGCTATCAGGTAAGATGGTGTTTACAAGGGTATTCCCGTCTCCCCAGCAGCATAAAATATCACCATTCAGGTAAGATGGTGTTAACAAGGGTATTCCTTTCTCCCCAGCAGAATAAAATATCAGCTATCAGGTAAGATGGTGTTTACACTGGTATTCCCGTCTCCCCAGCAGCATAAAATATCAGCTATCAGGTAAGATGGTGTTAACAAGGGTATTCCTGTCTCCCCAGCAGTATAAAATATGACCTTTCAGGTAAGATGGTGTTTACAAGGGTATTCCCATCTCCCCAGCAGCATAAAATATCACCTTTCAGGTAAGATGATGTTTTAATGACTATTTGACAATGGCTGTAAAATAAATCAATTTAGACTCATCTTAGACCTGAGAATAAATAGATTTGAGAAAATTTCACTTGAGGCAAAATCATCATCATAAGACAGAGATATCACAGGAAATGTTGAATTAAAAGAAGTTGTGAGAGAAAGAAATACACATGAGAAAGGATGAAATCAAATTTCGAGGTCTTCAGTAAAATGTCAAAACAGATCGGTTTTAGTTTTTACTGCTTTATTTACTTTTGATTGTTAGAAGCCATTACTGGTGTCCTTTTTAAGAGGACTTGAGAAAGAATTTGAATTAATAACCTCGTGATTGAGCGGCATATACCTTTTGTCAAAATTCATTGTGTCGATTTCTCATATCTCATTATTTTGCATTATGTTGAAGTTTCTTTCCCGGTCCTAAATTTATTTCTGCTGTTTTTATATAAAACAATTCCACTAATGTCGATATTTCTTGGTAAATTAGCTTGCTGTTAAAAAAACAAACTGTTATAATTTGGAAGATTGATTATGTATCTAATGAAGAGACGTTTATTGCTCCAACGCCTGTCAGGAAAGTGTGATTTATTTTTATATATAAAACAGGGAGATTAAATAGATCGATCACTTTCATTATCAATAAACATAAATTTCATAAAATTGTCAAAAAAGCAATCCAATTTTTATTTGCTCTTTTCACAACAAAAATATGTTACAAGACTGGTTCAAAGGGGGATGTTTGTATCAGTGAAAACAGAATTTGGAGACAAAGAGGCTGTAAAGAGGAGCACAATGATTGTCAAAGAAGAATTAAATTTCCAGTAAAATGATAATTCCAGACAAAATTATCTGTCCATATTTTAAGTCCAATTCATCAGTTTTCGAAGATGTATTTCCGGTTGCATGATTTCTTCGAAGGATATGAAGTGGTGATCTATTTCATGGGAGATATTCTTCAGTCACAACGTTTTTCTTCAATTTAGCTTCCTTTATTAAGGCGTTTATTTAATTTTCGCTGCACATTTCTCTAGGGAGTATTATTATGTTTAGAACATGAGGACAGATTGCTGACATTTATTATATAATATAATAGTGAAGAGTAAATGAAATACTTTCTGGAAAGTAAATAAGTTACTTTCTTCAATTAGTTTAGACTTCTTTTTTTTTACAACGACTGTGAAGAAAGTTATATTAACCTATACTAAGTCACTCTCGTTGGCACTATGTTAGGCAAGAGTGTGGTTTTATGCTGTGGGGGAAATCGGGGTACCCGGAGAAAACGCACTGGTCCAGCTTGGTGACACTCAACCAAACTAAGTGAATGAGATACTTTCTGGGACTAGGTTTATCAAAAACATTGAAAAAATTGGATATATTTTTTTTTCGCCATTTTCTATTCTTGAAATCAGTCTGATATGGTGAAATCAGTCAAAACCAGCAAAATGTCCCATTTTATCAGCCCTGCAAAGCCCCGAAATAAATGAACTTGTTCACATAAGAAAATATCAAAGTTATCATTCTGCACTGAATGCTTGGCTGTGATTGGCTTGTTTGAAATGGTGCACTATAAATATAATAATGGTCAGATATGATCTAATATCTTTCTTTAAGCACCACAGAATCCATTTCTACAGACCCCATATTGTTATCATTAATCATTTACTTAGTACTTACATTATAAATTTAATGGAGATAAAGCACGGATAGTCTGTCTATCCAAAGTCCCTGGACTGTCTGTGACTGGTAACAAATATGGAAATAAACTGTTCTAGGCGGCTTCCTTACCCCGCGGGGAAAATACTGAATCTGCGGGTGATCTTTTTATTGGAGATTATATTATGTTTCCATTCAAATTAATGGCATTGTGTAATAAAAGGAAATATGTTGTAATTTTGCCTTTTACTATTCATTAATAATGTAAATGGTAATTATTACCAGTGCCCTTTAGTAATTGTGACTGGGATAATTGGAAGTTATAATATGGATCAGCAAAATATAGGAAAAGTTGCTTACGAGAGCTCCCATTTGCACAAACATTATTATATATATTCTGTTGTATAGCTTTGATCACCAAAACAATTATTACGTCCATTATTTTGGCTTATTATTTTACTGTTACATAAATGTATCAGTATTTGTTTCCGAGTATGGGTAATGTTTCGTCTGTTTCATCACCTATTAGTTTGTCAACAGCTCCTATGATGGTGATATATAAAACTTAATTAGTCAATGTCTACTATGACTGTGATATATAAAATTATGGAAGGGTTTTCTTTCAAAGTAAATGTCAGGTTTTTTGTCATTGGCATCCGCGACAGTGTTACACGAGTCAGTTGCAAAATTTACAAAGGCATGCATAAGACATGAATCTGACAAAGCAGCTGGGAATCAGAGCCCGCATTCGTCTGGTTATACATGTAGGTGCCTGTCAGGCACAGTTATCTATCTGTGGTCTTTGGCTTTGTTCATCCCCGAAACTCTCTCCCCACAAACATGATGACCATTTGCAGATCATGCCAAAAACATCACTCAATAAACGTCATGACCATGATCATGAGAGTGTCGTTGAAGTGTAGTCTATTTATAGCGCTGTCATGCAGGTTTTGTTCACTTTTCCTACAAACATCCTACTTGCAGACGTCAATTTCCGGAGGGTGTCATTATCATTGTCATGCTGCAGAGTACTAATTGTATAACCCTGTCAAGTATGTTTTATTGAAGAAAATAGTGTCCATTTTGATTATTCATTCTAGCAGATGGTAATCTTTTGGGGCTATAATTTTGATGACACCGAATGAAAAACCAGTAAATGCCAAAATGGTTTTTCTCAGGAGCGATGAAAAACTATAAAGTGAAAATCCTGAACCTGCACTTTTTTTGCACAATGTTGAGGGTTAGTGCAAAACCGATGTAACTCCATCAATTTTATATGGAAGTGAATCTGTCTTGCACTAACCCTGTAAATACAAGGATTTCATTCATCCAATGCAATAACCACATTTTAACACATGATGATTTTTTTGCTATCTGATTGGCTATCGTAATGGGTGTTTTCTAAAAAAAGAAGGAAAATAAGCATATTTAAAAAAGTTTAAAAAAAAGTTTAGCACCAAAATGCATATACAGGTTTTTCATTCGGTGCCATCGGTTTGTTACACAATATCAAGCCTGGGTTATTGATAAAACTCCATTATCCTTTCAACATTTAAATTCTTTTTTAGCTCAACTGTTTTATGTAAAAAAAAGGGTATTGTTGTTGTGGTGTTTGTGTGCAAAAACTTGGGCATAACTCAAAAAATATTCAAGATAATCAAATGAAACTTGGTATACATGTTGCCAGAGTATGTAACTTGGTACAAAGCTTGCCAGAGATAATAAGCACACGTGTACAGCAAGGCCCATAACTCTGGCTTAAATGATTGTTGAGTTATGCCTCTTTTAAAAAGTAGAAAAATAAAAGACATTAGCGTTCTCTTTCCCTCTGCAGTGCTCTTGTTTCAAGGTTAATTTTGTGATTAAAATTCACCCATTTCCCATGAAAGGGAATATGGAACCAATTTTGTGAAAACTCTAAAAGACAAGCAAATGATGTCATCAAATGAGAAAAAAAACAAAAACTTTCACTTTTTTCTTGTAATAAGTTTCATTGCTGTTGCTTAAATTTCTCGTCTTTCTGACAGACAGAGATTGAATCAGCGACTTCTTGTTACACAAGTTTGTATGTCTCGTTGTGGAAATTAGTTATGTCAAAGACATGAAAATAACGGCTTATATTTTCTTCTTCCAGATAACAAGATAGCCGAATATGAAGATAATACGGAAATGAGGTAATTTATCATCATTCTTCATACGGAAATAAGTTATCACATCGGAATGCAGAATGTGTAATATAAAGGAAATGTCACTCTGTAATTGTCGTCTTATGGGAATTACATTTTTGTGTGTGTTACAGTAATGATCACAGTGTTCCCATTTCTTGAGTAATTATAATCAGTCACTATGTGTCTTGTATTATTTATAAGCGAATAAGAGCCTTGCTCTGCCTGGTCATCTGTCCAAGGTAGTTTGTCAAAGACGGGTCATAGTAATCTATTGGAGTATACACTCATGTCACCAGCCTGGTGCAAGAACTTAATAACTATATATATAATTCAAAAGCGGTTATTGAGTTCAAGCACCAGGGTAACGATGTGCTTTTATTTATTAAACTTTTTTTATTGATCAATTGAATGGTTGAATGTCCAAATCAGTCTCATTTTAATAAATGATATGAACTGTCCGTTAAAATAATTTGTTTTTTCAGTTATCCATATTTCCAAAATTGCTATAGAACTGCTTTGTAAATGCATACTTTCACAGTATTACTCCAATATCAACAAGCCATTCACATTGTTTATTTTATTTCCAGACTTCTAACAGTGTTGTACGGGGCCATGGTGGATGCCGTCCTAGCAGGAATACAGGCATACAGTTCAACCCTTGGCATAAAACAGGTGGGCAGTAGGGATACTTTGGGTGGGTAGGGGGGTGTAATGGGGGGTTCATAAAATGTTTATAAAAAAAATGGGTCAAACTTTCTTAATTTTAACAGTTAAAGCTGCGATCACGCTTTTTGATATTTTGTCTTAGAATGACCCAATTATTACATGCAAATGTCTGGAAACCAGTGATATAAGGCAAGGTTTGAATTTAACTTTGAGGAGCACTCGCAAAATTTTGCGAGTGCTTTTCGAGGCAACTCGCAAAATGAAAAATCAACTTGCAATTTTATCATTTGCTTTATTCCCTTAATATAATTATATTGTCTAATTAAAGTAGTTCTTAATTTACACCAAAGACATATTATGAATATTAAAAAGTATCAATCTTGAGTGACTCGACTACTAGAACTTGTTGATGGCTTATTCTTTTTGGGAGGTATGGAAAGACTCATCAGATGCTGGCCGCATTTTGATAATAAAGCTGTCCAATTTGACATTGTTCACTTTGTATATTTACCCTCGCCATCGGGTAATACCCATTCGGCAAGCATGCTACAGATTTTATTAAGTCTATAAGTATTAAAAACAATAACATTATAAATTTGAAATAAATAAAAGCAACAGTAAATGTAGCATGGATGCTTTGGACCATGAAATATATCGATCGACGAAGTCTATTAACTTTGACAGTTGGGCTAAATTTAGCCAATGATTGAGCTAGGTGATTACGTCATTTTAATTCACTTTGTTTTATGCACGCCTCGATGCATCCGGGAAAGATTCCTAATAAAAGTCGGCTTTTTCCGTATTTGTTCTATTTTTGAAAACTTACTAGAGCGTGACTCCGTACTGTCTTCTTTATACTGGTTGTGTAAACATGCCATGCCACTTATAGGCTGTTTACACTCAACTACGTAGAGGAGTTAAGTTCATGTTTATTCTACTTTCCTTTTAACATTTTGTGGTCTAGAAAAAGCCACTCCCAGAATTTTGCGAGCTTGAATAAAAGTCATTCGCAATTTTCAAATGTCGCTCGCATTTTGCGAGTATGCGAGTCTAAATTCGAACCCTGTAAGACTGCTGACATAAGATAAGATCACAGATTTTCATATAAATGGTCATAAATTGATGATTTATGACTAAACACTTTACTACAGCTTTAAGAAAATAGGATTTTTTCTGCAGTTTTTGAAACAATTGAGATCTGTTCTATAGTGAGTCATCTTATATGACTGAATTAAAGGTATTGATGCCAAAATGCTGATTCTGAGATTTTTAAAAAAAAACAACGTCAATTCTGTTAATCTGTGAGAGTGCAGCTTTAATATCATCGTTGTTGTCAAATCCTTTAAATACTTCTCTGGAAGTTTCTGGGACGAACTTGCAATCTGCTCTGGGTCTTTCAAGTACTGAAACAACTGTTTCAGTTGTTCTTGTTTAATTTAAATATAACTTGACAATGAATTCGTTACCAATATACAATTCACCCATTGTTCATCTATCTAATTGGAAAACAAAATGAAACAAGATATCAAAAAAGTACGTTCCTTCAATTTTAAATAGAGGATAGTTTTCTGTTACTTATACGGATTCAATACTAAAATTAATTTGCTTCAAAATTAATTGTCTCCATGTTGGAACACGTGCTATATTATTCGGATTACTGTACAGAATATACCAGGAGAAAATATTCAATCCAAACTTTGTAATTCATCAATATTTAATTCAACTAAAATTTCTGTATTGCCTGAGGTGTGTCACAATGGTCCAATCAAACGTCTGTATTTCATCATATTCATGAGTATGAAATTTCAAATGTGGCCTTATCATGATATTTCAGGCAGCTGATGCAGCCTTGGAGATATTTGCAGCCGTTTGTTCAGAGGTGAAGGACGACGCAGTGGTTCAGTTCCTCAAGGGAAAACCAAACATCACTTTCAGCATGGTTGCCACCGACTCACACGGAATGTAATGGCATACACACTCATTTTTGAATGAAATGTTAATTAACTTTTATTTCACCCGAAGATATATAGGCAATCTCATTAAAATCATATTTTAATCAACGCTCTGCTGTCAGGATCTTGTTTTCACTCAAAGGTTATCTACTGATGACAATTCAGTCAAACAGTCAAGGCATCTTAAACTTAATCAAGCCTTCTTAGGCTTTGTGGTAAAATGCAATGAGGTTAAATTTTAGATAAGTCTAGATGAGCTACAGTTCTTAGTAAAAAAAGGTCTGAAAAACTTGTGTTGCATATAGCTACGAAAATATTGCACCGAATGTTGTTCAACACAGGGGATTGTGCACCTGCAATTTTATTGCTATTTTACTTAATCTAAGAAAAGGTATAGTTCTTGAACACTTTAAAATATGTCTAAAAAATGTTGCGTCACATGTAACTCAAAACAGCACTTCATTAACACTCCTGAAACTTCATAGGAATGTTCATTAGTATTAGAATTTGTACACCTGGGGTTATGTGTGACATTTCAGTCATTTTACGTACATGGAATAATCAGTGTTACAAAAGCATGAAATAACTGACCTGGTAATTCATTTATCAGTCACGAGTCTGGTCTTCAAACGGGCACCTGTACTGACTTACACCTAGTAAACAAACTTGCAAACTGAGGCTTATATTGGCTATCATTTGTTTCATGGTCAAGCTAAAATTGAATCAGTCCTGCAACCACTGGCATTGTCCCTACAGACCAGTGACCCTGGCAGATGGAAAAAGAAGCCTTCTGGTGAAGACAGCCTCCCTGACCATCTCTGACATCCCCAGTCCAGACACGCCTGGGACACTCCTGGCTTCATTAAAATGTGTTAAACCCTTTACATATTTCCCACAGACCGGTGACCCTGGCAGAAGGAAGGAGAAGCCTTCTGGTGAAGACAGCCTCCCTGACCATCTCTGACATCCCCAGTCCAGACACGCCTGGGACACTCCTGGCTTCATTAAAATGTGTTAAACCCTTTACATATTTCCCACAGACCGGTGACCCTGGCAGATGGAAAAAGAAGCCTTCTGGTGAAGACAGCCTCCCTGACCATCTCTGACATCCCCAGTCCAGACACGCCAGGGACACTCCTTGGCTCCATTATAGTGTGTCAAACTCTTTACATTGACATCCCCAGTCCAGACACGCCTGGGACACTCCTGGCTCCATTATAGTGTGTTAAAACTATTACATTTTCCCTACAGACCTGTGACCCTGGCAGAAGGAAAGAAAAGCCTTTTGGTGAAGACAACCTCCCTGACCATCTCTGACATCCCCAGTCCAGACACGCCTGGGACACTCCTCGGCTCTCTGGTTTTCTCCGAAACATTCTTGGACTCACAGATACAGGTCCTCCAGAAAGGTGAGTTTTCTCCTTTTTAGTTTAATATTTTTGCATTACTTATTATCACATGTTGAGAACTAACAGCTTAAGACGATAAAGTAACATGTTATACTTCATCACTCTTGAGGCAGAGGTCTGATTTTTGAATTCTATTTGTGTTCTATTCCAGTAGGGAAGTATATTTTTGACACTTTGAAGTTTTTTATACATTTTTTCTGAGCCATGAAATTCATATCTGTTTTCTATGGTTACTAAATTGATGTTCAAATGAGGTCAAATTCTAATGTGACAGTAGTAGTTCTCGGACGGTTTGTTAAAATAACAATTTTTTTTTTGAGATTTGCATATTATTTAAAAATAAATATTTTGAAGCTTTCCATTGCTATTAAAATAATATTGTTTAATAGAATATATGGCTATAAAAACCATGTCTAATATGACTTTATGTGAGGTCTGACTAACATTGTTCACAAAAATCATTGAAAAAAAGTCAAATGTATAAATATTTAAAAACTAATCATATCTCACAAATATATCTGATCAATTTTCAACAGGCACTTCATACATTTCTTTAAAAAAACATAACAACGAAAAGTCAAGACTGTCAGAGATCTATTCCTGTCCAAGATCTCCCTTACTGGTACAGCTTAAAATGAAAAAGGACTATTGTACATCATATGAAGCTGCTATGTCAACCTCAATTTGATCCATGTTAAACTGTTGGTTCTCATTCTTGCTACAGATGGCAGTCTGAGACTGGACGGGACCTACCTGCTGTTGACTGACCATGTCCCCAGATACCGGGCTTGGGCTGTAAGTATAACTGGGCTCAATAAGTGAGTTACTTTGATAGAAAAATACATTTCTAGTTTAATGCATTTTGTGTTAGTTTGAAAAATTTGTATTCGAGACGGAGAAGAAGTCTTTCATTAAACATTTTTAGATTCTAGTTATATTTAATGGAGAGAATTACATTATACCTCATACATGACATATTTTCTGGGGACCATTCAGGGGGATTTGTTCAGAACGGTTGAAATTTCAGGGGGATTTTGATAGTATTCAGGGGGATTTTTTAGCAGGTTTAAGTTGGCAAAATTTCATAGTATTTTTAGACGCAATTACGAAAGAAATGTATTCACATATATTTTGCTGTGAAAACCTCTAACTTTTTCATTATACAGAATTATTTTATGTCATGATTTATCATATTCTTATGATACACTGTCATGTCATACTGTAATACTGTAAATTAAATTAACCTTCCTTGAAAGTCTTTTAAAATATTCTGCTTACCGGTAATACTATCAGCTATGGTGACGTTCAGACCCTGAGATAATGGAATGAATATTATTAATTTCTTCCTTTTCCAAAATAGAAATATTTCCTTGTCTTTGATCAATACTTCAAATTAATTGATCACTTGTTGTTAAGGTTTCCTTTTGGCATTTATCAAACCTTTTTTAAACATTTCACCCTTGAGAAGTTGTTTCTTTACATTCAGTTTCACTCACATACTGTGGTTTCACATTGTCATTATTGCCTGATGTAAAATCTCTTCTTTTTTTTAATTCCGGGGGATTTTTATCTCCCGCCGGAAGACCGGGGGATGGATCGAAATCCCAGGGGAGTTTCCCCCCCCACCAGGAGATATGGCATGTATGATACCTTGAACCATACAATCCCAGTGGTTCAGACAGAACATATATAACACTTGAGACCAGCTTGTTTAAGAGAAGAAGTCGAGGGGTGAAAGCGAAAAGGTTCTATCTGCTTCTTTATTTAATGTCACTTAGAACCTTTTCACATTCACCCCTCGAAGTGTTAACAGTAGAAATGGGAAGGTGCCAGTCTACAAGAAAACTTATCCAAGTTGTCAAAATCCCAGGTGACCAGTCTAGTGGAACAGAGGAAATTTTAAAAGCAGAAATAGGAGGGTCCCAGTCTGCCTGAAAATTTCACATAGTTGTTTATTCCCTAGGTGACAAGTCTAGTGGATGAGAGGAAGTGTTTACAGCAGAAATTGGAGGGTCCCAGTCTAAAGGAAAACTTTGGGGACCTTCTGCTGTCAGGAGATCCGATTCACCTGGGCTGTAGTCGCACACACTGTCTACCACCAGAAGAAGGTGAGTTCCCCTAAAGGAGTTAAATAATTGTTTAATAAAAAGTTAGCACCACTCCCCAAACCCCACCCTCCCCAAAATCACCTCCAATATGCATGGGTGTATCTGCTTCTTTAATTACCCCTCTGGGGAAATAATTTAAAATATATCATCATTCAGTGCTGGGAAAATAATTGTGTTTTTTTAACAGAAATATTTAAAACAGCCTGGGAGGTAATTCCAACTATTGAGAACTGTTTTAATTGCTTTTGGGGGGGGGGGGTTCCAGCCATTTAGGAGCATTTCAGATGTTAACAAGAAAACAGATTTGTTTTATGAAGCAAGAGAAAACAATAACTTTAGTGAGAAAGATTGTTCCAAATTGTTTTTTTCTCAGACAATTGTTTACATGCATCTTAGCTTTCTAAACAAAGTTGGTGTATGTTTTATGTTGATATGTTATCTAACAACCTCAGGGTAAGTGAATAAATTTTGATAATGACTGAACGGCTTTGATAGAATCATAGTTACAGTTGAGGCTTTGAGCCTCCCTGTGGTGGGTGATTCAAAGCAACCGAACCAAGAAGACACGCACAGAGCCTTGTCCACTCCCATTTAAATGGGGCTTACCTGTCTGTATTCTCTTCCCTTTGTGGTGTAATGTTTTAGATGTCTTTCATCGTTGTCACCCAAACACTTCTGTGGGGCTGAATTAACATCTTTGGCTGGTATTCATAAAACATCTTAAGTCATTTCCTAACTTAAGTCATTCTCTTAAGTATATCACTTATCATATCATAAAATCGCTTAATAATATGTGAAATACTCTTTTTTTCATTGAATTCAAAAAACATACTTTTACGTAAAAAAAATACTTTTCTTTTAATTTGACTATGAAATGTTTTAGAAAATTAACTTAAGTTAAGAAATGACTAAAGATGTTTTATAAATACCACCCCAGGTTTTTATATCTCATTAATCAATGAAATCCCCCTCCCCCATTCCACCCCCACCCCCACCACCCCCTTAGGCTTCTAAATTGTTATTGCAATGGGAATGCAGTGGGGTCAAGCCATAATGCTGCCACTTAGGATAAGCAGACCTTTAAAACCCACCAGCATAACACAGAAAGCGCTATGACCATAATTGCATATCCAACGTTGCATGGTCATTGTCACACCTAATGATGAGTTATAATACTAATTTGGTCATAACAAAATTTCCCATGACAGAATTTTGTCTGGTTTATTGAATTATCACTGGGATATCGGAACTAATTGTGACTTATGAACTTTGATTGTTTTGTCATTTGTGGTATGGGATATAATTAAGTAACTATTAAGACTTAAGTCCATCCATAATAAAAATAAACAAAGTTTAAAAAAGCTTTATACTGGCCCAAATTTCTCTAAACATCTTGAGCTTAACAATATAAAGAAGCTTATTTTACTTAGCCAAAACACATACTTAAATTTGATTTTGGTAAATGAAAAATTGTTTATTAGCATAACCATAATTACTATTTATGCCCCCACAAAGTGGCGGCATATAGGGTTGCCCTTGTCCGTACGTACGTCCCGAAGATTGTTTCCGATCTAATTCTTGAAAACCGTTTGTCCAATCCTCACCAAACTTTAAACACATGTTTGTGACCATAATATCTTGATCAAGTTCGATAGTCATGGAAATCGCTTTAGTCATTTAGGAGTTACGGCCCTTTTTTGCCAAAAATTCCCGAAGATTGTTTCCGATCTAATTCTTGAAAACCGTTTGTCCAATCCTCACCAAACTTTAAACACATGTTTGTGACCATAATATCTTGATCAAGTTCAATAGTCATGGAAATCGCTTTAGTCATTTAGGAGTTACGGCCCTTTTTTGCCAAAAATACTTCAAAAATATATGTTTCCAATCTAATTCTTGAAAAGTATGTGTCCAATCCTCACCAAACTTTACATACATGATTGTGACCATAACATCTTGATCAAGTTCGATAGCCATGGAAATCGCTTTTGTCATTTAGGAGTTACGGCCCTTTATTTGCAAAAAAAGACTTGTTTAAGTCTAAAATCTGTAAAAAAAAGAAAATATGAATTTAATAATATTAAATATAAATTATAGGAAAAAATATTGTGATTAGCTTAATCCTGTTATAAGGGACTTAAGAAGTTTTGAGAAATTGGTGCCTGAAGATTACTTTTACACCATTCCCCAATGGTGACAAAAACATTTTAACATATTAAAAGCCCAATAATTTTTTTTTTTTAAATTGGACAAAATGTAACCCTAACCACACCATTTTATTTATTTTGGCCTTATTGTAGGTTAATTGGTTTAATGAAACGTTATGTTAGTGCATGGTTTTTCGTGAATTATGAAAGACCTCATGATTATCTTAGCACCGGCCAAATATTTCATAAACAGGTTATCTGCAATTCCAAAATATTCAATATTTATAATTACTTTTATTATTATTTTAGTTAAATAAAAATTCAGCATTCAAAATAACGATTCCAATTCAATTCAATAGAGAATTTAAGTTTGTTTCTTTAAACTGCAGCGGGGTCAATCATGCCACTTGTTTCATCACGACAACAAATATTTCACAATGATAATAAGTCATTTGACCAATCACAAGCATCTTTATTGTACTTTCAGAGGTATTTTTGTACGATGTTTCATTTATCGGAAATGCAATTGAAATGCTATATGTGCATCTAAGGAAGCACGTCTTGAGTATATATATCTATTGTTATATATGAGGATGATTGCTTTTACAGGATAACTTGTCAAGTGTTAGACAATTTTCGTGTTTATTTTTTGTTATATAACGATTGTGAAAAAAGTTATATTAGCGTTAATTCACTCTTGTTGTGTTGTAGGGGGGAATCCTATAAACTGGGAGAATAACCCATTCGTCCGGTGTGGTGACCACCAACTAAACTCTCGTAAGCCCAAGCCAGTAATCAAACCCACGTTTCCTTGGTGAGAAGGGATTGCATGAACAACCGTTCTGGACAACCAGTATTGTTGATGCCTTGTAATTAATTTAACTTGAAGGTCATATATAACAAATTTGAATGATCATACAATTCACTATGTTTATGTTTTTCAGCGATCCTGTATGCGTTTGAGAATGGGCTGGTGATCCTGTGTCCCCAGTATGGCGCTGTAGCTCTCCATGGCAACCACATACGCTCAGCACAGTTTTATGATGGGGTAAGAGTATGTGATTTAACTTTTTATCACAAGCAAGAACAGCTAATATGATATTTATTCTGTACTATTTGTTGACTCTTTTACAGGATCTATCTTACATGGATTCATTTCTAATGTTTGAAATCCAGTCTACATTTCGGCCATCTATCCTATTGCATCTCCAAAATGAAGAGTGCATGTTACAGGACACGTCTAACCAACGGTGACAATATTGGTGTTGGAGTACCAGTCTATGTTTTCACCCTCTCAACCTTTTTGCTACCAAAATGAACAGTATTCACTAATTCTTCACTATGTGAAATAATGTTTCTTTTGCATGTTTGTTTTAGAACACTTAAAACACAATGGCAGTGCCAGTCTATGTTTTTAACCTTTCACCCGTTTCACCTCCAAAACGAAGAGTATCTGACGGTGTTGATGGTGGAGTACAAGTCTACATTTTCAACCTTTCAACTCTTTTAGGGTCAAAATTAACCAGTATTCAATTCTGCATGATGTGAAATAATATGTTACCTATTTATATTTGTTTCAGGACACTTCTAACACAGTGGCGGTGCTGGTGTTGGAGTACCAGTCTACATTTCTTCCATTTCTTCCGTTCCACCTCCAAAATGAAGAGTGCCAGCTCATCCTTATGTTTACACCCAAGTCCAAGGCCTACAAACACCTGTATTCAGATGTAAGAAATGTTTAGCTTGCTGGAAATGAATAATTATTGTGAAACTTTAGACTTTAATAAGAAAGAGCTAAGTCTTTAAAAAAACTGCTATTTCTTGTTGCCAAAGAGACGATATATTTTACACAAGACTATATACACATGTATGCAACCTTTATGAAAGCTTTATGAATGTTGGGCCACTGTAAGGTTTCCTTTGTAAAAATTGTGATAAAAATAGTTTGTATTAATATCAAATGCATTTTTATGTAAACAAACTTGAAAACTGAGCACGAGTTGAGGTGTTATCCCTTTGTGGAGATGGTGTCTATTTTATTGCATGGTTGAAATATCCAATGACAACAAGCTACATTCAATACCCCAATCTTACCATGTGTTTTCCAGGTACTGCATACGTGGCGTAAGGATGAAGACTCCCCCAAGGTGAAGAGGATCGACCAGCTACCGGACAACTGCTCACTCATGTATGGAAACGCATGTGTAGTTTGTCCTTCGGACTCCACACACATTGATCAACCCAATTGCATTCATACCCCGATAATGTCATCAACCCCGCAATTCATTCCTTACTTAAGGTTTTAAATCTGTATATGTTCATGCAAAGAAAGGTTTGAATATGGACCCACTTTTTCACCCAAAATGTTGTTATCTGCAGGCATGCGTTACTACAACATGAATACATGGAGTTGTCGATGGGCAAAGTGAAGACAGCACTTCAGAAGGCTTCATCTGGCCTGCCCCATCTGTACAGGTATGATGTGTAAGGAGAATATCTGATGTGTGTGAAGATGGAGCAATTTTTTACGGTGCAGGCAAAACCTTAGGTTGATTTTCAAACAGCTGAAAGCTGATATAAATCACTCTTGAGTCTGTTCCTGGCCATAAAAGAGTACTGTGGTCCTTTTTGAGCAACCATGAGAAATAAACTCTGATGGGGATTGAACCTACAATCTCTTTGATAAGAATGGGACACCTATACTGCAAGAAGACTGGCACTTTTATTAGAAGAAATTTTGTCTTAGCAAGCTTGAGAATATTATTTTTATCTCTTGAATTTGATATTTAATTGTGGAAACAGTAACTGTTAAGACTATTCACCTGCTGAGACTTCCATGTAGTTCCTCTCTTGCAGATTTTTGGAGCATTTCTCCTTAGGCAGTTTGGGTTGGCTTCCAGTACCAGAGACAGACCTTGGAGCTGTTCTAGGGCGGGCTGGTGGCCAGGTGGTTGACACTGAGGCAGAGGTGGGTCCAGAATTGATGTCATATTGAAGATAAAGCAAGTCTGTGGAATGACATGTAGAAATGCGTAGATCAAGATGTTAAATGCTTTGATCGCCTAGAGATATAATCTTTTCTCCCACCTCAGGTAAGTAGATCAAATAATCTAACCATGCTAGAAATTGCCCATGGGCGAAGATCAAATGCCCGTATGGAACTCCTTTTTAATGGACGCCACATTGTAATTACCTCCCTTGTTGAAGACTGTCATCTGTAGCATCATGGAAACCTTGTCTTGTGGCAATATTTAGAAAGCTAATTAATTATTTCTCGCTTCAAATGTCACCATAAAACAGTTTTCATGCACCAAGAAATAATGCTTCACTCTCCTCAGAACTATTTAAAAAACGATTTGACTGTTAACATAACCCGAATCACTGCGCGATATACTGCATATCCATGACAACCACAAATTATCACATATCCATACGCTTTTATTTTCACTTAGCACAAAAGAGTTACAGCAAAAACATACTTTTTTACATAATTTTGTTTAACTGAGGTGGGAGAAAAGGCATCTACTTATATACTATATATATTCTAACGTCAGGAATCAGAGCCAACGTGAAATCACTTCATGTTTGGCCCAGTCAGCTTCATAAGTGATTGGGTTGTCGGTCATGAAATACAAACTCCACACAGGGGTTGTAACTCTTTGCTGAACAGTCACGCATATCACATGATGTTGATCAAAAACGTGATCATGTTCAACATTTTGAAATAATTTTTACTTCAAATATATTTTTACTTGGGGGTATACTTGGACATATTTCAAAGATTTAATGTTTTTGTTAAAAATATTGATCCAAAGAGGGTTTTTTACATCAATGCTTGAAATTAAATGCACTTGCCACTCTAAATAGTTGTGACCATCTGTATGTTTGTATGTCTACAGATAGTAGTGACAATCCTGAGTGGTGTGCCCGGCTCCCACCAACAGGACATGTGTGATATCCTCACCAGCATGTCCAAGGAACAAAACAGGTAAATGAACTTTCATTGTTCTTTATGCATTTTTAACCAGGTTTTCACATAATGAAACCTGGTTATTAGAATGGCGAACATCGTTGTTCGGGTGGGCGGGCGGGATGGCGGCCGGGCGACGTCAAACTCACCTATGAAACTGAATAACTTTAGTAAGGGTTGACATATCTTTAACAAACTTGGTCTATAGAAAGAGTTTATGGGTACCATTCATGGGATTGCGTTTGGGGTCCCTAGGGTCAAGGTCAAGGTCACTGTTACTAAAAATAGAAAAACGGTTGAAACTGAATAACTTTAGTTAGGATTGACATATCTTGACCAAACTTTGTCAATAGAAAGAGTTTATGGATACCTTTCATGGGATTGCGTTTGGGGTCCCTAGGGTCAAGGTCACTGTTACCAAAAATAGAAAAACGGTTGAAACTGAATAACTTTAGTTAGGAATGACATATCTTGACTAAACTTGGTCAATAGAAAGAGTTTATGGAGACCTTTCATGGGATTGCGTTTGGGGTCCCTAGGGTCAAGGTCAAGGTCACTGTTACTAAAAATAGAAAAACGGTTGAAACTGAATTACTTTAGTAAGGGTTGACATATCTTGACAAAACTTGGTCTGTAGAAAGAGTTTATGGGTACCATTCATGGGATTGCGTTTGGGGTCCCTAGGGTCAAGGTCAAGGTCACCGTTACTAAAAATAGAAAAACAGTTGAAACTGAATAACTTTAGTAAGGGTTGACATATCTTGACCAAACTTTGTCAATAGGAAGAGTTTATGGATACCTTTCATGGGATTGCGTTTGGGGTCCCTAGGGTCAAGGTCACTGTTACTAAAAATAGAAAAACGGTTGAAACTGAATAACTTTAGTTAGGGATGACATATCTTGACTACACTTTGTCAATAGGAAGAGTTTATGGAGACCTTTCATGGGATTGCGTTTGGGGTCCCTAGGGTCAAGGTCAAGGTCACTGTTACTAAAAATAGAAAAACGGTTGAAACTGAATAACTTTAGTTAGGGTTGTCATATCTTGACCAAACTTGGTCAATAGGAAGAGTTTATGGAGACCTTTCATGGGATTGTGTTTGGGGTCCCTAGGGTCAAGGTCAAGGTCACTGTAACTAAAAATAGAAAAACGGTTGAAACTGAATAACTTTAGTTAGGGATGACATATCTTGACTAATATTGGTCTATAGGAAGAGTTTATGGAGAACTTTCATGGGATTGCGTTTGGGGTCCCTAGGGTCAAGGTCAAGGTCACTGTTACTAAAAATAGAGAAACAGTTGAAACTGAATAACTTTAGTAAGGGTTGACATATCTTGACCAAACTTGGTCTATAGAAAGAGTTTATGGGTACCTTTCATGGGATTGCGATTGGGGTCCCTAGGTTCAAGGTCAAGGTCACTGTTACTAAAAATAGAAAAACGGTTGAAACTGAATAACTTTAGTTAGGGATGACATATCTTGAATAAACTTGGTGTACAGGAAGAGTTTATGGATACTTTCATGGGATTGCGTTTGGGGTCCCTAGATTCAAGGTCACTGTTACTAAAAATAGCAAAATGGTTAAAACTGAATAACTTAAGTTGACATATCCTGACACATCTTGGTATAAAGGAAGAGTTTATGGATATCTTTCAATGGATTGCATTTGGGGTCCCTAGGGTCAAGGTCACTGTTACTAAAAATAGAAAAAAAGACACAAGCTGAAGTTCTTCTGTCAATCATTAAAAACCTGGTTTCGTTGCATTGCGGCGTTTCTTGTGTAGTTATTATTTTGCTTCATAACAAATGTCTGAATTGGGAAGACAGCTGAAATATGAACCACTCCTGAGTCCATTTCCTAGACAGAAACCAGAACTGGTGTTCTCTTTGAACATTGGTAAGGATCGAACCCAATAGCACTGGGGAGAGAGGCATACACCCATACCACTAGACCACTCTTATTCAAACATAAGATGTTCTGCTATTACCGTAGTTTCATTCTTAGTTGTGCGATACATATTATTAGTTACACTGTTAGTAGCTGGGGGGGGGGGGGGTATGTGATATACACCCCCAGTGGTTTCATACCATGCAAGAGCAAAGCTCCAGAGTGGTATGAAACCACTGGGGGTGTATATCATATACCCCTCCAGCTACTAACAGTGTAACGAATATATCTCACCGAGAACCTTTAATAATAAGATTATATTAAGATATAATGTATTTGTTATGAAAATTTCAGTGACGTTTAAATATTGTCTCAAAATTATATCTTGAGAAATACAAAAAGTTTATGAAATCAAGTTTATTTGGAATAAATACAATAACAATTTAAATATAGTAATAACATTGTTTGACAGCATACATATTGATATGCCCCAGCATATGTACGGTTGTGTTAGAAAAATATGCACGTACCTTATTCTTTGTATAATATGTATTATTGTTGTTATCGGTCAATGGCAAATCACACAAGAAACTAGCAACGCCCCGACATTCCAGGCGCGCCAGCCTTGTTTGAATTTTGCCACCGCCGAGTGAGCAATCATTCCACAGGGATAAAAGTTATTATAAATGCTACACAAAGTTATCTACATTTATTTTATTCAGATTTCATTGCTCACAAACCTGATAAACTTGGGTAAAGACACAGAATATCAGACGTGAATATCCTCGTGTTCATGTAGAGAAGATTGTTTATTTACTTTTTCAATAGTTCACGATCTATGACGACGCCATCTTGGATTGGCTGTCAGCCAATATTTTTGGGTCATTTGACCCAAATATATGGGTCGTTTTCGGTCGGGTCATTTTCGGTCGGGTCATATGACCGTGATTTTCGGTCATTTGACCATGTGTGTATATAAGGCGGGGTTTTCCAGAATCGAGAGGAGACGCAACTTGGACATAGCTTGAAGCACATCCCATACGATTCGCCCTCGGGCGTTTCGTCCATTTTGGCATTTGGTTTTGACATTTAACTGGAAATAGAAAACGATAACAAATGAAACGATTTTTATTATTTGTCTCCTTGATAAAATCCAAAAAGAATTATATAGGAAATTCGCGGAAAATTAATGTTTAAAGGACTTCAACACGATGATATAGCGTTTTCCTGTGTCTACCCAGCGATTGCATTCTGTACCTTTTCTTCTTTTGATGTTTAAATGATGATTTATTCCGCTGGTGTACTGTTTTCCAACGTTTATTAAACTTGTAAACATCGATTTGAGTTGTCTTCCCGGTGAACTAGTTTTTGACACGCAATGGTTAGACTACATACAATTTAACTGCCATTGAGAGGTTTCGCTACCAGTACCTGAGGGGCAGTCACGAGGGGAACACTTCAAATACTTGGTCACCCTAAAAGGGACAGTTGATAGCGTCGACGGACCACGGGGCTAGGTCGTAACAATATTTTCGCAGTAAGGTCACATTAAATTATAACTGTACAAGAAAGATGTATCACAGTCAATAAATGTAATAATAAGAAAAACAACAACAGTTTACTGTTTTTAACATTTATTTTTTAACAATTTCTTGAAGGTAACTCCTCAGCACATTTGCAGATTTCTTGTTGCATCGAAGCGTCTCTTCTGAATTTAATTTTACCCTTTTTTTGAGAGATTCATCACTTGTTGTGCTTGTAAATCGTTTTTGAATCGCCATTTAATCTTTGTAACCATTGACTCATGTAAAACAGTCGGTTACACACAACAGATTGCTTGAATACAATGGATATTCAATAACGTGCATGAGTTAGCTCCCCTACAGTGAAAAGATAAGCCGAGAGAGAAGTTACAAATTTTTCGGCCGCCATTTTTGTTATGTCTTTTGCGTAGTATGAAAGTTACAGGAATGGTATGAAACATACTGGAAATTACAGGGGGTGTATGGATTATACACATCGTGCACGTGACTGCTCTAGGCCAATCGGATAGCGTCATTCATGTAGGAGGCGAGATATAAGTTACGGGGTTAGTAGGTGACCGTATATGGGATATACAAGGCAAAGGAAATCATATCCGTTAAGAGTGAAGCTCGAACCAGAATATGGTTTCCTATAGCCCATATATAATCCATATGAAGTCACCTACTAACCCTGTAACGTATATATCAAGTTGACAACCTATTGACATTGATCAATTTATGGAAAATGTTTCATTTTTCATCGAAATCAGAAAGTAGACGCCATTTAAGTAGGATATAATTAAGTGACACAATATGGAAAAATATGGCGTCACCGAGTGACCAGACCTGGACCAATGGCATTGTATCACTCATGTTGGAGACATGATATATAGGTATAGGCATTGTAATCGACATGATACAGGAAATATCCCCCTGCTTTTTATCTTAAGGGTGCACAATGTTATTTCATAAACAGATGTATGCCTTATGGTTTTAAAATGCAGGTATGTTGTCTGGAAGCCGGTAATTGACGGGAGACAACAGTTCAGCCCAGTGGACATTCAGGCCAAGTTGAAGGCCACCCTCAACGTCCACCGCCGACGCAAGCAGGGAAAGATGGCCACACGAAACACTAGAGTCATCTATGTGGTACCAGGGTTAGTGGCTCATTTATTAGTTCTACAATTTCACTAATGTAAGCAAGTGTTGGTCGACAGTTTGTCTTTTGGTTGGTTGGTAAACCATGTCATGTGCACATAATAACTCAAGAAGGGTTTGACCTAGAACCATGAAACTCCAGTTGACCAGTTTATGACCCCTTCTCTTGGGGCAAAAAGTCAAGGTCACAGTAAAAAATCTCATTAAAATTTTGTCCACAAAATAACTTCTTAAAAGTTAATGGATGGTAGCCCTTGTTACCAGTTCATGACCCCTATTCATTTTGGAATCAGTAACTTAAAGACCAAGGTCACAGTCTGCAGACATGAAAACATTGTCGGCAAAAAAACTCCATATTGGTTTGACCTAAGACCCTGCTACTTCAGTTGTAGATTTCCCTTGGCAAGTACATGACCCCTACTGCTTTGGGGGGTCAAAGGTCAAGGTCACAACAGTTATTTTAAACTTTAAGTGTAATTATATAATAGGCATAATAACTATGTATAAGCAATAACTTTTTTCTTTAAACAGCTTTTTTTCCATCTTGCACATGTTTCTAATTAAGCTGTGATCATGGGGCATTGTTTAAATCAAAAGTTTTACAAACAGAGATCGAAAATAAAAGGTACTAGATATTACCATAAATATGAAATATATGTTGAAAAGAGTTAATTACGCCTCTGCTTAAAAGTTTAAAGCTTAACTTTATTAAACGAAATATTATCATGGATATATTTATTTGATTACCACAAAGCTTGCTAACATGTTTTTCCTGTAACAGATACACAGACATTGTGAGTGTGGTTCAAGCCATAGAGTGCCATCCAGACCCTGATGTCCGCTCTCATTGTGCAATAGGTAAGGAAAGTGCATGGACTTCGTTTTGATAAGATATCTTAGTCATAAACAAATGCTGCATAAGAGTACTCGGATTCAACTGTAAAGCCACAGGTAGAATCTATGTGATAAATGTCTTCATGATATTTTTATTGAAATGCAACTTATGCCAAAACTGAGCTACGCCTAGAAAGTTATGATCTTAAGCCAAATGATCTGTATTGAAACTGGCCCAGGTATGAAACAATAACTGAAGACTTTATGATGTCCATGCTGTAACTCGAAGACCATTTGACTGATCATCACTAGGCTTGAATATGTATACTGGCAGCATTGCTCAGCCAAGTTTGATAAGCAGCCATTTTTCCCCAGTTACCTTAGAGTTATGGCCCTTGAATTGCTTAACTTACATAATCTTTAAAATAAAATCATGCTATCAACAAGTGTATCTTGTGACAGTTGCCCCTCTTGTTCATAACTGTTTTAAATCAATAACAGGTTCAGTGACAGCGTGTGTGGACCCCCTGAATGTGTTTATGGAGCACCACTTCACCCTGCCCTACCTTCTGAACACGTGTGCCCAGGGCTGGGTCAACCAGATTGTCATGACCTCTTCAACCACTCTTCAGGTCAGTGGCCTCAACTTCTTGATGTAAAGCATGGGATTTTAAGTGTATAAGAATATACTTGAATCAGTTGCACTTATTAAATGAAGCTTGCATAAAGAAATCTACCACATTTTTACAGGTGTTTAAAGAAAAATATTGTTTGTATTACAGTAATAGCTTGTTCTTGTCTATTTTTGGATGCCTGTGACTTGCGATTCATTTTTAGCTGGACTATTCGAAGAATAAGGAGAGCTATCGTAGTCACCCGAGCGTTGGTGTCGGCGTAACCACTTAAGTTTTTGTAAGAGTTTTTATACCACCTGAAATATTTTCAAAGTCCATTGACATATGGCTTTGAAACTTTGCACACTTGTTCACCATCATGCTCCAAACCTGTACACAGGAGGAGGTAACTCTATCAAGCATTTTGACAAAATTATACCCCTTTTTATGCCCCCACAAAGTGGCGGCATATAGGGTTGCCCTTGTCCGTACGTACGTACGTACGTACGTCTGTCTGTCTGTCTGTCTGTCTGTCTGTCTGTACGTACGTACGTCCCGAAGATTGTTTCCGATCTAATTCTTGAAAACCGTTTGTCCAATCCTCACCAAACTTTAAACACATGTTTGTGACCATAATATCTTGATCAAGTTCGATAGTCATGGAAATCGCTTTAGTCATTTAGGAGTTACGGCCCTTTTTTGCCAAAAATACTTCAAAAATATGTTTCCGATCTAATTCTTGAAAACCGTTTGTCCAATCCTCACCAAACTTTAAACACATGTTTGTGACCATAATATCTTGATCAAGTTCGATAGTCACGGAAATCGCTTTAGTCATTTAGGAGTTACGGCCCTTTTTTGCCAAAAATACTTCAAAAATATATGTTTCCAATCTAATTCTTGAAAAGTATGTGTCCAATCCTCACCAAACTTTACATACATGATTGTGACCATAATATCTTGATCAAGTTCGATAGCCATGGAAATCGCTTTAATCATTTAGGAGTTAGGGCCCTTTATTTCCCAACAATACTTAAAAAATATCATCTCGATGTAAATGAGATGTGGATCCAACAAGTTTTTTCCTGCCTGAATGGCGCCATATAACCTATACAGTCTTGCGATGCCGTAAAACCCAACTCAACTCAACTTATCCTATATGTGCAGATTATCCTGAATAATCATTATGGCTTATTTTCTGTGACAAAAAATCAAAGTGGGGGCATCCGTGTCCTATGGACACATTTCTAGTTCTACTTAGAATTTACGTTAAAGTTTGCGTACCACCTCAAATATTTTCAAAGTCCATTGACATCTGGCTTTGAAACTTTGCACGGTTGTTCACCGTCATGCCCCCCAGCCTGTACACAGGAGGAGGTAACTCTATCAAACATTTTGGCATAATTATGCCCCTTTTTCTACTTTGATTTTACGTTAAAGTTTGCGTACCACCTCAAATATTTTCAAAGTCCATTGACATCTGGCTTTGAAACTGTGCATGCTTGTTCACCATCATACCCCCATCATGTACACAGGAGGAGGTAACTCTATCAAGCATTTTGACAAAAAAATGCCACTTTTTCGACTTAGAATTTACGTTACGTACCACCTCAAATATTTTCCATTTAATTTATGTAAATATCTCAGCACATCATGTATTGCATTAAATTCTTATCTAACAGTGTTCCATGCATGTTTCGCCAAAACTTTTCAATCCATACACCAAAAAGCAGCGGAATAGTCGAGCGCGCTGTCTCTGTGACAGCTCTTGTAGTAACATTGAGTCTATAATTTTGTTGATGCAGTAAAGGCATATGACATTGTGATTCAAGTCATTCATTATTTGATATATTTGCCAGAATGAGGACCTGGAGACCATACAACACATGCTGCGGTCTGTGAACCCGGATGTGGCCTTCCTTCTGGCAGAGCAAGGCAATGTCTCCAGGTATAACGTTGTAACATCATTGCCTGATACATTATGTACATCAGTTTATGAAATAAGCACAAGCCCGCAAGGATTTCATGCAGCAGGGCTTGTTAAAAAAAAAATGTTACTTTGATATTGATATTTTACTTTTGTTAAAAACCTTAAAACTTATCTGAACCTTGTAATTGTTAGATTATTTGAATAACATGATGATTGATATTTGATCATGTGATTTAATTTGTCAGGAGTATGGATGTGGATGCCATATTGAGCGAGGAGAGCTGGCGCTCATTAGAGAAGGTTCGGGCTCGATACTTGCTGGTACCCAGCTGGCGGAGGGCAGGGAACCAATCCACACCTGTGATGGGAACCGTCCAGCTCAACTTCACTCTTCCACTTGATAAGCATAAACTCGTCAATAAACTTAGAGGTTTGTTTTCTTTCAATAAATGTTTTCCATTGGTGTTACGTGCAATCTAAGTAGAAAAGTGAAATCTTATAATGATCATGTTTTCCAAATTCTTTATTGCCACTTTTAAAACCAAAAGTGATAGTACTGGAACTAAAAAGGACATTTTAATTTTTTAGGCCTGAAAGCAAATACATTCTCATTCTTTTAAATTAATGTCACTTAAAACATTCTTACTCCCATCCCTCAATACATTTCTTTAGATGATTTTTTTACCCATTTTGTGATGTTGTTACCAAAAACAATGCTATTTTGTGAAGATTATAATCCCTTATTTTCAGGTTTGAAATCTCATCAAGGGAGTTTCCCATTTGTAGGAAATATATATAATGTACATGGAAAACTAAGGTTTACAGGTGAGTGATTTTATGAAATCTTGAGTTCATGATTGTAGAGGACTGCAGTATTAACAGTTTAATTACACTTTGATGTAATCCACCTGCCTGTCAGGTTTCGGTGTTGGAAAGAATCTTAGAAATTTAGGAATAATATTTTCTGTTGCAGTGTGAAAAATTATTAAACGTTAATTTCATCATACAAATACTATTTCTGGTTTTCAGAAAATCAAATGCAACTGCCTCATTATTTATTCATGATTCTGAGATTTTCCTATCGCCATGTTGCAGGGAACTCAATGAAGCAGAGAGTAACTGTGTTCTTGGGATTATCAAATGATGTCAGAATGGTATCAATACACATAACTTTATATTTTGTTAATCTTCAAGACTCCAAGCCGTCTGAGTGTATGGAGCTGCGGTACACAACTCTGAGTGGGCAGCTAGTTATCTCCCCTTACACGGAGACAGCAAGGGAGAAAACCCAGGCCCCGGGTAACACGATTGTCTTTACTGGATGTGGCCTTACTCCGGACAAACTCAAGGACTGGCTGCGAGACTGTGCCCCTCCGGTATGTGCAGGTTTTGATAAAAACTATATAATTATTTTTATGGGTTAGTGGTTTCTATTTCACTGTGGCATATGTGCTGGTATCAGCGTATCACATGAGAGATCATGGGCTTGAGCCTCACTAGGGGCGAATTCTCTTGTCCTTACAAAAAGGACATTAATGTCGATCTTATCCAAGAAACAGACTTGTGACTCATATCAGCTTGTAGCTGTGTTTACGATAGGGCTGAACTGGAGAGTGTAAACTATTGAAGTGTCGCTCGATAGGGGCTAGGTCATATAAATTGGACTCAATCATTGCATTTTTATAAATTAACGTAAAGGCTTTTCGAATGACTGTTAATCTATCTGTCATTGGCATTTACCTATGCAACCTGTGCCACTTCAAATGATAATTAAATCCTATAGTAAATCGAACTGGTTTACCCTTTTACTCTTCCGTGTTTAAGATATTGTAGATGTTAAACTGTCCTTCTTTCTGGTCAGATTTCTATTTGTTATTAAATGCCATGTTTTTTTGTTTTGCTTAAGAGAATTAGTAGTATTAAGAAGTATTGCCATAGTCTTGGTGTTATCATTATCAGAATTTGCATGGTACCAAAACAGTGTCAGCCATAACTTGTTAATGTAGCAGGATTCATCTCCCTATAATATTCATTGAGTACTGGTAATGTCCCTTGGTCAATGAGAGAAATATTTCTATTCAGAAACAACATAAAAGAAATTTAAAAATCATTGTCTGTCTTTGTGCAAAAAGAGGTTGTGTGGTATTATGTCCAGGGGTGAGAAAATCATGATAGCTTGCAACAGTCTTCTTACAAAAATTACCAGCAATGGGCCTTTGCACATTTTCAATGTTCAATGTTTTACATTTTTATTTTTCAGAAGCCAGAGAAGAAGCCATTGATCTCAAGGAAAGATGTCAGCAGAGATGTCATCAACAAAATTCATGTAGGTTTATGTGGTGTTACATTGAGCATATACATATGTTGTATCTAAAATTGTTAAGATATTTCGTAAACAATTTCATTTTCTTCTATTGTACACAAATTTTCTTCATTAATTTTCTAGTTTGTTTACAACATCACTTACACTGAGGAAAGTTATTTCAAAGATGCCAGGCA
The DNA here is from genome assembly GCF_026914265.1 of Mya arenaria. Taxonomy (NCBI): domain Eukaryota; kingdom Metazoa; phylum Mollusca; class Bivalvia; order Myida; family Myidae; genus Mya; species Mya arenaria. The sequence goes on from NC_069133.1 coordinate 22,151,690, forward strand.
CAAAAAAACTAAGCAATGGCCATTTTATGGAAGTCATACAATGTCTTAGCCTTTATTGTGAAAAATATAATTATTAAGCCTACTTTCAAAGAAGTAATGGTATATTGCTTTGCACAGGTTGTTTTTTCAGTCGGTCAGTAGACAAACATTGTTTGATTGATAACTAGAGAAAGCTTGGGCCTAAGGTCCTCAAACTTAGGGAACTTGGTCATGACAAATGACCCTTGTTCATTTGAGTTCAGTCAAACGTCACATATGTGCTGACCTAAAATACAAATCAATAAAGTTGATGGTCCTCAAACTTGGAAGGGAGGCTGGTCATGACCAGAATATGACCCCAGTTGAGGTCATATATCAAGGTCATGGTGACTTAAACTCTCCTAAAGTGTGGACCAATGATACTCAAACTTGGTGGGGTGGTTGGTCATGACTTCTTTTTGTAGACTTCTATTGTTGGAAAATAAATATAAAAGATAAAAACACAAGAGCATTAAACACTTAAGATAAATATTTGAACCAACAGGTTACACTTGAGTTTACTGACTTTGGTATTTATATCTGCAAAATTGATTAATTAGGCATTTCCAAGCAGTGAAGCGGGTGTCTATTATCATGCAATTACTTAATTCCCTACCTGTTCTCGTTTACAGAAGACCCACCACCTGGAAGTCCTACCAGAGGGCTGGTTCTACAACGGCACCCAGTATGTCAGCTTTGACGGCACCAAGCAGGACAAACATCCAGGTGCAATTTAGTTTTGTAAATTATGCCAGTCTGCTTTGTGACAATGAATGAGATACACAAATTTATTTTTAGTTTTTTCTGTTTTGCAAATTAAGAAATGGAGGTATCATCATTCAATTATTGATGACATTCAATTTATTGTTCCAAGAACCAGAACCAGAATTGCTGACAGATCACTTGTTGTGGTTGGGCCAAAATGGTGGAATGCTCTTCCTAGAGACATAAAACACATTAAAAGTGAACCTATTTTTAGAAAGGAACTGAAAACTTATTTGTTTGGACTGTTTTATAATTAAGAGCCTACCAGATTTGGCCTTGTGTGAAATAGCGCATGAACTGTGTGAAGCGCAATCGAATATTGAACAATACCTTTTGCGCTATACAAATGTATTTGTATTGTATTATTGTATATCATAGCCTTGGTCAGTTTCGTGCAATAACGTCAACCTTGGTCATAACTAAAAAATCATTCAAGATATTTAAAAATGAAAATTAGTACACATATTGCTAGTGACAATACCAAATGTACAGCAAGGCCCAAATATCTAACTTTAATAGTTGTTATGCCCCTTTTTTGAACTACAAAATAATAAGAGACAGGCATAAGTTGCTCTGTGGCACATTTGTTTGCACATTTGTTTGCTCTGTGGCACATGTTTTCACATTTGTTTGCTCTGTGGCACATTTGTTTTCTCTTTGGCACATTTTTTTGCTCTGTGGCTCATTTGTTTGCTCTGTGGCACACTTGTTTGCTCTGTGTCACACTGGTTTACTCTATGGCACATTTGTTTGCTCGAAGGCACACTTTTTTTGCTCTGGGGCACATTTGTTTGCTCTGTGGCATTCATTTATTATTGTTATGAATCAAAAGAATCGATTTGGAATTTCAAAAAAAGAAATTCATGATGATTTGAAAGTTTGTTATTGTAATCCTTTGGTTTATTGTAATTTTATGCGAGCTTAATTAATTAAGGGAATGTGAGTTTTAAAACAAGCTTTAGCAACGATGATGTCATCTATGTGAAAAAATTAACCTTGGCCTTAACTTCAGCTTTTCAATTGAAACTTGGCACACATACTACCATTTCTGTAAAACTGCAATTCTTAATAAGTTATGCTCCTTTTCATGACTTTCTGTATAATATTTTTTATGTACTATTTTCTAGGCCTGGAGGAGTTTGTGAGAGGGTACTTGGAGGAGAAGAATGCAGATATCAAGGCCCACAATGCACAGGTGGAGGAACAGCTAGCCAGCTATATGGACCTCTTCTCATAGACTACACACAGGCAACACTTAGTTAACATCACAGGAACATTTTACCATAGAATTCACTGGGGTGACACTTAGCTAACATTACAGTAACATCTTACCATAGAATTCACTGGGGTGACACTTAGTTAACATTACAGGAACATCAAACCATAGAATTCACTGGGGTGACACTTAGTTAACATCACAGGGACATCTTATCATAGAATTCACTGGAGTGTCACTTTGTTTGACCATGAAGTGATACCTATTTGATTAAGTAAGGGCACTACTTAAATGCATTTTTCCAGGACAACATACTTGACCATTCCACTCAATTGTATTCAAAAATCAGAATGGGGATGAGCTTCATAATGAATCAGACAGGCAGAAAGTGATAAAGTTATATTAGGCTTAAAGTTTATGATATGAGTAGGGTGATGGTACTAATATAAGAGTAATAATGGATTTTGAATATTTCCTGATTTTGTTGTTGTTGTTTTATAAATTGTTATTATAAAATATAGAAAGATCTGAATAGCATGTTCATGTACATGTATGTATGTATAGCAAGAATAAGAACTGATCTCAGGTCATAAGAAAGGATAAAGTTTGAAAGTAAAAATGAGAATATAACATGTTGACCTACTTTTATGGTGTTATTTCTGTGTGAACTGCTTTATTGGGTAAAATTTTAACTGTTGTTAATGTAATACTGTGAGTGTTTGTAAAGTTTCTTGTTCAGCTGTAAAATTGTAATGTTGCATTCATAGTAAAATCTGTGATTGATTGTATAAAGATGTATATTTGTATTTATACAATACTATATGTAGTTTGATAACATGGCAATTCTGAATTGCTACATTGTATTCGTTGTTTTTTCCACAATATGTTTGTTTGGAATGCCAAATCTATATAAACTCAAATATTTGAAGAGCTTTTCAATTAATCAGACCTCTTCAGTTCAATTAAAGAGAGCTTTAATGAAATTAATCGAATTGATGATGGCATTAATTGAATTAGAGGTCTCTCCAATTCATTTGGAGAGCTCTACAATTTAATTGAAGATATCTCCCAATCAATTGAAGTTAAGAGCTCTTCAATTGAACTTCAAATCATTTATGGATAAGAACATATTTGTTACAATTGAAGCTATCTGCAAATCAGTTGTTGCCCTCATTAATTGTATCAGAGCACTTTTCAATTTATTTGAAGAGCTCTCTAATTCAATTAGTGATAGCAACAATTGAATTGTAATGATCACAACAAAAAATAGAGACCTCTTCAAATCAATTAAAGAGGTATTGAAAAGCTCTTCAAATAATTTATAAAGGTCTCTAATTAGCACTTTAAATATTTTAGTTTATGTAGATTTTGTGTTCCATATTTTTATGTTTGTCAATTAAGTATTTCTCATATTTATAAATAATGCTTTAATATTTTGGTTATATCACATTGTATTGTATTTTACTCGTAAGTCACATTCCATAACAACACATTAATCATTAAACACTGGCCAGTGTATAAAAACAAATCATACCAATTAATTTCTGTTTAGGATATATAAATGTTTAATTAAGGTTGTGCAGCTGTTAGAGCTTCAAATGTTGGTGCAGCCAAGTAATTGTGATAGAAACATTAACATTCCGTCCATTATTTATACAGTAACGTAAACTTTATACAGTCTTGTTCACATGCCATGTTGTACATGTTAAGTATGCTTCTTGTTCCTTGTGTTCTGCAAATACCTCTATACTTGTGAAAATGTTTCTCTTCTCTATCATATTTTCTTTTCTCGTTATTGCACAGGCATTAAGGTCATTGTATGTGTTTAAAATTTTGATATATATCTATTAGGGCGTATAGTGAGGTATTCATTTTGAGGAGATGTATAGTGAGATAAAAAAATTGAGGACATCCAAATTGAGATAAGCAAAGCATCTTTGGGACAAATATAGTGCGATAAGCAACACATCTTTGGGACGTATTAAGTGAAATAAGGCACACATCTTTAGGACATATATAGTGAGATAAGGAACACATCTTTGGGACATATTTAGTGAGATAAGGAACACATCTTTGGGACATATATAGTGAGATAAGGAACACATCTTTGAGACATATATAGTGAGATAAGGAACACAACTGTGGGACATATATAGTGAGATAAGGAACACATCTTTGGGACATACATAGTGAGATAAGGAACACATCTTTGGGACATATATACATATATAGTGAGGTAAGGAACACATTTTCGGGACATATATAGTGAGATAAGCTTACACATGTTTGGGACATATAAAGTGAGATAGGCAAACATGTTTGGAACATATATAGTGAGATAAGGAATGGATCTTTGGAACATGTATAGTGAGATAAGGAACGCATAAGCTTACACATGTTTGGGACATATTTAGTGAGATAAGCTTACATCTGATGCCATAAATGTATTGATACTAAATAAACTTGCCCTTCAATCTACCTACATTTCAGAGGTAGCCATTGGCTCAGTTATTGATTAATATATTTATGGCATAAGATATCCTCAGATATGTTGTTTATCTCACCACCTATCCCCAAATGGATATAATTCAGTATTTGAGACATGAACAATGAGCCAAATGCCTGTTCTTTGTGGGGGTTTTTGTTCTGTGGTTTATTGAACTGATATAACTACAGGTATCTTTTTTGCCAGTTCAATATGTTTTCATCTTCATATTATTTAAATGTAAGATGTGAATGACTCTATTGACATTTCCCTCAAAAGATCTGAAATTGATGCTTGTTTGTGTTTTATGAATTTGTTCAGCCTTTAAGATTTGCTCAGTATTAATAAATATAAAAAATAAAATTGCTTTGTTTATTTTTTTGTTTATTTAGAAATGCCCCACCAGGAGTCTAACCAAAACTCAAATTCATATTTACGTCAAAATAATGGACATGGGCCAATCATAGGATGATTTGCATCAATAACAATAAGAATGTTGTCTTGTAAAGTCCTGCATTAATTGCATATGGCTTGTCCAAGAATGTTGAAAAACACAAAGTGGATTTTTAACATGTGTCAATATCAGTATGAAAGTGCAATATTGTAAATGAACACTGGCAAAGCTTTGAGACTTCAGTATCATTTGGAACCCAATAATTGTTTAATTTGCACTGGAAATGCAGCAGGGCCCATTTCATTACAAGATCCTACTCATAACTTAAAAAATCTTAAATCGGTAGGAACATTACAGCCAGTAAATTATACATGGCAACAAACCGATTTGTTTAAGTTTCTTAACATAGTTCTCTAATTGACCTATTGTTTGAAGTTCAATTAACATGAATATAAGAAATAATACTAGAGCTATCGCAGGAACATGACAAATGCCCTAAAAAGGCATTGTTGGACAGATGACCAACCACCATACTAAGTTTGAGATCACTGGGCCACTACCTTGACCTTAGACCCACTGACCTCCTAATCGTTAGGCTACTGGTTGTTACCAACCTGTCTGACCTTAGACACACTGACCTCAGAGTCATAGGGTTCATCTACTGGTATGACCAACCTGGTCTTCCAAACATGAGGTCTTTGTTCGCAAGCGTTCTTCAATTTTTGAATAAATGTCACCTAGAAATGACATTGACCTTTGACCCACTGACCTCAAACTCGTTAGGGTTCATCTGCTGCCTATGACCAACCAATATACCAAGTTTGGGGTTCCTGGGCTAGAGCACTCTTCAGATATAGATCGGAAACGGATTTTCATCTCAAGGTTAACACGGCCTTGAACTTTGACCCATTGACTTCAAACTAGTTAAGGTGCTGGTGATGACCAACCTGCCTACCAAATTTTAGATTATTGCGCCCAAACGTTTCCAGTTATTGGTCGGCAACACCTTTTCAGATTCAGGTCACTAAGACCTTGACCTTCGACCCACTGACTTCAAAATAAATACGGTTCATCTCGTGGTGACATGACCAACTTGCCTTCCAAGTTTGATGTCACTAGGCCTAAGCGATCTCCAGTTGGAAACCGTAGATGACGGACCGATATACGATGACCTTGATCTTTGGTCCACTGACCTCAAAATCGATATGGTTCATCTGTTGGTCATGACAAACCTGCCTACCAAGTTTGAGGTCATTACGCTTAAGCGTTCTTCAGTTTTTGGACGGAAACCGTGGGGACGGACAGACAGACTTGTCTATATGTTGTTTTTTTCCTTCTTTAAAAATAGCCCCATAAAACGTGTATTTTGGGGGGGGGGGGGTTTCAATAGAAAAATAACCAGTTAAACTCCTAATCCTATAGGAAACGCACCCTAAATACCTCTAGGTTAGTCTGGACAGACGCAATGATAGACGGACGGGCAGACGTTCCGAGTACTACATGTACATTGTATATTATGCTGTCATTCGGGGCATACAAATAGCACAATAATGAAAATACGATGCCCAGATCTTTTTAACTGGACTTAAAGTCTTAAATGAAATGGACAGCAAGATCATATCAGATTTTTTTTTTCTTCTTCAAATGTCTTAAAGAAAGTGTTGTTTTTTTGTATACAGTATGGACATGTAACAAGAAACAAACATCCTATATTTTTTTTGAAAGCTGTATATACGTAATTCAAATGCCTGTTTCCTTTAATTGAGGACATAAATAAGCTGTGATGCTGACAATGAACTGCTATTCATCGGGGTGAACTCGACCCAATTAACTTTTCGGCCTGTTACTGGACTAGAAAGAAAAGGTAATTCGGCCGATTTGACCCGACTCCGCTGCCCAGGTCCGGGGGTTTACCGGGGATAGCCGGGAAATGGGACGTTTTTCACCTCCCAGGTGGCCCCGCAGTGCCGGTTGAATGCGGTTTTTTTTTGTCTTCACGCCAAAAAATGTCGGTGGATGAGCCTTAGCTATGGTCCCGGATGTGCGGGGGGAATTTGGCGGGGACTTTACCAGCAGTTCGTCCTGCGGGGGGGGGGGGGGGGGGTAACAACTGACTGGTGCATAGGTGCATAATAAGCTCAGATTAAATGATCCATGATGTTAATGCAGCATTAATAAATCCTAAAAAATGTTAATACATTGCAAAACACATGAGAAAACAACTATATCAAGTACAATTCCAAGGTTATGTTAACAAGTATGGACAGAAACGGCAGAAATTGCTTATGCACATCCGATATCTACATCAACATGAATAAATAAAAAGTTGAAATAAACAATGCAATATAATGGTTGTATGTAACCTTAAAGTCGATAGCGTTGCACTAATTCGTTAGCACTATAACTATTCCGGAAACACTGATTACCTCCCCTTGTGTTGTTACCAGCAACCAGTCTCAATAATAGTTTTTTAGGTTCAACAAAACAGAAAAAGGGGATAAATATGAGTGTAAGTTTAATATTTATTTTCCTACGCTCGCCATTAAATCTTTTAAACATTATTTATTCTCAAACTCTATTTTTGAAGACGATTTTAGATCACATTTACAGGGTTTTTCACCAAAATATGGGAAAAACATTTTATTGAATTGACAATTTTTTTACACATAGTGGGTTACCAGCCATAACTATATACAAGACAACATTAAAATCTATTGCAAATAGTCAAACAGGCTAACGAAATATGAACAGTTATCTATGCAGAGTTGTTGAATTGATCTACGCATGCGCGAGATGGCGGACGAGTCTCTTTTTAACAGCGGAGAATATTAAACTTTTAAATCTGAAAAACTAACTGGTTAAATTTACCATCAAAAGTGAAACAGTAAAGATAAGTTATTATAAACATATTAGGAACACAAATGGATAACTTTTTGGAGGAATTAACTTAAAAATGTGGTGAAATATCAACTTTTCGGAGAGACGTTTAATAGAGGAAAAGTGAGAGCATATGGGGGAACATTTTCTGAAAATAAAAGGAATAAGGATACAAATGTATACGTGAACAGAGGTCAGTCTACTGTAAAAAGTGCTTCTTGAGATAGCTGGAAATATATTATCACATATTATCAAGTATTTAAATCACCTTCTCTGATTTTATCTGGTGTTTGTGTACAAGTGACAATAAAAGATGGCGGGCAACCGCAACAGTGGGAGGGGAAAATCGAAAGAAAAGTTTGTATGTGAGTCATGTTCAGCCGACGTGGGTCCCGATGATAAAGCCTTACAGTGTAGTGTTTGTGAAAAATGGTCCCACATCAAATGTGAAAGAGTGTCGGTCACGGAGTACGAACTGTTGAGAAAAACGGACGACAGCATACAATGGTTCTGTAAGCTATGCAGAGGAGCGTCGCAAAAACTTTATAAAATGCTTACCCTAGTACACAAGAGACAGGATCAATTTGAAGAAGAAATCAAGGGACTTTCCACAAATGTGAAGGCGTGTAATACAAGATTAGAAGATCAGTTGAAGACTGTACAGAGCATTGAGGGCGAAGTGACTAAAATGAGGGAGGATTTTCCTAACATGATCGCAAGCAAGGTGGGTGAACTATTTGAAGACAGACGTGAGGAAGAGTTGCGAGAGAAAAATCTAGTGTTCTTCAATGTTAAAGAAAAATCTGAAGAAAATGATAAAACTGACATTGAAAGTGTTAAACAAATTTGCAGTGAGGCCCTGGGAGTGGAAATAGAGGTAGAGGAGACTACTAGGTTGGGACGATTCCAGGTCGGAAACAAAGACAGACCCCTCAGGGTAACGATTCTTCAAAGAATGGAAAGGGGGAACGTCCTTAAAAACGCATACAAGTTGAAGAACAATCAGGCATTCCGCAAGATAGGGATTGGGAAAGATCTAACCCAGAAACAGAGACTGGCCGGGAAAAAGCTCAGGGAAGAACTTAATGAAAAGAAGAGGGAATTTCCAGGGAGAATTTGGGCCATCAGAAGAGACAAGATTGTTGAGGTACCAGGCCCACGGGTACCAGGCCCACGGGGTGGTGATGGTCGCGTTCCTCCGGGAACGGGGGACCGGGCAATTCACTAGTTGAGAACCAGCCTCATGTAAATACGTTACAAGTTCCTACAGTTAAGTTAAATAAGTTAAATAATTCAGGAGTTAATGTACAAGTTATTAATAACAGTTATACAGACAGTTTGAATAGTTCAGACGAAGAAGATAACGATTCGATACTAGTCGACAGCTTGTCATTTAGTAACAGTGTTGACCCAGATTATTATCTTGATAGTGTTCAGGAGGAAGTGATTGATAATTGTATGGATAAATTGAAAATATGTTTCACCAACACTGATACATTGAGTAACAAGGTTGCAGAACTAGAGTTGTTTCTGGCTACAGAGAAGCCTCATGTGTTGGGATTGTGCGAAGTTTATCCCAAAGTATCTCCTGATAAAATGAGTATAAATGACTTGAAATTTACTGACTATGATGTCCTGTGTCCAAAAATGACTGGAGAAAGAGGGGTGTTATTACTGGTTCATAAATCAATGAAGGTAACGCAAGTCTACAATTTTGACCATATAGAGTTTAATGAAAATGTTTGGTGTGAGTTTGAATTAGTAAAAGGTTGCTGTGTACTACTGGGTATGATTTACAGAAGCCCAACATCAAGTGTTGAAAACGACCAAAAACTTATTAACTTGATAAACAGCTCTGTTTCATTAAAATATGACCAATATGTGTTATTGGGAGACTTTAATTACAAAGACATTGATTGGAAAAAATGTGAAAGTAAGTACTCAGAGGGAGCATCGGGAACCAAATTTTTAGATTGTGTACAGGATAATTTTCTACACCAACACGTTTTGTCAGAGACACGGTTTAGACATAACCAAGCACCCAGTTGCTTAGACTTGGTTTTTACAAAAGAAGATTCAGTTATCAACCAAGAGACAATAACTATTAATTCCCCTCTGGGATGTAGTGACCATTCTATGATAAGTTTTGAGCTGGACGCTTCATACGTGAATCATAATGAGACGAATGAGAGATTTCAATACTATAAAGGTAATTATGAAAAAATCAGAGAAGATCTTTCTAGTGTAAACTGGGACAATTTGATGGAGGGGAAAAGTGTAAACGAAATGTGGATTGTGTTCAGAGATACTTTATGTGACAGTGTAGACAAACATGTACCAAAGAAAAAGTCCAGTATCAAGAAATGTAACAGTCCATTATGGTTAGACAGAAATACAAAACTTGCAACTATAAAGAAAAACAAAGCTTGGAAGAAATACAAATATTCTAGATCTACGACAAATTATAATAAGTATGCAGAGGCAAGAAATGAATGTTCTAGAGAAGTTAAAAGTGCCAAGAGAAATTACGAACAGAAAATTGCTTCTGAAGTGAAAACGAATGCAAAGTCGTTTTGGAGATATGTAAATTCTAAAAGGAAGACAAAGGACAAAATAGGTGATCTTAACAAGAGTGACAATACCACAGCAGTGACAGATGAAGAGAAGTCTGAGGTACTAAATGGTTTCTTTAGCAGTGTATTCGTGAGAACAGACCCTATTAGTGACTCAATTGAAAGGGATATAAATGTTCAGAACCTGCTTATTGATTTACATATTACTCCTGAACATGTGGATAAAGTGCTTAAAACTCTGAAGCCAGATAAATCTCCTGGACCTGACAATATTCACCCAAAAGTTTTAGGTGAAACAAGTGATTTAATCAGTTATCCATTGTACTTACTATTTAGTAAATCCTTGAGAGAAGGAGAAGTCCCAGAAGACTGGAAAAAGGCGATTGTCACACCCATTTTTAAAAAAGGAAGTAAAAAGGATCCTAGCAATTATAGGCCAGTGAGTTTAACGTGTATTATTTGCAAACTTTGTGAAAAGCTAGTTCGTGATGCATTAATGATCCACTTGAATCAAAACAAACTTTTATCCAATGACCAATACGGATTTAGAAGTGGCAGGTCCTGTGCAATTCAACTTCTTGAAATATTAGACGAATGGACTCAACTGATAGACGAAGGTAACCCAATTGATGTGATTTACTTGGATTTTAGTAAAGCTTTCGATAAGGTGGCACATGATCGTCTGTCTATGAAACTGAATAATCTTGGTATCTGTGGTACAGTACATAAATGGATAAAATCATTCTTACAACATCGTGTCCAAAGTGTTCGTATTGGATCATGCGTTTCATCTTGGTCAAACGTGGTCAGTGGGGTACCTCAGGGAAGCGTGCTGGGACCGGTGCTGTTCTTGTGCTTTATAAATGACTTGCCGCAAGTGGTGGAGGGTATAGTGAAGATTTTTGCAGACGACACTAAGATTTATTCGGCCATAAGCGATCCTCAACAATGTGAAAAGTTACAGCAGGATCTTGACAATTTATGTAACTGGAGCACTGAAAGTAAACTTAGCTTTAATGCAAGCAAATGCAAGGTCATGCACATTGGGTCTAATAATGATTGTGCTAGATACACTATGCAGGACATTGATGGAAACTACGTTAAAGTCGAGTCAGTTGCTTCAGAAAAGGACTTAGGTGTGATTTTTGATTCGAGGCTAACTTTTGAAGAACACATCACAGAAATTGCTTCCAAAGCACACAGAGTTACTGGAATGATATGGAGATCCTTCGAGTTCATGAACAAAGATATGTTTCTCAACCTTTATAAGTCAATTATTAGACCAATTGTAGAATATGGCTCTTGTGTATGGTCTCCATACCTAAAGAAGGACATAAAAAGACTAGAGGATGTTCAGAGACGCGCCACCAAATTAGTTAAAGATGTATCGGACTTGTCATATGAGCAAAGACTAAAAGCCTTAGGAATTCCAACTCTGGAATATAGACGAGATAGGGCGGATATGATCCAGATTTATAAGTCTGTGTATGGCCACGATGAGTTAAAATGGGATCATCTCTTCACTCTTTCGTCTGGAGACCTAAGAGGACATCATCTCAAATTTGTCAAGAAGAAAAGCAAACACAATTCAAGACTTTATTCATTCAGTCAGAGATCGATTATGTACTGGAATTCCCTTAGTGAAGAGACTGTTTCTGCCAAGTCCATAAACCAGTTTAAATCAATGCTTAATATTGAACATTGGAATAGAAAAAAGTTTTTATGTTAACATAACCGCACTCAGTTGAGAAACCACTAAAGAAGACATTTACCAGAGGGGCCACGATAGCGAAAGCTAAATTTACGGTCTGAAGATTACAGGTATTACAGGTATTACAGGTATTATGTTCAATGTTAGAGAGGCTTCGTGATTTACTGTTTTTGCATACATGTAGGAGCATTCGTTATGATTATCACAGTTTACCTTTGCACAGGTGCATATAAACTATAGATCTTATGTTCCGTCAACCCCAAAATATAGTAGTCCAGTCTAAAATTAGAAGTCATAGACTTCTAGCTTAAGTGTCGAATCCTGGTTTTCATCTTTTATTTTGACAAGGAATGTCAATTTTTATTGGAAAACTCCTTTCGCAAAATGACATTGTGCCTGTGTTTACAGCTAGAGGTCATTGTCTCCATACACACTTAGAAAAATTGCAAAATTGAAATATAAAGCAGAGATAACATCCTAAAAACATTGTCAGTAAACTACAGTAAAACTGCGATGCCAGGGTCTGAGCTTAAACCTCGAAGTAACTGATGTTTCGAACGACCCAAGTTTTAGTTTCCCAGTCGGTTATGAATTTTCTTTCAGTGTATTTTAAGTGTGACGTTGTCAAACCGAATGTTTACTTCGACACCAATAATGTATTGATTTGTGGAAATCGCTCACATGTTCAAAGGCTGTTCGTATACTTAAGGTAAAAATGTAAAAGAAAAAAACAATAAATAAATAAATAAATAGCAAAAGTTTATTTTTACAAAAAGCACATTTTCTACACAAGTAACATTGAAATATGTCAGTGCATATTATGATCATAATTATCTTCTCAAATGCCCTTCTAAACAAATAGCGGTTACGCGTAAACAGTTATAAACGGCTTTTCACACCTTATCAAATTTCCTGTCAACTGTCATTGCAATTCATAAAACTTTCGAAAATTTTAACACCTAGCAATTTTTTGTTTATTTTTGAACACGCATTCGGGAAAAAGTTTGAAATAATGAACTCGAGGGAGACATAAGGTTTTGTGCATGATTTGTGTATTTGGGACCGGCCATTGTGCTCGCCTCCTCAACTTATTTAGGTTTCGCTGCAGCGTTGGTATACTTTATATGAAAATAGAAGAAAAAATGTTCGGGACTAAGCCTCGAGCGACCGGCGGTTCTTGAACGTCTGCCTGTTCGAACGACCACAGTTTTACTGTATACCGACCACGCCATAATCTCCACCCATGTAGCCAAGTGGTAGAAAGCTGTTTTGGGAACATAAATTCTTAAATTCAATCCAAAGCAGGGTCAAACCGAACATGTATATAATGGTACTTGTAACTCCCAAACTCCTTAAACAAGTGCATTCCGACAGTTACCTTCTGTAACCTTCATCTGACTTTGAGTGTGACCACTAACCTTGATACATTTCTGTATGATATTTCAGAAGGAAGAGGGAGGAAAGGAGAAGGCGTCCATAGAGGACAGCGCCTTCGAGGCTCTAGAGAAAGATTTTCAGGATGTGAGTATCTAATATCTTACACACCTTTTGGCAAAACAGATATATTTTTCGCTGTAGATTTGTTTTTAGTCTACCTCAGATAGTTTGGAGTTATCATCACTAAATCCAATGATGTTAATACATGTGAGACTCTTGTGTAAATGAAAGCGCATATTTTAATAATTACTGAAATTTTTATCTAAAAATATGAATCCTGAAACATACATTAATCTTGTTCATGACTTCTGCCCAATTTTTTATTACATTAAATTAAAGTACAAATTTGAACGATCTTAGCTATAAATATTATCTTAAATTTGACAATATTGCAGGGTAATTTGTTGAGTAAACGGAGTTGAAAAAGTAATAATGATAATAATTGAGATTAAATTTTCCAGGTTCTGGGTGAGTTGATGGGAGATAGAAGTTTGGAGAAGTTCCGAAATGAGTATGAAAAACTGCACAAAGCGTTGAAAAAATCCCATGAGAGTGAGAAGAGATTAATGCAGAAATGTCGCGAGCTGAATGCCGAGATTGTAGCCAACTCAGCCAAGGTGTCCACGGCTCTCAAGCTGTCTCAGGAAGACCAGGCTACCATTGCATCTCTCAAGAAGGTTTGTTATTGCATTCAAATTTATATGGAAAATTGATGTGATTTGCAGTTCAAACTCAATCAACATATAATTACCTGGAATTGAACAATAGGGATATACACTTGCCTGTTTTAATAAGAATAAAGTTTGATATTTTACTAAATTTAAAAAAAAAAAGGTTAAGCCTGTAGTACAATATGAAACAATAAGAGCGCCAAGCTGCAATTTGTGGTGTTCAATTATACTTTTGACTTCCATTAAAATTCGAAAGGACAGTCCATATCAGCTTTAAAAGATGTAAAAATATATATTTATTTTCCAAAATTTGATCAACTCAAGTTTATATAAATATGCTAATTGCGAGGTACTTCAATACAAAATGGTAACATAACGAAGCTATTAACAAATGTAGCAAGTTACATAAAGCTACTTTTGACTGATCTATAGATTGAAAATACAATGTATTAACAGTCAGCTTTAGGATATTAGTGTCTTGCTTGGTTCATATTCTGAAGTGTGGTAAAGTGTACCATATACAAATATAAGAAACAGTTTTGATATAACAAACATTTTTCTGTGTACAGGAAATTGAGAAAGCATGGAAGATGGTGGATGCGGCCCACGAGAAGGAGACGCGGGCAAGGGAGACAATCCAGTCCCTGAAGCTTGAGATCTCCAATCTGAGTAAGCTTGTAGAGCAGGGTGCTGGACTCACCATGGGACAAGAACACAGGTACGCACTTATTAAACGTTTCTGTGGGATAAGTATTGCAGTGTTTGGATTGACAGGTTTTGAAGGTAGACACTTATTTTCAGGTACATTGTAGTGTTATTAGTACAGGTACATTGTAGTGTTATTAGCAACACATACATAGTCATTTCTAAGTGAAGACATGATACAAATGCTATGCTTTTTTTGAAGCATAATCATGAATGCCAAGTAATTTTTAACTTGTAGCTATGCTACTCATGAAATATAGCATTTGGTGCTCACTCAGTGAAATGTATTGTGATCTTACACTGAAAAAACAATAACCTCCATATATTTGCATACATTACTGGTATAAATGTAATAAGATACTGGAAACACCTTTTCCAAGTATGTTTTTGTGAATTTTCTCCTCAGTGGCAAAAGTGGATAAATATTGGTAGAGATTTCTTGTTAATTTTGAACAATGTAGGTTTAAATAGGTTGATAGTACAATGAGAACTATTGAATCAAGCCCAGTGCCCAGTAGTCAAAAACTGTAAGCTGTTTAAATACACAAGGCAAGAGCCCACATGACAATAAACTAGAGACACAAATGTATAAACACCACATACACAAATGCAATCACCATAAACAGGCCGCACACTAATCAAAATAGCTTTACCAATAAATAATGGGATTACCGCCTTGGAACGGTCAGTCAATGCTAAATGTCTTTTTAACAACTTTCACAGTGTGAATGAGCTGTTGAAGATAAAAGAAGACCTTACAAAAGAGAGAGATGAGAGCCTTCAGGAGATCGTGAAGCTGCGAGAACATCTGGCCCAGTCTTCCTCAACACAGCAACATTTGGAGGAGCAGAAGAATGAAGCTGAGGAAAAAATACAGGAGGTATGAGATCAAGTAGAATAGAGCCGCAAATGATGTGGGGGTCAAGATTTTGGGTATAAATTGATAGGTCTGTGTTTGTAATAATTTGAACTTACAACTCTAAACCAGGAAAGTCTTAAATATGGCTTTAAGTGGGCTAAAGCCTGAAACCCCATTTTAAAACCTTGTTAGCTTTTCAAAGAAAACATTGAGGTATTATCAAAGCTAGTTGGTATCATTGTTGGCCTCTCTGTGCAAATTTTTAACCTTGGCCATGAATAGAAACGGTTAAAGATGATGAAATGAAACTTGGTGTACCTGTTGCCAAAGATAATTTGCACAGATATGCGAAGGCCCTTAAATCCGGCTTTTATAATTGTCGAATAATTCCCCTTGTTGGACTTGGACTTGGACTAAAAATTGACAATTGAAAATTTTACGGCTAGTCAAAGAAATTAATTTGAATATTTTCATTGTTTTATGAAGGCAAAAATGTAAAATTAAAGACATATCTTAATAGTAATGAATTAAAGGTCTAATAAAAAGGTTTATAAATGTGGATCATATGTTTCTAAAAATACCAATTGAATTCATGTTAAATATAAACACCATTCAATATCAGTTGTTTTTTTCTTCCTTCCACAGCTGAGCCAGGATATCCAAATGCGTAACAATGAGGCCCAACGTGAGTCTCGCAAGCGTGACAAGATGGAGCGAGAGATGAAGCAGACGAAGGCTGACCTGGATGGTAAACAGTCTGAGATTAAGACGATGCAGACCCAAGTAGGGCGATACAAGGAGGACATCAGCAAGCTGGAACAGCAGCTCAAGGAACAGAGGGTGGGTACAGTACTTGAAGCTTCACCCTTTCCTTCATCAACAGATACGCATTTTTACTCCTCGGTCCATAGCCTCATAGATACGCCTTTTTACTCTGAAGTTATATAATGAGGAGATTAACTAGGGGCGGCTGATGTGGCCCCCTTCTCTATGAAGGAAAGGGATAAATCTTTAAGGCCACAATTAAATTAAAACGTTTGCTTGACCTTACCTGGCCCATATTTTGAGGGGTAGGCAGGTTGGAACCTTTATTATTTACCGTATTTATTTTTTACCCTGCAAACATTAAAATTATTTAGACAGAAAAAAAAATCTGGTCAAAGGGTTTTTGTGTCAGTCAGTAGGTCACGTCCAAACAAATTATTCATTACAAGGGGCCCATAGTGAAATTAGCTTTGATTGTTCTAATTTCCTTCCGTTTTGTAGTACGTTTCAATGAATCTTAAGAAATTAATTAAATCATTCTTTTTCCCCCACCTGACAAGAAAGTACTTTAAATCGAATGACCTTTAAAATTTAGCTTACATCAGCATAATGAAAAGAGAATGAATAACTACTGTTTCTCTCAAAATAGCATGTCAGTATGTTGTTTTCACTTTAAACTTTGACCAGTCACTCAGTAATCTGTATAATTTTATTGAATGTGATTTTGTGCATTAATATTATTTCTGTGTTTTGATCAGATCCTGAACGAGCGTGCCATCAAAGATGCGGACATTCTGAACACGCGCTTCCAGAAACTGCAAAGTGACTTTGAGAACCAGCTCATCTCCACGGACACTCTGGCACAGGAGAACCAGGCCCGCGTTGCTGAACTCAAGGTACATTACTATAGATAAGCCATCATAATATCAAGGAGTACCGATAGGCGCAGTAATCTAATTTTGTCAAAATGTTGCCTATAAATTTAAGTTCAGTTAAAGTTTGATAGATAATCTAGGTAAATTTTACTCAAATTTATCAAACATTATTTTGATTCATTTTGTTCAAACTTAAAAAATCTAATGACAAAATTGTTTTTATGACAAATATCATCATGCCATTTGCCATCATTCCCCAGCTGAAAGAAGACGAGGTTACGCAGCTGAAGAACGAGACCCAGCGTCTCAACAAGACAAGGGAGACAATCCAGCGTAAACTGCGTAACATCGAAGACAACAAGGCCGACCTCGAGTTCCAGCGGGAGACGCTCAAGGGAACCATCCTTGGCCTGGAAAGAGGTAGGGGGATTTGTTTTTTTTATGATAAAGATACAAAAACAGGGCCGGTGTTCTTAAAACATCTAAAGTCATTTCTTAACTCATTTTGATTTTTCAAATTTTTCATAGACAAATAAAAAAAGTATTTTAGAATAGAAGCATGTATATTCAATAACATCAATGAAAATGAAGTATTTAAGAAATTATTAGGATATAAATCAAATGACCAGTCAGATACTTAACATAGGAAAATGACTTAAGTTATGAAATGACATGATTACCAACCCAGAAACTAAATTTAGCTTTCACCATGTCAATTAAAACTAATATTGTATAGTCTGGTCAGCAATAACTGTTATACATGTACCATTAAATATGGTAAGGAGCTCAGTGCTGGCAAAGTATAGAAAATAAATTTGAAATAAGTCTTATCATTACTTCCTAACTTACATAGTGCTATGCCTTCATTGCTCTAACAGTTCCTAGAGTGAAAGTCACTATCAATCATTGTGTTTCCTATTCCAGAGCTCGAGGCATCCAAAAAGCAGGCAGAGGCTGACAAGAAGCAGATCGATGGGCTAATAAGAGAACGCGACCTGCTTCACAAGGAGATGTTGAAGGCTGTGAGCGCTACAACGAAGCAACTGAGCCTTGTGAAGCTGCATGAGCAGAGCAAGAAGAACCTGGAACAGGAGATTCAGAACTACAAGGAGGAGGCTCAGAAGCAGAGGAAGATCATCTACCAGCTGGAAAAGGAGAGGGATCGATACATCAATGAGGCCAGCGACCTCACCCAGAAGGTTGGTTGGAAAATATGGCTGGGATACTTTAGAATGCCTTAATTTGCTAAGGGCTAAATATTTGTGTCGATTTGCGAATCAATCAGGTTGCAAATTTAAAATATAGCAATATTTTTTATATCAGAATATAATTTCAAAGACAGGGGTAGTGTGTGAAGGTGCTGTTGTACCATGTTGTTGAGGGGAATTTTCAATATATAGCGTGTGTATAAGTGAATAGTGTTGTAATTTATCTGAATGATAGATATATTGCTGCATGCATTGTTAATAATGCTCGGCCTACTTATTATTATTTGAATTTGTGGTTAAAGTATAGGCAAGAACAAAGTAAACACTCTCCAGCATGGTACAGTATTGAACAATTATTCAAATGTAAAATTCAAGGGCTGATTTCTTATCTCTTACATTTCCTTAGGTCTTACAACACATGGAGGATGTGAAGGTCCGGGAGATGCAGATATTCGACTTTAAGAAGAAGATTGCAGAGTCGGAGACCAAGCTGAAACAGCAACAGAACCTGTACGAGGCGGTGAGGAGTGACCGCAACCTTTACAGCAAGAACCTCATTGAGTCCCAGGTATGTTAGGCTGGCATATCCTTACATTTAACAGAAAAAGTTTTGTAAAGTATATGCAGTATTTTATTAATTAACAGTGTAAGATTTTTATCTTGTGACTAAATTGATTCAGAGAAGAAACACAGAGTATCCAATGTGCACTTGTTAAAATCAAACATACACATACTTTGCTCTTGATTTTGAAATGATCATTTACTGAAATTTTAACCTATTAATAAGAACATAAAGATGAAATAAGAAATAAAAACTATAAGCAATTCATTGTGAACCATCAGATTGAGAAGCCTTTAAAGCCCATATTTAGTTTCTGTTGTGTTGTATGTGTTATAAATGTTGTCTCATGCTTCCCTGTAGGATGAGATAACAGAGATGAAGCGGAAGCTGCGGATCATGAGTCACCAGATTGACCAGCTCAAGGAGGAGATCCAGGCGAAGGAGGCCCTCCTCGTGAAGGAGCACCTCGACCACCAGCGTGTCGAGAAAGAGAAGGAAACACTCAAAACAGAGCTGCAGAAGATGAAACAACTCGCTGGTATGTGTTTACAGTGTTACCATGTGATACATTGAAGGCCAAATTGCAACGCTATATTAACATGTCTAAATGAATTCATTTTACGAGTTAGATCAGTGTTTTGTTGGACACTCAAGTTATGTCCCTAGTTTTGTAGTGTGTGTGGGTAAAAACTAGGCAGCTCAGTATTGTTCTAGTGTTTCGGCAGTCTGAAGGGTTCAACCCCTTGCTCTGGGCACACTTTTTATCAGACCTTTATAATTAAAACAATTTAAATTGGACATTCTGTGCTCAATTGATTCAAAATAGTTAACTGAAGATTTTGACTTTGCCTAAGGTAGAAATGCTTACGTAATATTCGCTCTATTTTCCAGCTGAGAACAAGGCTTACATTGAGGCTCAGGAAGCTGAGGAAAGAAAACTGCTCAAGATCATCTCGGAGGCGGACGCCGAGCGTGTGAGACAGAAGAAGGAGCTTGACCAGGTGATCAGCGAGCGTGACATTCTTGGAACCCAGCTTGTACGTCGAAATGACGAGCTTGCTCTGTTGTACGAGAAGATCAAGATCCAGCAGTCGACGCTGAACAAGGGCGAGATCCAGTACAACCAGCGACTGGAGGACATCCGCGTGCTCAAACTCGAGATTAAGAAATTAAGACGGGAGAAGGGCATCCTGCAGAAGAGCGTCGCCAATGTGGAGGACCTCAGGTATGATAATATTTATTCTGGCCCAATTGTCATCCTGACGACTCGTAATGAATATGATTATAGCACTTTACCAGCAGCATAAACTAATAGAAAAAAAGCACTATTGTTCTTAGATCAACTATGACTTTATGACTTTAATAACTTAACACATTTTTTATGTCCCCAACAAAAATGGGGTGAGCATATAGATATGCCCTTGTCTGTCTGTATTTCATTCCTTCCGTAAGTATAATATATTATAATGATTCCAGTGAGTAGAGTTATTTCCCTTGATAAATAAAGAATGTTTCTGATCTCACCTATAAAGCCATTAGTGTTTGTTTTGAACTGCAGCTGAAAATGTTTGATTCTTTTTACTAACTATGTATCATACAGATAATTATCACTCCTATGTGACATGTGTATTTCAGGCGCGAGGTGTACCACATCCAGCGTGAGCTACTCCGGGAGAGGACTCGCTGTAAGGCCCTGGAGGAGGAACTTGAGAACCCCATGAACATCCACAGGTGGAGAAAACTAGAGGTAAGAACATTGATTCAAACTAAATAGTTTGGAGTTATCATTCACAGTACTAGTTTAATTAGAAAATCAGAGATAAGGATAAGTTTTTTAACTTCATATGCTATCTGATATGCAACTTTGATGTATGAATGGGCAGGTCTGATTTATTGCATGTTAAAGTATTGAAATAGTTTACAAATCTTCAGCACAGCATCCCACAATTTGATAGTTTTCAATTTTTGATTGTTTTCATCCTATTTCTAGTTTTTTCTAGGTTTTTACTTGTATTGAATGTAAGAGTTTGAAGCCTTATTTGATAACCCTTTTGACATAATGACAATCGGACAACTGATATTTTTTTTAAACAGAAACCAAAATCGTCTCTCGTCCTCGCTCAGTCCATTTACAATTAGTGTACAGTGTAAAAACCTCCTCTTCTCTCTCCCCCTATAGGGCAGTGACCCGAGCCAGTTTGAGAACATCCAGAAGATCCACACACTGCAGAAGCGACTGATCGCAAAGACGGAAGAAGTCGTGGAGAAGGAGCTGCTGATACAAGAAAAGGAGAAACTGTACCTGGAGCTGAAACACATCCTGGCCCGCCAGCCCGGGCCCGAGGTCGCGGAACAACTCTCCATCTACCAGCAGACCCTAAAGGAGAAGACCAAACAGATGAAGGTATGGAGGAATATCTTACGATTTTGTAGCTTAGTACAAGCTTTAGATTTTTTGGAGTACAAGGACCGTATTCATTAAGCATCTTAAGTCATTTCCTAACTTAAGTTACTGAAATTAGAAATTAAGAAAGTGACTTAAGTAAGAAAATGACTCAAAAAGTTTTATGAATTTCGCTCCAGAACTAATCCAGTTTAGCAGTCCCCACAATGATCCCAAGGTCAAAAAGCAACGATTTTAATTTTTCAGCATCTGGGGCAATAGATGACAATTTCAAAACTTATTGATGGGCGACGTACACGCACACACACATATTCCTGCACAAACAAAGTTTTATTAAGTTGTGACTGGTTATCTATTTTTCCAATCTTTTGTCATATTTTGCTGAATGTCACAGTTCTATCATGTTGCTTATTTTTTCAAGTCTATGGCCTCCGAGTTGAACATGTACGAGTCGCAGGTGAACGAATACAAGTACTGGTTATCTATTTTTCCAATCTTTTGTCATATTTTGCTGAATGTCACAGTTTTATCATGTTGCTTATTTTTTCAAGTCTATGGCCTCCGAGTTGAACATGTACGAGTCGCAGGTGAACGAATACAAGTACGAGATAGAGCGTATCGCACGAGAGCTGCAGGAGGTCAAGAAGAAATACTTCATGCAGAAAAAGAAAGAACAATCATTCAAGTATGTATTCAAGAGTCTATAACATTATGAACAGAACAGAAACATTTATTTTTAGATTTATTTTCTGCTGAGGAAAAAAACGATCAGATTTTCTGTTTTGAAAAGCATCAGATTGTATAACTGTGTTTGATCTCTGCTAGTTAATATTTTAACCATTTTTTACACCCCCCACCCCCACAAAAAAGGGTCCAGGTAACTGTCATAGGCTCATAGCCTTGGTGTTGTCAACTTCATAAAATACTTGTTAACAACTACAACTCAAAATCCAATGATGACGTTAACATGAAACTTGTTAGACATGTTCTCTAGGATAATATTCACATTTGTAGCAAGTCTTTAAAGTTTGGCTAAAAAATTTTTTTTAATTATGCCCCCAAATCGGACTTAGAAAAAAAGGATGAGTATTATCATCAGTAACGTTAATTTAGGATGTTTTTAAGACATCTTTTACCAATGGCCTCATAAACTAAATGATATTAGTAAGGCTCTAACCCCCTTTCTGGTACATGATATTCAGGTGGTCTTAAGTAGTGCCCTGGGGACCAATATTTGGATTTATTCCTATTGCATGCCACTCTGTTATGCAATATAGTTCTAATAAGATCACCAGAACCAGTTCATTGGACTGTTTAAATTAATATACTCAAACTATTACACATTCTTGACTTGAATCCAAATATTGGCATTATTATTATAACTGGTATATGCAGAAATCATCTATTATTATAAGTTACACAGGACTCAGATAGAAAATGAAGGAGTATTTAGTATGCAAGGAAGTGGGGTTACACATTTACATACATAGCAGATATCTATGAAGCACGTTACCCTCATTTGAATGTTTTTCAGGGAGCAAGAGCGGACTTTAGCCCAGGCAGGAGCCCCAATTATTCAGCCCCAACGGACGGAGGGCCCTCGATTCACAGGCGGGGGCTTCAACCTCAAGTCCACAAAAACTGCTGCATAACACAGCTCTACCACACATTTTATATGGCTGATATGGACACTGGACTTAACCATTTAAAATTTCTATTATTATCTTTGAAAAATAAGTATTATCGTATGGATATAAATATCGGTTTAAGTTTTATCTATATATTCTTTTTGATGTATGTTATTGCTTTATTATAGCGCATTAAATAGAAAAAAATGATCGTTGTCTATATAAAAATAATGATTGCATTACCTTTGGGTGAATTTCGTTTTTGGCTGCCTAAGAGTATTATTTGTTTGGTATTTACTTGAAGAAGTAGGAAGTTGAGAATTTCTGGGAATTTCTGATAATTTGACTTCCTTTATCAGATATTAGCTCTCTTTAAAATGAAATAATACCAACTTTTTGTTATTATTACTTCCAATGCGTCTTAACGTCAAAATGTTGTTTACAAAGGTTACTGTTTTGCACAATTTCTAAATTTGTACATCTTATAAAACAGTTACTATATAGTATTATATACTTCTTTAAAACTGTTAATGATATGTAGAAAGTAGTAAAAACATTTATGCATTTTACAGAACTGTGATCGTATGTTGTGATAGTTGAATAAAAAAGAAAAGATTTATTGTTTTTTCATTTGTTATTTTATAGAAAATGAGAAAGTGATAAAAAAAAAAAGTTTCAAATTTCCTAACCTACCCTTATGTCCTAGTTGAACATCTGGGAAAGGTAATGTCTGTGCATCTTCAGATATAATTACAATTGTATTATGTTACGGAATGGAAGAGTAATGAAAAAATTGTGCGTATACAAAACCTACTTACTTGAATAGGTAACATTTAACTTGGGCATTGAAATGATGGGGTTGAAATGTCTGACCATGCACGTACAGTGTTGACAATATTGTGACAATCAAAATATGAATTCAAGAATCCCTGTCTTTGTTTTAGCATTATGAATATCATCATCGGTCAGGGATGTGGAAAAATTGTTACCACCAGGAGCAACAAAAAAAAAAATGAAAGGTTTTACCAATTAAAAAAAGTTTTGTTATAAGGTTATACCAATTTTTTGTTCAAAGGATTTTGGCCAAAAAGAAAATGGAGCGAAATGAAAATACATATATATACATATTTATATTTTGAGGCCATAATTTTTTGCAAGAACCCGGTGATTGGGCATTTATGTGTTTAATTTACACAATATGCAGGACATTTGGATCAGTAATTATTTTTCAAAACTTTCTGGTGAAAAATGAATGATCATTCGTGTTGAAAAATAATCATACTTTCTTTGTATTTTCTTAAAAGTAAGTACGCCAGGGCATACTGTAGTATGTCTAGGTTATGTAATGCCCATGTTTGCAACTGACTGTTTCTAAATTAGAAACCAATTTTGGTGATAATCTCGCAAAGCTAGCAATTATGTTAAAAATATTCCAACAATGTCTGAACACCACAAAACACACATTAATCATGTTAATTAAAGTTTTATTAGACAAAAACATCGTAAAAAGAGGCTCTGTCAAAATATTAACATTCACACTTTGATAAATACCCAAGTATGAATTAAACTTTCAGTTTAAGGAATAATATATATGTATTAAATAACCCGGTATTTGCAGTATTTGCGTATAAAGACTACTTAATTTATCATATATGGTGACAAAAGCTTTTCAGACAGCACCTGCAAGGTTGCGGGGGGGGGGGGAGGGGGGGGGGGGGTGCTTCTCTCTGGTATAAAGGACTGTAAAACATTGGCAAGTTTCAAAAAGAAACTCAAAACTCATGATTTCACTGATGTATATGGGAATTGATCATGTACATGTATAACATCAAATTGATATAAAAAGACATTTTAAATATGTATATATATAATTTAAAAACTATATCGTATAGATTTTTAAATTAAATTTACTTTTACATCTGTTTTACTCATTTTGTTATGTTTTATGTTCTATAAAATGTTCTCTGTTATAAATTTGTTTTGTTTTGAATTAAAATTAGGCATTGGAAATTTACTTTGAGCATTATATCATTATGAAAGTTAATTTCATTTTCTTTTCATGTTGTATTGATTGTCAATAATCTTCGATATGTAGTTTGTAAAGCTCTATTTTTTTACATGCAATGAGCACTATAAAATCTGGTATATAATAATAATAATAATAATAAGAAGAAGAAGAAGAAGAAGAAGAAGAAGAAGAAGAAGAAGAAGAAGAAGAAGAAGAAGAAGAAGATTTGAATTGATAGCATCAATTTAATGATATTTCAAATATGCAATTCAGGTGGATTTAGGAAATCTAATCTAAAACAACACAACTGATGGATACTGAATATTTCATGTATGTTATTATTAAACTGGTTTAAAAAGTAAAGTTATTGAACTATTTTGTCAGAAAAAAAGTAATATTATTACATCAATAGACAGTATTCGATTGTGAGAGTGCAATATAAATGAGTCAGTGTCTGCGAAAACCCATAAAAAATGAAAAAAGTTCAAATATATTTTTAAAATAAATGAACATTCTTTACGCTTAGTAACTTGCATGATAAGATTGATTTTGTGCTCTTTTAATATGAAATTAATCCTTGCAATTGCCAAAGGTTATACTTTTTTTCTTTCTTTATTTGAGTAAACTTTACTTAAAATGTGACCAAAAGCTGTTTAGCCTAGTTAAAACATTAATTAGTTCACAAATAATTGTGAATTATTTCGTTTTGCTAAGCCTTTCTCCTTAGCACTATGATGTGCAAGAGTGAGGTCTTCAGTTGTGCTGGAAACTGCAGAAAACCCACTTTTTTTACTTGGTAAAAGAGAAAACCCACTTTTCCTGCAGGTGACAGAGACCTCCACTTTTCTGCTTTGTGGCAGAGAAAACCCTACTTGTCCTACTTGGTGACAGAGAAAACCCACTTTTCCTACTTGGTGACAGAGAAAACCCACTTTTCTGGTTTGGTGACTGTTAGAGAAAACCTTCATGTCTGACTTGGTGACAGAGAAAACCCACCTCTCCTACTAGGTGAGAGAGGAAACCTACATGTCTGACTAGGTGACAGAGAAAACCCACTTTTCCTACTTGGTGACAGAGAAAATTCACTTTTCCTGGTTGGTGACAGAGGAAACCCACTTTTCCTTCTTTCTGACAGAGAAAACTCACATTTCCTACTTTTTGACAGAGAAAACTCACTTTTCTGGTTTGGTGACAGAGAAAACCTTCATGTCTGACTTGGTGACAGAGAAAATCCACTTTTCCTACTTGGTGAAAGAGAAAACCTACATGTCTGACTCGGTGACAGAGAAAACTCACTTTTCTGGTTTGGTGACAGAGAAAACCTTCATGTCTGACTTGGTGACAGAGAAAATCCACTTTTCCTACTTGGTGTAAGAGAAAACCTACATATCTGACTCGGAGACAGAGAAAACTCACTTTTCCTACTTGGTGACAGAGAAAACCCACTTTTCCTGCTTTTTAACAGAGAAAAACCTGCTTGTCCAGCTTGGTGTCAAAACCCACTTTTCCTATTTGGTGACAGAGAAAACCCATTTTTCTGGTTTTGTGACAGAGAAATCCCACTTTGTTCTGCTTGGTGACAGAGAAAACCTACATGTCTGACTTGGTGACAGAGAAACCTACATGTCTGATTTGGTGGCATAGAAAATTCACTTGTCCAGCTTGGTGACAGAGAAAACCTACATGTCTGACTTGGTGACAGCAAAACCTACATGTCTGACTTAGTGAGAGAGAAAACCTACACGTCTGACTTGGTGACAGAGAAAACATACATGTCTGACTTAGTGACAGAGAAAATAACATGTCTGACTTGGTGACAGAGAAAAAATCACTTGTCCAGCTTGGTGACAGGGAAAACCTACATGTTTGGCTTGATGATAGAAATGAAAACTCTTTTCTTGCTTTGTGACAGAGAAAACCTACATGTCTGACTTGGTGACATGGAAAACCTACATGTCTGACTGGGTGACAGAAAAACCTACATGTCTGACTTGGTGACAGAGAAAAATTCACTTGTCCAGCTTAGTGATAGGGAAAACCTACATGTGTGGCTTGGTGATAGAAAAGAAAACTCTTTTCCTGCTTTGTGACAGAGAAAACCTACATGTCTGACTTGGTGACAGAGAAAACCTACATGTCTGACTTGGTGACAGAGAAACCTACATGTCTGACTTGGTGACAGAGAAAATTTACTTGTCCAGCTTTGTGACAGAGAAAACTACATGTCTGACTTGGTGACAGAGAAAATTCACTTGTCCAGCATGGTGACAGAGAAAACCTACATGTCTGACTTGGTGACAGAGAAAAAAATCACTTGTCCAGCTTGGTGACAGAGAAAACCTACATGTCTGACTTGGTGACAGAAAAAAATTACTTGTCCAGCTTGGTGACAGAGAAAACCTACATGTCTGACTTGGTGACAGAGAAAAAATTCACTTGTCCAGCTTGGTGACAGAGAAAGCCTACATGTCTGACTTGGTGACAGAAAAAAAAAACTTGTCCAGCTTGGTGACAGAGAAAACCTACATGTCTGACTTGGTGACAGAGAAAAAATTCACTTGTCCAGCTTGGTGACAGGGAAAACCTACATGTCTGACTTGGTGACAGAGAAAAAATTCCCTTGTCCAGCTTGGTGACAGGGAAAACCTACATGTCTGACTTGGTGACAGAGAAAAAATTCACTTGTCCAGCTTGGTGACAGGGAAAACCTACATGTCTGACTTGGTGACAGAGATAAATTCACTTGTCCAGCTTGGTGACAGGGAAAACCTACATGTCTGGCTTGGTGACAGGGAAAACCTACATGTCTGACTTGGTGACAGAGATAAAATTCACTTGTCCAGCTTGGTGACAGGGAAAACCTACATGTCTGGCTTGATGATAGAAAAGAAAACACTTGTCCAGCTTGGTGATCAGAAACAAAACTAACATACAACCAGGCCTGGATTCCAAGTCCATCTTTGAATGTCACCATTCAGAGCTGTTTATACATTTGCTCCCTTAAACTAGCTTTAAATGTTTCAAATGCAAAACACTATGATTTTTTCATCATTAAAGTTAAGGTACGGGCATTGACAAAATATCCTCAATTGAATGCAATACAAATATTGTGTTTTTAAAAAGACTTGTTCACAGAGATTTTACATTGAAAAGAATTTTTTTTAAAGTCATTGAAATTGAGTTATTTGACTTACTTCCATAAACAAACACCAAACAGCAACTGCCAGATACTCATTTGAACAGAATTAAGTAAATACAAGCCTAATATTATTAAATTTTCAATAACGTTATTTACATTTTTAAGCAAAATAGAGCATCTTCTGTCAGTTTTTCCAATAATTATTACACACATAGCTAATTTAAATTTTTGTAGTTTTTTTATCATTGCTGCAAGCATATAATTCACTTTTCACCTGAAATAATAAAAATCGAAGTCAGACACTTTTAAACGTGTCTGAGTCCCTTTAAATGAACTCGCTCATGGTTCTGTAAAATGCAATTTTTTTGTTACAAAATAAAGTGTGGCAAACAAACAAAAAATTCATTTTTTAATTACACTTTATTACCATATTGAATGATAAGAATTATTTTATACAGTATATCTAATCAAAATGCTAATTACATTAATATGTCCTCATAAGTTATCATAGTTATTTGTTATAAAGTATCAAGAATATATTACATTTTTACTTTTTCATGTGATATAACAGTCATAACATCTAAAAATTGTACTTATATTATATGAGATGTGCCTTTTCGTATTGAATAAATAAATTTCACAGAAAATGCACAGATCTTCACCAATAACACATATTATAAATGACAATAAATATGTTTAACTATATCATAGCTGGCAATCTTCTTCAACAAAAAATGTTTCCATGCATTTAAGGTTGACCATCCAGGTGGCATTCTTCTCTTCAATTTAGTGTGTACTTTTCACAACAACCAGCCATTTTACAATTTCCGAGAACTGATTGTAAATATTGCTTCATGAACACAGAAAAAAAATAGTAGTAGAAGAATCGAACATCTCAAAAATTTGTTCAACTTTGTGACAGTATGGAGCATAATTTTTGGTATCTAAAATTTCACAAGGCTTTCCTGAACATCCATTGGTGTGTCTATGTAGATAGAAGGCCACTCTCAAGATATTTTTTTTTAATAGTAATTTTTAATTTTTTGGTCATGGCAATTAGCACTCTAGCATTTGAGCACTTGGATTATCCTTACTAAGTGTGTCCGTTTGTTTCAATAAGGTTTCTTTGTCTGTTCATCTGTGTAGATTTTAGCACACCAAGAAAACTAAAACTAAACATATTGCTGGTTTGTTATGACAAGCAAGCACTTTACTATCAAAACAAGACTTCAGAGCGTAATACTCTTTTATTAAAGGCCTTTGCATGACCTATGTCTATGTGATGGAAGCACACAAGATATTATTCAAGAACAAAGTAAAATTGATCCTATTGCTATATCGTGACGACAAACAAGCCCTTTGCCAAATTGTCTTTCAAAGTTTATCCATTGCTTTGAATAAGGTCTCTTTGCGACTGTTTCCGTGTCAACATTTTCAAAGACTCAAGTTTCCATTTACTATTGCGCTGTGTCCTGGTTTCACCGGTGTTGGCCTCCGTTTTCTTCGTCACAGACGCAAAAGCATCCAGTGTCTTTGTAATGAGATGTTTCTCCTTATCTTGCTCTTGTTTAATTTCGTCCATGACTTGCTGAAATGTCGACGAGCCCTTGGGCAGCCTCTCCCGCTGGAAATATCCTTGGATATTGTTTCCATCCATTGGGGTTTTGTTTTCAAGCGCTGTTGTGAATTGCTCTAAACCACACTCTGGATTATCAAATGACTCGCCATCGATTTCTGATTGAAATTTCATTTTAAGCCGTTTTTATATCCTTGCACAATTGCTCAAATGTGTAAGTTTTATTACATCAATTTAACACCACCCGTATTTTATGCGGCAAAATTAATTGTCCTCGATTCCGTAACTGCTTGTATCAGATTCAGTTTTTAAAAGGTTGCAATTAGTTTAGCAGTTTAACTCGTTTATTTCATCTAGCACATATCAAAAGTTTTTATTTCAAACATTATTCCTGCCCCTAGGTATTTAAAGCAGGAATCGTTCACATGAAAACGATAAATTCCTCACCCAAACATAGATAATTGTGATTCACAATCATTTAATACATTTCAATACTTTCTCTCTGTCTGACAGTTCGATCACCGACTCCTCTTTGGAATAAAATAAGGTGACTTCTGCCAACTTATACAACTGCTCTGTTTACAAACGTTCTTGAACGTTTTAAATTTGCTATGATAATGACCACACTTTAAGGCATTTAAAAGATGTACTTTTCTTATCTTGTGCAATCAATGTTTTATTAGGAGGCTTTTAAAATGCTACCCTGAAATGAAAGCACCAGGCAATAAATGGCAAAAATGTTATGTCTACCATTCTTTGTTCAAAATAACATTAGCTTCAAAAGGCTTTTTAGCCTTTTCTAAATTTACGACTTAAATTTTCTTAAAAATATCCATCGACGCCTATTTCAGGCATTTTTACTTTCATACTTAAAATTTAATTAAATGTCTGGCAGGCTGCTAATGAAAACTAAATTATCATTTAAGTTGATGAAAGATCGGTTTACAATTGAAATCCGTCAGAAGAAATTGAAGACGGCATTATTAATCATTACAAAAGATATGCAAAAGTGTGGATCTTTACATAATATGACTTAATTACAAGGAAGTTGTTCATAGTAGTTTCATTTAAACTTCGTTCAAATCGGATGAGACATGTTCTGCAATAAAATCAGATTGAAATCTGTATTTCCAACACTTATTAGCTGAACAAATATTCCAATATGAAACATTATTGAATCTGGTTACATTTTGAAAATGGCCCCAATTTCACGAGCATTCTTCCAAAATAGCAGATTCAAGCTTAGCGACTATTTTTATTTTAGTTTAAAATATGTGATGTTCTTTTCTTCATGAGTTTTGAAATACTATTAAAGATGATACAGATAAACAAAATATCATTTGGTAAGTTAGTTTTAAACAAGTAATTTAACTAAATAAATCTGTGATTCTATTTTTTTTTTTAAGAAATTAAAGCCTGGCATTTAGTACAGTCCAATGAGACTTGACAAATTTTAAAAAGCCCATTAAATAAATCTATTAAAAACCACAAGTGTTTTTTTAATTAACTATATAAGTACATTTTCCTTTTCAAACTAATTTCCCAAATAGTCAATATAAGTGAAACGAAAATTATTTAATAAACATCTTTGCATGGGTTCAATGATTAAGTAATTACTTTTGCAAAACTATTATCTTTCATCCTGGGAAAAGTAAATATTAAGAAGTAAGATTTATTTTGTAAATTGAATAGAGTAGTCAATGTCTTATGACAAATAACAGGTATTGAATTACTAAATCTTAGATGACATGAACAAGTCAATATCTGATGAACTTATTCTGATCATGTTTAACAACTTCATAAAGAAACCTTAAAATCTCATTAGTACTACAAGGGAAGAGTACAGACGTCGTGTGTCTAGTGAGAGTACAGACATCCTGTGTCTAGTGGAATAATGAATTCATGACTTGTTTTGACTTGACTCGATCAAATTAATTTGTAAGCACAAAATGACAGAACAATGTTAAGCACTCTGAAATCAACTGAAGCCCTTTAAAATCTTGCCATGAAACTTTCTGTAGCCCAATCATAGTATGAAATCATGCCATTAAACTTATTGCAGCCCTTTGAAATCTTGCCATTAAACTTATTGCAGCCCTTTGAAATCTTGCCATGAAACTAATTGCAGCCCTTTGAAATCTTGCCATTAAACTTATTGCAGCCCTTTGAAATCTTGCCATGAAACTAACTGCAGCCCTTTGAAACCTTGCACATGAAACTTACTGCAGCCCTTTGAAACCTTGCCATGAAACTTACTGCAGCCCTTTGAAACCTTGCCATGAAACTAACTGCAGCCCTTTGAAATCTTGCCATGAAACTTACTGCAGCCCTTTGAAATCTTGCCATGAAACTTACTGCAGCCGTTTGAAACATTGCCATGAAACTAACTGCAGCCCTTTGAAATCTTGCCATATAACTAACTGCAGCCCTTTGAAACCTTGCCATGAAACTTACTGCAGCCCTTTGAAATCTTTCCATATAACTAACTGCAGCCCTTTGAAACCTTGCCATATAACTTACTGCAGCCCTTTGAAATCTTGCCATGAAACTTATTGCAGCCCTTTGAAATCTTGCCATTAAACTTATTGCAGCCCTTTGAAATCTTGCCATGAAACTAACTGCAGCCCTTTGAAATCTTGCCATGAAACTTACTGCAGCCCTTTGAAATCTTGCCATGAAACTTACTGCAGCCCTTTGAAACCTTGCCATGAAACTTACTGCAGCCCTTTGAAATCTTGCCATGAAACTAACTGCAGCCCTTTGAAATCTTGCCATGAAACTTACTGCAGCCCTTTGAAATCTTGCATTAAACTTATTGCAGCCCTTTGAAATCTTGCCATTAAACTTATTGCAGCCCTTTGAAACCTTGCCATGAAACTTACTGCAGCCCTTTGAAACCTTGCCATGAAACTAACTGCAGCCCTTTGAAACCTTGCCATGAAACTTACTGCAGCCCTTTGAAATCTTGCCATGAAACTTACTGCAGCCCTTTGAAATCTTGCCATGAAACTTACTGCAGCCCTTTGAAACCTTGCCATGAAACTTACTGCAGCCCTTTGAAACCTTGCCATGAAACTAACTGCAGCCCTTTGAAATCTTGCACATGAAACTAACTGCAGCCCTTAGAAATCTTGCCATATAACTTACTGCAGCCCTTTGAAATCTTGCCATATAACTTACTGCAGCCCTTTGAAATCTTGCACATGAAACTTACTGCAGCCCTTTGAAACCTTGCCATGAAACTAACTGCAGCCCTTTGAAATCTTGCCATGATACTAACTGCAGCCCTTAGAAATTTTGCACATGAAGCTTACTGCAGCCCTTTGAAATCTTGCCATGAAACTTACTGCAGCCCTTTGAAATCTTGCACATGAAACTAACTGCAGCCCTTTGAAACCTTGCCATGAAACTAACTGCAGCCCTTTGAAACCTTGCCATGAAACTAACTGCAGCCCTTAGAAATCTTGCACATGAAACTTACTGCAGCCCTTTGAAATCTTGCCATGAAACTAACTGCAGCCCTTTGAAATCTTGCCATGAAACTAACTGCAGCCCTTAGAAATCTTGCCATGAAACTAACTGCAGCCCTTTGAAATCTTGCCATGAAGCTTACTGCAGCCCTTTGAAATCTTGCCATGAAACTTACTGCAGCCCTTTGAAACCTTGCCATGAAACTTACTGCAGCCCTTTGAAACCTTGCACATGAAACTTTCTGCAGCCCTTTGAAACCTTGCCATGAAACTTACTGCAGCCCTTTGAAATCTTGCCATGAAACTTACTGCAGCCCTTTGAAATCTTGCCATTAAACTTATTGCAGCCCTTTGAAACCTTGCCATGAAACTTACTGCAGCCCTTTGAAACCTTGCCATGAAACTAACTGCAGCCCTTTGAAATCTTGCCATGAAACTTACTGCAGCCCTTTGAAATCTTGCCATGAAACTTACTGCAGCCCTTTGAAACCTTGCCATGAAACTAACTGCAGCCCTTTGAAATCTTGCCATGAAACTTATTGCAGCCCTTTGAAATCATGCCATGAAACTAACTGCAGCCCTTTGAAATCTTGCCATGAAACTTACTGCAGCCCTTTGAAATCTTGCCATGAAACTTACTGCAGCCCTTTGAAATCTTGCCATGAAACTTACTGCAGCCCTTTGAAATCTTGCCATGAAACTTACTGCAGCCCTTTGAAATCTTGCCATGAAACTTACTGCAGCCCTTTGAAATCTTGCCATGAAACTAACTGCAGCCCTTTGAAATCTTGCCATGAAACTTACTGCAGCCCTTTGAAATCTTGCCATGAAACTTACTGCAGCCCTTTGAAATCTTGCCATGAAACTTACTGCAGCCCTTTGAAATCTTGCACATGAAACTAACTGCAGCCCTTTGAAATCTTGCCATGAAACTTACTGCAGCCCTTTGAAATCTTGCCATGAAACTAACTGCAGCCCTTTGAAACCTTGCCATGAAACTTACTGCAGCCCTTTGAAACCTTGCCATGAAACTTACTGCAGCCCTTTGAAATCATGCACATGAAACTTACTGCAGCCCTTTGAAATCTTGCCATGAAACTTACTGCAGCCCTTTGAAATCTTGCCATGATACTAACTGCAGCCCTTAGAAATTTTGCACATGAAACTTACTGCAGCCCTTTGAAATCTTGCCATGATACTAACTGCAGCCCTTTGAAATCTTGCCATGAAACTAACTGCAGCCCTTTGAAATCTTGCACATGAAACTTACTGCAGCCCTTTGAAATCTTGCCATGAAACTAACTGCAGCCCTTTGAAATCTTGCCATGAAACTAACTGCAGCCCTTTGAAATCTTGCCATGAAACTAACTGCAGCCCTTTGAAATCTTGCCATGAAACTTACTGCAGCCCTTTGAAATCTTGCCATGAAACTTACTGCAGCCCTTTGAAATCTTGCCATGAAACTTACTGCAGCCCTTTGAAACCTTGCCATGAAACTTACTGCAGCCCTTTGAAATCTTGCCATGAAACTTACTGCAGCCCTTTGAAATCTTGCACATGAAACTTACTGCAGCCCTTTGAAATCTTGCCATGAAACTAACTGCAGCCCTTTGAAATCATGCCATGAAACTTACTGCAGCCCTTTGAAATCTTGCACATGAAACTTACTGCAGCCCTTTGAAATCTTGCCATGAAACTTACTGCAGCCCTTTGAAATCTTGCACATGAAACTAACTGCAGCCCTTTGAAATCTTGCCATGAAACTTACTGCAGCCCTTTGAAATCTTGCCATGAAACTAACTGCAGCCCTTTGAAATCTTGCACATGAAACTTACTGCAGCCCTTTGAAATCTTGCCATGAAACTTACTGCAGCCCTTTGAAATCTTGCCATGAAACTTACTGCAGCCCTTTGAAATCTTGCCATGAAACTTACTGCAGCCCATTAAAATCTAGCAATAAAACTTTACTGCAGCCCTTAGAAATCTCGCCATGAAACTTTCTGCAGCCCTTGGAAAACTTGCCATGAAACTTACATCAGCCCCCTGAAATCTTTGCCATGAAACTAACTGCAGCCCCCTGAAATCTTGCTATAAAACTTACTGCAGCCCCCTGAAATCTTGCTATAAAACTAACTGCAGCCCCCTGAAATCTTGCTATAAAACTTACTGCAGCCCCCTGAAATCTTGCTATAAAACTTACTGCAGCCCCCTGAAATCTTGCTATAAAACTTACTGCAGCCCCCTGAAATCTTGCTATAAAACTTACTGCAGCCCCCTGAATTTTTTGGCCATGTATGATGACATTAACTGCAGCCCCTGCAACTAAACAGTATGTTGATGGAATTGTAAATGTATGAGACACCATGTCCATTGTATAACAGAGATTTCAAAAATAATGTTTATCAGCTTGGTCATGATTGCTACTCGTATTTCAGCATTCTTGATTATTTTCTTTATGTATACATGGTGTATTTCTTACTGTGTCAAGTAAATGTCTACCAAAAACAAAAGATCTAGGACTGCACGTGGTGCACATGGTGTTTACAAATCTATTTAATCTTATTTAAGACAAAAGTTATCCACAGCTCGTGCCCATAAAAGGAATTAGATAATTTGATAAATATTGACCAATCACTAAATTTGGTTAACATTTACCAAACCAAAGAATTAACCAGTTGAGGTTTATTGAATTTGTTTTAATCACAATGGAACTTTTTCAACGCTAATAGTTTTAGGAAGAAGGAAAGAAAAATAACACTTTATACACATTTTTATTCATAAATAATATTAATAAAACATACTATTGATCTTGAAAACATGTCCAAGGTGAGTTTGAACATGCACATAACCATGGCAACACATTCACAGACCCCTGTATGTGCCCCTGGCATATCATATGAATTGCTCCGTCTCTATGAGTTTAAAGTGAATAAAATCCTTTTGTTGAGGTAATATCAAGGGGGGACAAATAATCAGAAACCGCTGTATGTGTCATTGGCCTATTACATCCGTACATTGTTTTGCAGTTTATGTTATGGTTAAAAATCGTAAGTATGTATTTACAATAATAAATGGATCGATGCCACACAGTTGCATAACCATTTATTTTGTGTTAGAACATACAAGCAATCTTACGGGTTTTTTAGTGGTCTACTTTATATTTTGTTCACTACCAACTTACTGGCCAGCCACAATTTATATCTACCACTTCACCTGATTAAAATCAATTACGTTTTAAACCCGTTAAAAGCAATTCCTAGTGGCTCTTGCGGCTTGAAATAAGTAATAAATTCATTTCAGTAGCCTGAAAATGCTTGCAGATGAACCAATTATCAACCTAGAGCAAGAACCCTATAACTGCTAAATAAACAGAAGCTGTTATTGAGTTCTTTCATCAAGATGGCACAACATCTTCACAGATGTAAGCTTATGTAAGCTAATTTATTTTAACGGTATTTTCCATTATAACAATAGTTTCCAACAGCCCATACAGAGGTCCCTGAGAATGCATGGTCGAACTCCAACATTTATTTCTGCAAAGACAACATTGGGTCGATTGTTCACAACTTTTTGAATGTTAACAATGGGATTAACGACATCGTTGTTAACTTTTAAACGTGAAATATGTGATCACATTTTTTAGTATAAACAAGTACAAGTGAGACAGATGTCTCAAGTCTTGTTAGAAATACAGCAGATCACAAGCGTATCCATTAAACTTCCAGAGCAGTAAAAATTTGAAAGTTAACAACGATGATGTTAACCATGTTGTTAACTCTAACAAAGTTCTGAACAATTGGCCCTATGCGCATCAACAAATAGTACATTAACAAATAAATAACACATGGTACACGATTTAATTGCAATGTTTTACATACATGATACACGCACAGGTGGCAGTGTCAACCAGAAATTGTGAAATCGTTTTTTTGTTCACTATTTCTGGTCAATTTTGCCACCTGTGGACACACGATGACAAGTTTGACAACACATTAACAATGGCTGGTAATTTATCAGTGGCATGTGTTACATAGTACACTTATGTTTCTCATACTGATGAACCTTTTCTACACATACCGTATTTGTTTTTTTGTCTCTATAAATGTACATGCCCTAATAGACACACAGGGGCTGTGAAATTGTTGGTATTTTGTCTGATTTTGAGACTTGAAAAGTGCTAAACTTAGCTCAAAGTTCGTAAAACTGCATCCTATTTCTCTGAGAACATCCTATTTGCTGCCATTATTTTCAGCGCACCTGCTTACTTCTTCGTAAAGCTAACATTTGGTATTATGATTAGTTATAAAAAACAAAGAATATTTGGTTCATAATAAGCACACTGGGGGTTAATTTTGACACAACGTCAAGCCCTGTTCATCTATTAGAACAAATACGGTAGTTAAGCGTAATATCATAACAAACATTTAGTACCGTATCTAATAAAGACTACATATCAAATGTTCCTCAAAACTGGTGAAGAAAGTTTTTCATGAATTGTATAAAAATCTAACAATATGACACCTCAACAACAAATATGTGCTTCTTTATCATGATGCATACAGTGATTTTATCAACAATTTATCCATGAAAATAATTAAAATCAACCATTCACAAACCTCCAAGACTGATATAGTTTAAATGCATTAAAAACAACATAATACTCATAGAACATGCAAGTTAAAGAGATAAATTGCTTTTTTCTTAGCAATATCATTGGATTTTCTTATCAGTATGTCTAAAAAACTTCAAAAACATTTTTTAAATTTCCAATTTCTTTTTGCAAATATGTCAAAATGGATCAATAGAAGTTATATAACGGATCAGGGTCCTGTTTTAAAAAGATATCTTAGGTCATAAACCTACTCTGCTTATTAAGAGTGCTCAGGGACATACGTAAAGTGATGGGCAGAATCTATGCCATAAATGTGCTTACTATATTTTTTATTGACAAAATAAAGTGTGGTAAATCATTCGGAGAGTTAAAACTTACAAACTGATGGCTGGAACCTGTCAACAAATGTTGATATAGTTTTAAATATTGTAGCATTAGTAACGCTGTTCAAGAAAATGTGTAAAGGTTAAATTATCCCTCAGTTTATGTTAGAGTCTTTGTGGGCAAGTGGTTTTGTTGTAAGCTTTCTATTTTTGTCTTGACTCTATCGGCATGGGTTTGCTCGCAACTAAAACGAGGGTGTTTTCTTTTTAATTTAAATGTATTTTTTTCATCAATTTCGATATCATTGATTTAAAAAATTATATTATTAGACTGTTTACAAATTATTATTATCATCAAGCAAAAAAAGTCCAAAAACATGAGCAATATCCTTTAAAATGGTTTTTTCTGGGGTTATTTATGCACTGGTTTATTTTTGCATGTAGTTTTTTTTATTATGCAAGTTAATTTAACGCTCAAAAGTCATTTCTGAACTGAAGTAGATTTTCTGAAGTTTTCATAGTTAAACTAAAAGAAAAGTATCAGCATCTTCAACATAAAAGTATATTTTTAATAAAATCAATGAAAATTAAGTATTTTAGGATTTATTAATTTATTTTGGCGTATGATGAGTAGGACACTTAATTTTAGAAAATGACTACAGTTCGGAAATGAATTTAAGATCTTTTATGAATACTATTACTGGTTTGATTCAGGCTTGAAGATTACTATTAATTTTGATCACTGTAAGGGGAAGTAACTGCTGCATGGAGTTTGAAAACCAAGAGGGGTTATCACTACTGATTGTAAATCTGTAAGGTTCAACTTGGTGTTAATGATTTCTTTAAAAGTATGAAATTTACACATCAATTTTCAGTCAGGTTTTATCAAAAGAACGGGTAATAAATAAAGAGCATATTTCGACTGGACAAGACCATGCAAATCCAGTCTTGGCAGACATTTAATAACAAATTACATGTTGTATGTACACGCCAGCTAGCAAATAAGTATTGCCAATAGCTATAGGGATAAGACAATTAAAAAAACAATCGAGCACCACACAAAGTCAATGTTAAAAAGTCTAAAGACATAACATCTAATCATCATTCTACATTTCTCATCTTAAAATGACCTACAAAATGAACTCCAGGGGGCGATAAAATGAACAGTCTCAAGTCAAAGTCTAGACTCAAACTCAGAAAACTATTTTTTTTAAATAAGTCATTTATTTTACAGAATGTGTGTGTATGATGTTCAAATACACTAGTAATTATATATACAGCATTTTTCACCAGCATCCTCTCTGAAAGAAGAAAATTAACAAAAAAATTAAAATAAACAATATTGAGAATGAACGCAGCCTCGAGACTGTTCGTAACCGTGTGCCCAAAACAGATTCATAAACATAAAATTTATGCGACAAAATCACAAAATATATTTCATTTAGAGACATTCATGTTTTTAAACATTGGGTACCGCTGTGTTGACTTTTATCTATTTTTCCAGCCAAATAAAAGTTTAATAAAAGAGATATGCTTCAAAGAAAATCAAACATTAGATGAGACATTGTTATACTTGCTTGATGACAGGACGAAAAAGTTCTAAGTCACATTAGATTAACAAGCAGTTAGAATCTTTTCGCCGTCATCCTTTGAAACAATGAACACATACACAATTTATTGTCTCAATGGCATAGAATCTGCCATGTTTTAATTTAATAGCAAAAACATACATGTTTTCTTTTCCTAACTGTGTGAACAGTTCATTAAAGACTGACAAAATGTCAACTGTGTTAATCATAATTAAAATTCATAAGTGACATGAATAAAAATGAATGGCATAACAATATCATCTACACGCTAAACACAGACATGACTGAAACAGCCAGACAACAGAACAAACACCAGTCTATACTTGCAGAGGAATGCACCAGTCCAAATTTGCCAAGTTTTGCACCAGTCTAAACTTGCCTTGATTTGCACCAGTCTATACTCGAAGAGTATTGCACCAGTCCCAATATGCCAAGTTTTGCACCAGTCTAAATTTGACTTGATTTGTACCAGTCTATACTCGAAGAGTATTGCACCAGTCCAAACTTGCCCAAGTTTTGCACCAGTCTAAACTTGCCTTGTTTGTACCAGTCCAAATTTTGAACCAGTGTTAACTTTCTGAGCTTTGTACCAGACTAAATTTAGCAACTTTTGCACCAGTCTAAACTTCATGAGTTCTCTTTCTTTCCCTGGAAAAGCATAAGGAAATGTCATGTGTTATTTGAAGAAAAGGTATTACTTCAACTTAAAACGCTTCTGTATTGTGGTCCCTGATATAAAGGAGAATTTAAGGCAATATTCAAATATCATACATCGTCATGTACATATGGCCAAAACGAACATGCTAGTAATGTGCCCAGATTGAATCTGCATTACTCGTCATTTCTTTTATTCTTTTATACATGTAAAAGTTTGATTTGTAAACAGTGATATGTTTTCCACTGGTCAGTTTGTTCTGTTGTCTGCTGGTATATATGGACTAGACTTTTCTTAGCATTGCAAGTAATCAAA
Source organism: Mya arenaria (assembly GCF_026914265.1). Taxonomy (NCBI): domain Eukaryota; kingdom Metazoa; phylum Mollusca; class Bivalvia; order Myida; family Myidae; genus Mya; species Mya arenaria. Next base: position 22,192,530 of record NC_069133.1, read on the forward strand.
CTTCTAAATCCATCTAAATCCTATCATTTACATACACAAATTAATATACATGTATTCCAAGTAAAAACAGCCCTATTATGTACAGAAGGGACCATGCAATTAAAATCAACAAAACCAGTTTACATATGTAGTAAAGAGAATTTCTAGTCAAATGTTTACATTAGAAGATTGAAATGTCTTTAGTTACAAAGATGACAAAAATTCACTTCATGAAATCAGCAAAACTGTCAAACTTGGTCATTACGGTGAGCAAATTTTGAGCAAGTTCTTCAATTTTATGATGACCTGTACATGAATGGTTCGAGGGAGGGTCACACGCAAAGGGATTCTGTCTGCTTCTTTATCTAATGTAACTCTCGAAGGGGTTAAAGGGAAAAAGTGATATCTGCGCCTTTATCTAATGTCGCTTACAACTTTTTATCTTTTCCCCTCATGTTGGTATGCAAGGAATTTACATTCTTTTAAGGGGTGGATTAAAATTCTTCCAACTGACATACAAAATAGAAGCAGATACAGCTTTTTTCGCTTTCATCTGTGAATTGAAATAGTTCAGTGACATTTAAGATAAAGAAGTAGATAATGCTTTTTTTCACCAGTGAATAGAAATAGTTCTAACTGATATTCAAAATAGAAGCAGATAATGCTTTATTGCTTTCATCAGTTAATTGAAATAGTTCAGTGACATTGAAATAAAGAAGCAGATAATGCTTTTTCGCTTTCATCAGTGAATTGAGTTGGTTTTAAGAGACATTCAAATAGACGCAGGTAGTGTTTTGTCACTCTTGTTATTCACTTTGTGTATATTACTGGGCAATTGGAATTATTACACTAGAAATGCTTTGATACAAATTAAGTGATTGATGCAAAAATGGTTTGACTCCACCTTATCAAAATCCAGTTCACAGCATTGTAAAATATTTTTCTGATATTTCGTTTACCTTTTAAACAATAAAACACAAAAGTAAACAAAATACGAATGTGTTTAAGACCTGCTTAGGTTTTCTGAAATGATCAAGTGGATATTTCGATATATTCAAAGTACTACATGCTACATGTGTATAACAAATCCACCACTCCCTGGGAAAAAATCCCCCCAACAAAATTCTGCAATCGAATAAAAAACTTATACAGTTTTATTTTGTTTCTGTGCCAAAAAATGTTGTAAAATTTTAATAAAACCATTTACATTATAATATATGTCACCAGAGAAAAGTTAACATCATTATACAATTTTATATATATTACTTTTGATCTTATGTTGTAAGTGAAAAGGGTTGAAAATGTGTGCGCAACATAGCAACATTTCATGTATTTAGCGCTGTAAATAATCAATTTAGCAACAGGTTATTTTAATGGAATTAATAATAGAAAATTCATTTTAACCAATACCGAATTGTATGACCACTCATGGGAAATCCTTTATATAGATTACAATATATACATATCGTAAATAACCTTTGAATGTGGCAAGAAATGAAGAATATTATATTGGGAGGTTAAGTTCACATATGCCAAAATTTGTTGGGGTAGAGCTTTTGTCCTTGGGGTGGGGATTCTGTTCGTCTCCGAAGAACTAAATTGGCAAAAACAAAACTATATGTATAATGGCAAGAACAAAAGTGAACTATCTACCTAACTGTACAAAAGAAGCTAGCACACTTTTGCTTCGAGTCTGTAAACTGAAGAAAACGGGTGACGGATGACAAAACGTTTTCGAAATGAGATGACAGTGGATTTTCTGTCAGAGAGTATTAAAACAACAAAACAAATGATTGTATACACAAGTCTGAGGCAGAAATTGTTTGCGACCCGCACCAAAATCATTACAGATGCTTGACTTTGTGTTTACATTGAAATAAAGAAGTCATTATGTGTACAATGAAGAAAGATAATTTCTTGTTATAACTAATATGATTATATTCTTTTGGAATGGATTGTTGCTCTGTATTCTATAAAACTATTTGAAGTGTTGCCATGGTGACATTAAATTTCCCTCAAAAATTAAATAAAAACAAAGTAAGAAATTACTTGACAAACTTAAGCATCTCAAATGATTCAGCGAGGTTATATATAATATACTTCAACTGACCTCCTCATAACAAAAACAAACGTAAAACTAAACAATGACTTTATAAACCCTATAAATGCATCAAACAACTAAAATGATCAGTATTGCTTCGATCATCAATGTGTTTTATTCTCTCTAACATTTGACTATTTCGGTATTTTTTCATTTCTGAAAATGCTATTTGATATTCAGCACCATCAAAGCGAACAATAGTTGTCAGCTACTAGAAACTAACTATAGACTAAAAAGACCTAAATTCATTCCAATACTCTATGCAGTGATGTCCCTTGACAAGCAGATCTCTGCCATCATGTACGAAAAATAGGTATATTTTAGCTATTCACTTTTTAACAAATTTACTTTTACTCTATCTCATCCTAGTACCAGGAATTCATATTTTAATTTTTAAAATATTAAATGTTTTAAATATAAAAACTAAAAAATATTTCAAATAAAACAACATTTCATGATTTTCATAACCTGCTCTTGATTATTGTCATATCGTATGCGTGATGCAGTGATTATTGTCAGCAAAGGGAAGTTACGCTGCATGGAATTTAAATTAATTTGTGTTTCTGACCATATCCTAGCGCCATAATAAATTCTGACCATATCCTAGCTCTTTAACAAATTCTGACCATTTTCTAGCTCTTTATCAAATTCTGACCATATCCTAGCTCCTTATCAAATTCTGACCATTTCCTAGCTCCTAAACAAATTCTGACCATATCCTAGCTCTGATACAAATTCTGACCATATCCTAGCTCCTAAACAAATTCTGACCATATCCTAGCTCTGATACAAATTCTGACCATATCCTAGCTCTGATACAAGTTCTGACCATATCCTAGCTCTGATACAAATTCTGACCATATCCTAGCTCTGATACAAATTCTGACCATATCCTAGCTCCTAAACAAATTCTGACCATATCCTAGCTCTGATACAAATTCTGACCATATCCTAGCTCTTTAACATTATGCTTCTCGAGTCTTTACAAAACAAAAACATGATTTTGTCTAGCTTGTTGCAGGTAAATATATGGTATAATAATTTAAAATCAAAGTATCATGAAACTCATTTTTTTATATCGATTTTTATTGTAACACTTAATACCTTCATTTTTTTTATAAATTTGACTCTTAATCGGAGTTCAAAATGAACACAAAATGTGCCGAGAATATTTACACTTCTGTACAATTCAAGGATAGGAACTTAAAGAAAGAAGATAAAAGCTCATTTATAAAAGTAATACATACCCAACAGTAAAGTAGGGTGTCAAAAAGCGTTTCCTATGGCTAAGAAACAACTTCGCTAATAACTACATTTTTGCAACAGAATTCGCAAACAGCTATTTCCAATTCTTGCTAAGTCTTCTACATTATATCCTACAGTACAAAAGCTGCTTTTGATGGAAGAAGTCAACATGAACACAATTTTCATGTATATATATATATATATAAATAATTGTACATGTAAGTAGTCGTATAGCAAAACAATGAATGCAACATTAAACATGAATAAGTTAATGTATTTTTTTCTAAAGCTTAATTCTAATATTCATTTATTCTGTCCAAGAACCATTCTGACGCTATGTCTGTTACAAATAGTCGTAAAAATCTTTTATACATTCTCTAATTTATTAACACTTTTTTAAAAATTAATTTCATATCGACCTGAAATTCATTTCAATGTAAGTGTTAACATTAAATACATTTTTATATGTAACAACATTTAAAACATACATATAAATGAGATTCCTGTTTATTTTAACACCATCAGCATTCCGAAAAAAAAAACAATAACATGTACGGACCAAAATACTGTTTCGCATTCAATTGGCGAAATTATTTCATTAACAGTAATTAGTTGGATTTTTTTTCCGTATAAGCATTTAGAAAATGAAAACAGCGGGTCAGTATGATTTGTACACCATTAAAGAGGCCAGACACCAGATGGTACAAAAACTGGCAAATACAGTAATTCCCCAAAACAAGCCTAGAATTGTCAAAACAAGCTAGTAGGAGGCCGATAATCTGATTAAATAATAAACGGAACAATCATGTTGCTGTCTCATCTGTGTTTCCCCATTTTAAATAGCGCATAATGGTATCCCACTTTAATTCATATTTTCTGTTTATGATAAATATTACGATGCCATTTTTTAACTAACTGGAATTCACGTTGTAGGCGACCTTAGGTAATCACGAATTGGAAAAATGCACAAAAACTGCGAAAAAAGCGTGTGTGTTTTTAGCGATGTGATACATCAGTATGTAAGTTTTAATGCGTTGTACACAACAATGTCAATTTTATGTAAGTTTTTCTTTTTTTCTTGCAATTGTATCATCTGGTGTCTAGCCCCTTTAAAAGGTTAATATCAAGCTCAAAAGAACAATTGTAAGAACTCATAGCACTAACAGATACAAATCCATCCAACAGATTGCCTTAAAATAGCTGCATCTCCAATTTCCTTCTTGAAGTATGTCAAGTCCATGAGAAAAATGGATGTCTTTTGTTACATGAAAAAAAAATCCCCCTTTTCTCTCGAGGTAACAAATAATGGCTGATTTCTGTGTTGATGCTACCCTTAAAAACACAATAGATCCTGGTCATCATGTCTTTTTTTTGATATCCTTCAGATTCTTAAGTATCTCTATCCAAGCTTCCATGTAAGGATAATCCTCGATTGCGCAATATCCTCGATTGCGCAATCGCAATAGCCTCGATTGCGCAATCGCAATGTCAGAATTCTTATCCAACACAGATGCCAATCTTTCTCTTGGAGGGAAGTTTGCACCATAATATTTGACACTATTTTTCTTCCACCTGATCTTATTTGTTACACACATATACCCATAACACTTAACATTCATTTTTGCAAATTTCATCAGCTATAGTAAGTCACTTTCTAAAATGAGGAAACTCGCTGCAAAGTTGCTCAATAGCTCAAAAAACAGAGTCCAAGAGTTAATAAATCTCATACATTAAGACATTTTTACAGCATAGAGTTAGTTCCCCTTGTCAAGTGCCGGAGTGATTGCCCTTGTCCGATTGGTGGAGAGACAGGGATTTTCGGTTCCGTATGAACACTGAGCATTGGGACCCGCATTTTCAGGACTGAGCATCCCGGGGCTGAAATATGTACATGTAAACAGGTTAGAAGGCACCAAATTATACAGGTATGAACACACCAACTTTTACAGGTATGAATGCACCAATTTCAAGTAATAATGCAGTCAAGTACATTAAAATTTCTTATGTTAATATGATTTATATTTTGAATATGAAAAGCATTCGACATGACCCTGAATCATGTTATGTACAAATAGGGCCCCATTTAAAAACAACAACAAACTTATGCCCTACAACGTTATTTTCTTTAGCCATGTTCATTACTTAAACTTGATTCTACAAAACAAAAAAAAATAAAAGGAGAAATAACTACATTAATACTAAAACAAAGATAGAAATCAGAGCTTGGTGATTAAAGTTCAGAGACCAAGTTAATTTGATTCCCAATGTACATCACAGATTTACCATTCTTTCATTGTTTTAAGATTTAAATCAGCGTAGCTAGGCGTCACAACTAAGAACTAAAAAAAGCACCGCCGAGCAGAAGGCTAACACTTGTCTGTTGTTTGTTTAGTCGAAAGAGGGGCATAACTGAACAATTATTACAGCCAGAGTTACAGGTCTTACTGTAAATGTGCATACTGTCTAGTGCAACATGAGTACCAAGTTTTATTTCAAAAAGTGGTTTTAAAGTCATGCCATAGGTTAATGAATTGAACAATGACGCCGACTATGACAATACCGTCTTTAATAAACAGGCCTGCTAAAAATCATACACAAATTTTGATTTTTTCATTGGCATTTAACTGTTGAGGATACCTCATCAGTAGGTCAGAAAATAGCTCATTAAGCTAATGTGTCTTGTTATCATATAACTGACTTTTAATAAAAATTCTTGTATCTTGATTCTTGTATTTGTAAAACAGTTAACAAAACCCACATTTTCCGCAAGAAAATATTTTCTAAAAAATTCTCAATTAAGCAATACAACGCTAACCTGAAATAAAGTTTATTAGTGTTAGTATGTTACATCACTACACTAAACATGGAATAAAGCTGCATGCACAATGGGATATGCTCTCTACTCCTACCAATGGAAATGGGAAATTGATACCTGCATTAATTTTTAAACAGATACTTGACAAACAATGGGCCAATTGTTCAGAAGCTTGATAAAGTCAACAATGTGTTAATGACATCATTGTTAACATTCAAATGTATTTTGCTCTGGAACTTTCATGATCTCAATATTAATCTGCAGAATTTCTAACAAGGTTTAAAACGACTTTTTTTCGCTGTTTGTGGGTTTTTTTAAATATATGAGCATATCTCAAAAGATATGTCCAACTTTTCTCTCTAAATAAATACTGTTAACAGCAATGTTAACTTAAGCAAAGTTTGGAACAATCTGGTCAATGTTGTATTCCACTTACTTTAACATTGAACAATTGAAAAATTTAATAGAAAAGAAAAAATATGTTTCAGAAATCACATAAGAATATTTCTCAGTTTTTTAAATCATATGTGTAGACGAAGAGTGCCGCCTAGTGAACACCAACACAAGTCTTGTCAAATTGTCTTTGCCAACATGTATACCAAGTTTCATCTGAATATTTTGATAGGTTTAGGAGCAATGTCTAATGATTTAGATTTTGCACAACAACGATAACGATGATGTCATCACTGACATTGAGGCTTTTAAACAATACCTCAATTTTTAATCCTTGAAAAACAGACAAACTAAAAATGAATTTTGTAAGACACCAAAACATGAAGTTTGATTTTTCATTTTGATTTCTCAACCGTTATTACATGTATACAGTGGTACTTGGTAGAGCGCGTATAATTGGGCATTCACAGACATGCATTTCCATTATCAGGGATGTGATTGGCCAGGCAAATACAGGCTGAAGCAATGGGGCACAGGGGCCCTCTAACCCCGTAACGGGGGTTAAAGGAGGTGAAGCACCATGCCGAAAAAGCAAAATGGCTTTTAAGAAGCCCTTTTGAGGGCTCTGCTGACATCAAGTTTAAATGAAACGGAGTGTCAATACTTTCATTAAAGAATGAAGTAAAAACCAATCGAAACCAGTTGACTTTCTGATACGAGTGAAAATATAAAAAAAAAAAAAAAAAAAAAAAAAAAAAAAATTGTCCCTCGAGCCATTAGTTTTGTGGAAATCGGCGAACAAATCACATCCCTGATAAAGAGACCCCAACATGTATATACAAAATATGGAGATTTAAGCATAGGGAGATTTAAGCATAGAAGTCAGTGGGCTAAAGCATGAATGTAGTCAGAAGTCAGTGCTTTTTGGTATAAGCTGATTTGAGAATCCATATATGGCAGAAATAGCGAATGATGGTACAAGATTACAATATATTTCAAGTACCTAATTGTGTGAAGTTCGTCTACAACAGCTTGAAAGGCATCCAGCCTATAGAAACAAACAAGTTATGTAAGCTTTCATGGGCAGAGTGTTGAAACACATGGTATGGTTAACAAGCAGAATTCACAAGATCATACATGCCATAATCTGGGTAAGGAATCATGTGACTTCAAAGGGGTTCTCACATCAGTCACCAGGGGTCACATACGATGTATATCACGCTTTTGAGAATTTTAACTTTATAAGCATTATAATTGAATTAGCGTTTCTTAAACTAAAAAACAAATGTACAAAGAATACATGTCGTTACAAAATGAATTGAACAAAGCAATCTAGAATTCATTTTTTACATTTTTTCTATTTTTTATTTAATTTTTTTTTTTAATTTTGAGGGGTATTCATCCCTTGCTGGGGAATGGAGCAAAAATCTGTGGGATTTTCTCCTGCGGGGAAATATGGCATGTATGCAAGAAAGGCTACAAACTGTTTTTTAAAGTGTTGCCAGTAATGTTTAGGAAAGGAGCACTGTGCAATAATGGTAAGAAATGCTACATTTGGGAAGCAAACACATCATCTTAATAAGACATTTTTGAGACATTTCAAACTGGAATGCTTAGCACAAAATTATTTTCGAAAAAAACAACATTCCTCATCAGTTCCCTTGATGATATTTCAAACAATAAACGAACCAGCAATGTTAATTTTCATTCTTACTATTCTATATTTTGAACAGTTATTCAGATATGGGACAGTATACAATAGTCTTATCCTTTTCTTTAGATATTCCTTGGTGATTCCATTCAGTCAATTGGCCAGTTATTTTAACCGTCCAATCAAAACACTTATATCCTTAGATACACCTCAGTGATTCTATTCAGTCAATTGGTCAATTATTTTTACAGTCCAATCAAAACACTCATATTCTTAGATATGACCTCAGTGATTCTATTCAGTCAATTGACCAGTTATTTTAACAGACCAATCAAAACACTCATATGATTCCATTCAGTCAATTGGCCAGTTATTTTAACCATCCAATCAAAACACTTATATCCTTAGATACACCTCAGTGATTCTATTCAGTCAATTGGTCAATTATTTTTACAGTCCAATCAAAACACTCATATTCTTAGATATGACCTCAGTGAATCTATTCAGTCAATTGGCCAGTTATTTTTACAGACCAATCAAAACACTTAAGATTCTACTCATAAACTTAAGTTAGAACTAACTTTGTAATTGAATACCGACCCGTTGATTATACTTTCGAAACCTGTTGGCTCGATATTCCAGGGACTGGCCAAATTACTTTGAGCCTTGCAAATATCGAGCCAAGTGGAAATGCTTACTAACAGTTAATCAAAATCGGTCCTTTTTATCAAGTTTGAACCAACCAGGAAATCGAGCCAAGCGCTATTGAGCCAAAGGGTTTCGAATGTACATTTGAAGGTTAAAACATATTTGAAGAAAAAAAAAACTGAATCATACGACCATGCATGTATCCTAAACACTCCAAATTCACAATGTACAATATGCATGGATTCAACTACATCAGCTCCAGCAAAAATACAAAATACAGTCCAAAGGGTTAAATGCAAATATATAGAGGATATCTTTTTTATTTCATTATCATTCAGTAAGCTATATTTGTAAAAGCAGTGCACACCAAAATCCAACATATTTTCTGTACCTATTTCGCTATAGAAAGAAATAAGGTTGTTTAGTCATTTCGGGTAAAGTCAACCCTATTCTTTTTTACCTGTCACAGTGAACACTACATTACTTTTGTCAAGCAATATGGAAACCAGATTTTATAAGATCAGTGAAAATATTTTTTTTACTGCTCTTCGAAAAGCCTAAAATAAATGCTGTTATTTTTTTTATCTGGGTAGTTTGGCCAATGGTTAATAGTAAGCTGCAAAAACACACAGACTCAAAACACAATACTTCACCCACCAATACTCTCAACACCTCTCAGAAAAAAGGAGAGAGCCCTTCGCCCTTGTGGGGTGACGTAGAGAGTCCCTTATCCCTTGTGTGGTGAAGTAGAGAGCCCCTTAGCCTTGTCTGGTGAAGGCGAGAGCCCCTTGGCTCTTGTGGGGTGAAGTAAAGAGCCCTTGTTAGGTGAAGCTGAGAGTCCCTTATCCCTTGTGTGGTGAAGTAAAGATACCCTTATCCCTTGTATGGTGAAGGAGAGAGCCCCATAGTCATTGTGTGGTGAAGTAGAGAGCCCATTAGTCATTGTGTGGTGAAGTAGAGAGCCCCTTAGTCATTGGGTGGTGAAGTAGAGAGCCCCTTAGTCATTGTGTGGTGAAGTAGAGAGCCCATTAGTCATTGTGTGGTGAAGTAGAGAGCCCCTTAGTCATTGTGTGGTAAAGTAGAGAGCCCATTAGTCATGGTGTGGTGAAGTAGTGAGCCCCTTAGTCATTGTGTGGTGAAGAAGAGAGCCCCTTAGTCATTGGGTGGTGAAGTAGAGAGCCCATTAGTCATTGTGTGGTGAAGTAGAGAGCCCCTTAGTCATTGGGTGGTGAAGTAGAGAGCCCCTTAGTCATTGGGTGGTGAAGTAGAGAGCCCATTAGTCATTGTGTGGTGAAGTAGAGAGCCCATTATTCCTTGTTGGGTGAAGGAGAGCCCCTTTGCCCTTCTCGAAGATGAAGGAGAGATACCCCAATCCCTTCTGGGATGAAGGAGAGTGGAGTGTATACTTACTCTGCGCCTGAAGAGTCTGTCTAGGAAGCTACTCCGTTGGGGGGCAGGGGGTGGATCCTCCAATAAATCTGGAGTTGGGGCATCGTCTTCGCCAAAAATATTCAGTTCCTTATAACATTCCGTCTCTATCATCTGTAAGAGAGCAAAATTGATAAACTGGAGAAGTACTTTGTGATGGAGAAGTTTTATCTTGTTAAATATGTAAAACAAAAAAAAAAACACAAAAACCCCCACATCAAATAGCCCAAAACCATGTAACGGTGTTTTTTCAGTCACACATAAACTGACGATGTTTACTTTTATCAAATCAGTGCAATCTCTTCCTACCAATGCATCAGGGTACAGTTCCTGGTCTAGATGATGTTAAGTTCAGCAGGAAGTCACCAAGACGGACTAGTACATTATATTCAGAAAATCTTGATTCATATTTATACAAGAAAAATGCTCTTCATCAAGTGATTATGACAATCTTCTAATATTTAGATAGCAACATACAAGAGTTCTCAGAGTGAATACTCATCTGATTTTGTTTGTCGGTCAAGAGGCATAACTCTTCAATAACTCTACAATAATATTAAAGTCAGAATTATGACCTTGATATGCAAGTGCATACTTCAAATTAATATCTTTGAATATCTTGGAAAAGTTTTTGAAATGTGTCAAAGGTTAAACATTTTACAAGATATCGCCGCCAGTTCAGAAAATCTTGCCAAGGCTAAGACAATGTGTGTTTTCTTCCTAATAAAAAAACCTCAGATGAGCTCAAATTGTTTCAAGCTAAATGACCATGTTTTAATGTGTTCAAATTTGCCTCTTTCTGACCTCATTCTGCCAGGGTATGGAGACGCAGCCTGAGTTGAATTTGCCGTAGAATGTGTCGTCACTTGGGTCCAGGTTCACGCCCTTCACCGTTGAGAACTGCTCAATGTCTAACACATCCTTACAGTACACAGCACGTGGCTGCAATATACATGGCAAGTAAGTAAATAGGAAAATGATAAGTTTATCCTTGATATGCATGTAAAAGAAGCAATTATCTTAAAATATTGCTACAAATTGACATTTGACAAAAGATTGTCATATTTGCTCTAAATATAAAGAAATCATCGATAAATCCTTTTCAGGCTGAAATACTTCATTCCCTAATACTTACTAACTAACAAGTTTCGAGAAAAATATCTCTATATTAATGATTTTATTGCTACCAAATATCTTCTCCTTTTTTTTTAAATCGCAATCGATTAACACTGACTTGAGGAGCAAATGATTGATTTCCAACAACTATCTATCGCTTTATTCCTAATTCAAACTTAAAAATACACATGTACATTTGTATTTACATTGTTACTCAGTTAAGCAAATAAGATCCGAAATAAAAAGTTAACACTTTTGAACAATTTTTCTTGTATCTAGGAAAACCTTACATCAGGAATGAACGGAGGGTCAAGCACACCCGCTTGTAAGCGTTTGAAGTTGATATTTTTGAAGAATATATGCTGCTTCACGTCCTTAGACCCAGCTTCTCCGCAGCCTAGCCGCTTACGAGGGTCCTTTTCTAACAACTGAAAATATGGTGATATAGTTTAAATTCTCAAGAAAATCAGAAAAATTTGTAACATTTATTCATTCAAACTAAAGTAAAATTGAGACAGTTTGTTTCTGCTATGCACACAAACAAAACCTTTAAAGAGTATACATGTGTATGAAGATTTGAAAATTATGTTTTCATGTAAATATGAAAGTAACTATAATTTAGATTTCCTCCCAAGCAGTAACTGAGCTTACCTGAGTACATATACTTCTACAGTCTTCAGAGAACTTTGAGGAGTATGTTTCCTGGTCTTCCTTTACTCTTCGGTCAACCTCCTCGCGCTTGACCTTCTCTTTACGCGCTCGGAATGGGGCCTGCAGGAGATATCCATGGTGTTAAGTCTGAGTTATACATTTGTAAGTGTTTTTCATTTACACTTTATTTAAGTGAACTTTTGATTGGTGTTTTATTTCATGTTAAGTTTAAGAATTCATGACAGCATTTTCCCTGCAAGCTTAAGTGAGCAAGGATAGCAGGGCTTCCGTTAAAGGAAGTTTGGAAATATACTTCTTCCTAGATATGGGCTAAAACTTCTAAAATCGATACCTTTGAAGTACAAAAAATTCCCTACTTTCTTTTATAAAACATCCGAAGTTGAAGGCTTGGAAGTTCAAAATATCAAAATCTGGTGTCAATGTTATTTTTATGGTGACATTTTAAATCAGTCTTGAAGTAACATGAATTATTATAATAAAAAATTGTGAAGTTGGAATGATAGAGTTGATTTCTATTTTAATTTTTAACATGATAGTTGTAATATAGTGGAACAAATTGCTGCATTTGCGAGACTTAAAAGTTCCACATTTCAGTGAAAAACTTCCAATATAAATGGTAAGGAAGTTCATACTTCCAGTATCAAATTCTTAATGGATGTCCTGAAGGACATATTTATGATGTTTTGCCATTTCAAAAACCTCATCACATTGAGTACATGACCCCAATGAGGTTGGTTTGTGGTCAACAAGACAGACAAGTGGGTTTCCACTGTGTGCATTAGTTTCCCTGACAGCCAAAAACCACAATATCAGGAAACTTCAACAAACAAGCATTATACATGATAGACTAGCTGAAAGTCACTGGGTATGATAAGAAACTTCGTCTTAAACAGTCTTCAGACAATCAGATAATAAATATTGTTTGCCATTATTGTTTAACACCACAACAAATCAAGGGGTACTTCGGCATAGCATATGGCTATTTTCAGAATAACATAATTTTATTATATGCTTTCTGGTGGTTTAGGGAAATTCATCAGTGAAATAAAATTGATATTTCACTGTTTAAAACAGTGAAATAACATTTTTATTTTTCACTGTTTTGAAATTTTAGCTTGTTCTCCAACCAAATCAGACTTCAACAAGTCCAGAGCTAGGACACATTTTCAACGATATCATTTTCGAAATGAAGTTACGTTCCATATAATTCAGCAGGCTTTCCAGAAAAAACTGCAATTAAATATCCTTTTTATGCGTATAATAAAAAGAAAAATTGTTTATTTTCATGTAAGATCACAATACATTTCACCTTGTGAACAACAAAAGTGAATATTTCACTCATGGCACTGATGTTAAGCTTACCTTAACTGTGTTTAAAGGATTAAAAAAGAATTATTCCCTTTTAATTCCACCCCTAGCTATTGGTATTATCCGAGATCGGATAGGAAACAGGTGAGCAAATGGCAATTAAAATTTCTATTTCTGGAGCTATTTTGGAAACTTTATGTTTTTGAATGCAGTTACTGTATACTGCTAGGATATGTATTATATTACGTTAAAATACTTTGAACACAATCCTTGCCAAAAAAAAGTTGAATAGGTCAATATTACCTTGCCCTCGATCATCTCGTATATGAGGCAGCCGAGCCCCCACCAGTCAGGGCTAAACGTGTATTTTTCATTCTTGACCACCTCCGGTGCTATAAATATATAATACGTTATTTCATAATGACAATATCATTTATGCAGTGAATAATATAAAAATATCTGTTTAGGTATGTCATAACTAAATGCTAAGTACCAGGATGTGGTCCAGGATCCCTTCTTATTTCTATAATTGAAAACATTTCAGATTGAAAATCTGTTTTAAGTCTGAGTAGTGCATATAATTTATGGGTGTTCTTTAATTTCAATCAAATACCTGCACTTGGAAAGATAAACGATCATAAATATTTCAGAGATTAAATAATTTTTGCTGGACCAGAACTTGGCTGTCTTCCAGTCTGATGCAATATGGATTCCTTGAAAAATTAACAGTGCAAAATGTTAAAGTGAGTGAATTTTCTAAGGAGTAATGTAACACACCTTTTTCATTGTCTAAATCAATTTGGTTTGAATGAATTTAAAGGAAATGTATGGTTTTCATATAGGTTAAATGCTAGAAATGGCATTTATTCCAATCTAAAGTGTTGCCTGTTTGCATTGAAATGTATAAGGCAAACATTTAGTAGTGTGTAACCTCCTCATGGCTTTTTAAAAGGAGAAAGAAATAAGAAAGAAATAATAATAAATAGGGCGATAAAATTCTATTTGAAAATAAGCAGAAGTAAAATTATTTTTTTATAGAATTGAATTGCAACTTTAAACCACTTTGCCCATATTCAAAGAACTGTACTAAATGGAAAAGATGGCAAAAACTGTGATGATTATTCAGCCATGTATAAGACCGTGCCCAACAGCCTTTGATCACAACCCCATCTGGTATTTCTACTGCTAGACCTACTTCACTCACCCATATATCCGACGGTGCCCACACGGCCCTTGATCAACTCCCCATCTGGGATTTCCACTGCTAGACCTAGGTCAGATATCCGTACATGACCTGAAACACATACACAGGTTATTACTATACACCTTAAACCACATGAGATATTCTGGGGGATGGGGGAGGGGAGGGAGCACTGACCATACACTTGGAATTGTTTGCATTGCTTTCACAAAGTTGGGATTCTTTTTAAATACTTGTGTTATTTCAAAATACTAATTTTAGAACCATTTATTTGTGGGCCTTTATAACTTCCACAACAATAAACTACACATTTTTTTCAAGCAGAAATTCTTCATTACTTCTTTATGGGTTTCTTATAAGGAATTTTATTCAACTTTTGGGTGATAAAAACATCAAAGTTTGAGTATAATGTTCACATATTTTTTCTCTGCACATAAATTGCTGTGAAATGTTTACAAAATAATACAGTCACTTGGCATCCAAAATTCACATAATTAAAATTATTCCACATCATCTGGTATCTTAAAGCTGCTATATTTTTTGTCTTGGAAGAAGCCAATTTTTGCGTCAATGTCTGGAAACCAGTGATATAAGACTGCTCACAAAAGATCAGATCGCAGTTTAAGTTTGAAAATTGAAGTTTTATGGCTTTAAGCGTTACCAACCCTATAAGAAAAACACGTTTTTTGGCAGTTTTCCAAAATATTGAGATCTGTTTTATTGGGAGCTATCTTTTATGCCTAAATTGAAGGCATTTATGCCAAAAATTATGCCAAAAATTATGCTGATTCTGAGACAAAAATTAAAAGAAAAGTCAAAACAGTGTCTGTCAATGGGAGAGAGTGCAGCTTTAAAAAGTTTGATTATTTAGAATGTTATCGAAGATTTAAAATGGAAAACTCACCATTATCATCCAATAAAATGTTTTCTGGCTTAAGGTCTCTGAAAGAAGAAAATAGACAGTTAAAACACAATGGCACGATATTCCAGAACTTTGTTAAAGTTAACTGTGTGATTAACGTCTAAGCGTCTGAAATATTTGATGAAGTGTTCACATATTTAAAAACAAACAAGTATAGCTTAAACAGGTTTGTAAATCCAAGCACCAAATGATTCAATTTTCGATAGCATTACTATCACCTTTTGGCAAAACAGACCAATTTCTTTAACATTTTTTTTTAAGAAATTAAACCAATTTCTAGAACATTTTTTTAAAGAAATTATTAACAAAAGAGCTCTAATTGCAACGTCTGATGATATTATATAATTGAAACGAGCATTTTGTCCACAATTCACATACAAAAAAAAAAAATTGATGTCTGACGAGAATACATAATCAGTCCCTTTTAGAATAGTCTTTTAAAATTGCACATAACAGTTGAAATTATTTTAAGTGACAATTTATCAGTCATCGAAATGAGACTTTCAGAATAAATGAACAAACCGTGAATAATACACTTTCGCTTGGAATCGAAACATTTCAACAAGCCCTGCTATATCAAATTAATCATAATCAGTGCTCCAGCTAGGCCTAAATAGCAGGGTGGGGCAAGCTGCTGACCTTTCTCCAGCACCCTGCTGCTTTTTTACTACACCCTGTTGTGCCCTTTTGATTGACAGGGTCAATTTTCAGACATTAGTATAAATAAAATAAATATTAAATAATAAATATACATAATTTTGACACTAAAATGAAGATAACAGCTAAGGTATTCATAACAAACTGTACGTATTGAAAGTAGTTACACGATTAAGAGTTAAACATTGAACCTTCCAAGTGCCCCATTTAGGCTCATTCAATGCACATTAAAAGTGCCCTTTCTGACCTAGCACACTACCCTTCGCAAATACTAGCTGGAGACCTAATAATCATATGAGCAAGCCTGAAAAAGGATTTACCCATGCTGGGCTTGCGGGCTTGTGCTTATTTCAACCACTGCTCAATGTCTTACCTATACACAATTCTTTCACTATGTAAATTCGATAGCCCTAGGGTGATTTCAGCTGCATAAAATATGGCGCGTTCTTCCTCAAATCCGGGGACCCCCATGTTGTGTATATGAAACTTCAGATCCCCGCCGTTCATTATCGTCAACACGAGGCATAGAGCGTCCTTTGTTTCAAATGCATAGGCTAAACTTACCTGCAATACAAGAATATATATTAGATTGAAATAACTTTTGGCTACTATTAAACTATAGACAAAAAAAAATTCAGTCGAATAAAGGGCATCTCAGTTATAATTTAAGCCAGAGTTATGCTCCCTGCTATACATGTCCCTGTTTAGTGCAAGACAGTTTTAACTCAATATAGAAATTGAAGGTTTAACAACATTCTTGCCTTAAGCCCTCGAAGTGGGTATTGTCTCTGGCAACATGTGTACCAAGTAGTTGTCCGGTTAGCGCACTCGCTTCTTAACCAGGTGACCTGAGTTCAATTTCCAGTCTGGGCGCATGTGAGTTTGGTTAGTGGTCACCAAGCTGGACAAGTGGGTTTTCTCCAGTTTTCCCCACAACACAAGACCACACGCTTGCGCAACACCGTGCCAATGAGAGTGACTTAGTGAAAATTATCATAACTTTCTTTACAATCATTGTAAAATATATAATGTTTAAACAAACATGTGTACCAAGTTTCATTTGAATATCATAAAAGGTGTTTTGACTTATGTTTAAGTTTTGCACGATGATGGCGCTGACACCAAAGCTATCACAACCAACCCTTTTTTTCTTTGACTTTATATATGTAGCTTATTCTTCACTTACTACAAATCTTGAGTTGATTTTCTGAAGTATTTGTTTCTCATTTAGGGCCATGGCTTCTCCGTTCCGTTTCTTGATGCGTTTCTTTTCGAGCTTTTTGCAGGCGTACATTTTCCCTGTTGCGCGCACCTGGCACGCACACACCTCTCCAAAACCGCCTTTCCCCAGCACTCGATACATCCGGAACGTGTTCTTCGTGACTGGTTGACTGTGATTGTAAATAAAGGCATAAATTTAAGATCAAAGAGATTATAGTGGAATGTGCGCTTTTTCATAAGTGCTTGGCTTGATGGAAAATAGAGTGACCATCTTTTCAATGAGCATATTACAACATACCTTATATAAAGATGAAGAATTCCAGTTAAAAATTGATAATATATAAAAAAAAAATCATACACATTGTGAAATCAATGTTGCCAAGAAAGTTTCTCAATAAAAGCAAACTGTACGCTATTAAACTGTAAAACCTTGTTCAATTAAAAGTATTACATGGATTAAATTTCCAATCATATTCAATATTTTTTATGTTTTTATAAAAAAAATTACCAAAACAATAATTGGGGTAGGATGGGAAACAATAACCACAACATTACTTTCATTTGGCCTTACACAAAGATCTTCGTTAACAATTACTTTTTAACTGCTTTAAATCTACATGGATGATTAAAATGAAAACCACATATTCCAAAAAGAAATCGACAAACAAACATGATTTAAGACATACCCTTCCAAAAGTTTCCATTGTAGGTATCGTTTAAAATAATAACTTTCTAGAAAATCCTGAAATGGCTCCTTGGAAAGGAATTCAATTACCAACCTGAAAAGAAAAAGAAAGAATATTATAATGAGGCCAAAAAGATAAAATTGTTTGTTTCAAATTCCAATGCCCCAAAACAACGGTAAGAAGGACTGGTATGGAAGGAATTCAATTGCCAACCTGTAAAGAAAAAGAATGATATAATTTCAACGCCCCAAAACAAAGGTAAGTACAGTACACTCAACGAGTTAGACCCACTTTCCTCGCTCACTCCGAGGGATAAAGTCGATGTTCGCGGGTTTCCTCCGAGGGTAAATCTGTTGCCCTCGCTAAAATCCCCCTGAGTTTCTCCGAGTGGCTGGCTTACCGCCAAGTTTAATATGAAAGTAGCGTTGAGAATCGTCCGATTTTATGACCCCGCGGCGGAACTTTGAGTATAATCAGATAAGCAAGAAATCATTCTTGTTTAGAAGTTTTTTATTTTTATGCTTACGCACATTGTTATTAAAGCGTAAAAGATTCTTACATGTACCAACGTTTAATTTGTATTTATGTCCGTAAACGCCAATTGAATATTGTCTTGAATTATAAACATTGAATCATTAAAGTATATCCACTAAGTTATTGCATCATAAAGCAGCAGACTATTTACACGTTTCTGAACCATGACCTCTGACGTCAAGCGCGTGATCAATACAATGTAGAATATACTATTTATTATTGGTGGTTAAAAATAGCTATAACGTTTCATGGAATTTTCCACAGAAAACGAGGCAAGAAGGCCTTCAAAACCATGCACTGTGAACTTTGAACGCGTGTTTGACCTCCTGATTTTCCGAATGTGTAACCTAGAATTTCTCGGAAGCATGGAAGAAATGTGTTTATCATGTGAAACTAGTGAAATACGACTGCATTCATGTGGTAAGCTAACTTCATGCAAAACGGGGCAGAGGAAAAAGAATAATAGCAATTTACTGGAGCCATCGTAATCGGTTGAAAATTTTAATAAAATAAATACAACTTTAGCGTAGATTCTTATCTAGTGTCTGCCGAGTTTCGCGGAGTTAACCCCTCCGAGTAACGCCGAGTTCGTTATTCTTCGGTCGACTGATCACCCTCTGAGGGCCTTAAATTCAAACTCCGAGGAACGCGGACAGTCGATAAAATCATTGTGTTGGCCGCGATAGCAAAAATCCGCTGAGGGAAACGGAAAGTGGGTCTAACTCGTTGAGTGTACTGTAGGTATGGAAAGAATTCAATTACCAACCTGTAAAGAAAAAGAAAGAATGTTATTATTAGGCCAAAAAGATAAAATTGTTTGTTTCTAATTTCTATCCCCCAAACAATAGGGTAGGTATGGGGTTTTTTTAACGTTCACTAGAGAGCTCTATTCAAACAATACATTTATGCATCTTCCCAAACCAAGAAACTTCAAAAAAAGTAGTACCAAAAAGAGAAAAATAAACGATAAAAAAAGACTGTCAGATGGCGATGAAAAGAATTAGGGTAGAAAAAAAAAAGGTACAGTAGGTCATGAAACCAGACAAAAAACATTTTTTTGATACGCCTGATAACTTTCATGACATGAAACAAGTCTATCTATCATTGTTTATCATGGATGCATACCTTGTTATTTCTTTTCTGCTTTCATATAAACATTTCTCTGGCAGAAATTATCATTGGAAAAATCAATGGCTTTCTTGAAGGAAAACCCTTGGGTCAGTATTCACTAAGCAAACTTTGAAGTTGTGTGTTGTTTTTTTGAAAACTTATTCATATTGTCTAAAATAAGTTTGCATAGAATATCTCATTGCTCTTCAAATATTGATAGGCTTTGATAACGTTACAGAATCCCCACTGCTTGAATAATTTCAAACCAAAATTTTCAGTTTTTGTTTCATGAATATCTGTTGTTTGCTTGATATTTATGTTTAAAATTCAATTATTCCCCTTAAGATGAAAAATCACCATAAGATGCTTGATGACAGAAAGGAATTTAAACGTGGGAGGGTTCATTGTGACCGTGCAATATACGCTGTCTCACAATAAAGAACCAGGGTAGGTCTAACCTGCAGGGCTACTTTATGTCTGTGAACTATACCCAACCCCCTTTCATGACTAGAACTCTTAGTCACCAGGGTGGGCGCCCATGGATAGTCTGTTGGCGTTTTTAAATAAAAAGTCCCCCCCCCCCTCTTTTCCCAACAACCTCTCTCACCCCAAAAAATCAAGTTTTAGACTTGATAAATGTTTGACAGAAAAAAGAGTTCACCCTTGCCCTTTTGTTTACACACAGTCTTAACAAAACCAGCTGCACTGTGGGCTACCACATGTATAACCAAGCTTATTTCATGCACTTCTTGGTCAACAGACAGCCAAATCACAGACAGCTGCCAAGTGACAGAAATCGGCAAAGTGACAGACAACAACAATCAGGCATAGCGTCCAGCTATCAATACCAATTAGTATTCATAATATTCATTGTTACTGGTCAAGGCTTTGGTCATGGTTGCTTTTTTCCCCCTTCTAACCTCGTTCTGTAAGCCGTAGCTGCTAATTGTGATAATGAAGGAAACAGAACTATTACTATTATCGACAAAGTCTGTTTGTGCCAAGATGTGATTGTGACTTGAGCAATGTAAAAGAATTAACAAATTTTCAGAAGTGCAATTGAGCAGATTGTTAAGGAAATCAATGAAGTTAACACATTTGGCTGATAGCTTAGAACTTTGATTAGTTAACGACAATGTCATTGTTAACTTTAAAATCTTCACAGCTCTTAAACTAACATGGACACAATTGTGATATGCAGTATTTCTAATGTTCAAGACATCTGTTAAGGCTGTTTTATAAGCATGCTTAATATATAAGCATGTTAAAAATATAAAATAACAAATCACTGTTATTGTTAACAATGTTTCTTTATTGTACAAAGTCTTAAAAAAAAAAATGCTGATGGTAAATTTTACAGCATTGTTGTTGTTTTTTAAAAGGTGAAATCATAATATGATATACACATTTATGGAAATAAAACATGTATAGTTGAAACAGTTGTTTTAAACCTTGTTAGAAAAACTAAAGATCGCAAATGCGTTCATGAAAGTTCCAGATGAATAAAGATTTGAAAGTTAACAATGATGATCTTAACAACCTTGTTAACTTAACAAACTTCTGAACAATCAGCCCAATATTCTACACAAATCAAAAGATGTTAATAAAATCAAACTACAATCAAGTAACTTTAAGGGTTTACCAATACTACAATCAATTAACTTTAAGGGTTTACCAATACTACAATCAATTAACTATTGTTTCGGAAATAATTATTTTGACCAAATTGAAGATGGTCGCTAAACGGTGTAGAATCACTTCAACACATACGCAGTGATTTCCCTTGAAAGGCATTGTATTTCAAAATTCAAAGGGAAAGCAAGTGCTGCCTGGTGTTTTTAATCGATTAAGTTCTTCGTTTAGGATCAAGCCTATTGTGCATGTAAAATACATGTTTTTTTGCACTTAAATGCTCCAGTAGACTTTATAACAATCGCCATCACACTTTATTGAATGAAACCAATGTGTACAATACACTAAACAAAATTACATAAGGTTGTACGATACACTTTCAGAAAAAAGATATCTGTAGTTCTGCAGCCCTCTTTAAATAAAAAGCAGGTAAAATGGTTGTAACGATCGTATAAAACCTCTCAGATCAAAATAAAGCACCAATAACCCCTTTATTATATATACATAACTGTCTGAAATAGTTCGCAAGGTACTTTACTACACGTTACACCACATCTTAATAACTTGCTATTTCTTTTGACGAAGGTCGTTTCTACTTCGCGCAACGTGACTTGTTATGGCATGTCCTCAGCAGAGTTGAATATAACTTCATTACACTAAGTGGAATAGTGACAATTCTTGTATATAACACCTTCCTCCAAAAATACGCCATTTTCACTAGTGGATCCAGGGAGGGTGCATCCAGCACTCGCATAATAAATCATTTACTTTTTATTTCTATATAGGAGAAAAAGAGTAACAAAATACGCCCAAATGCACCATTTCAGACCAAAACTTGTCTCGAGGGAGTACCCCTGACCCCCCCGTTGAACACTTTAAACTAAATTAATTTCGGTTAAGTTCGCCCCTAAGTTACGCCCCCTCTAACATCATATACTGGGTCTGCCCTTGATTTTACCAAACCGCTCAAGGATACGCCCTTTAACTACCCTAACAATAGCCTTATAGTCTTTTTACTCGGAAGTTTTATAACAAGGAAATTCACTAAGGGCTTCTGATGTGGCCCATTTTCAATGAAGGGAAAGGTTAAATGGTGGGCATCTTATTGGTAAAGACCTTCTTGAACTGCTGCAAGCAGTCGTTGAACATGTCTTAGCAGTCTATTTAGTTAGTCTAGAAATTTACAATATTCTATCACTATTAAAGCTGCACTCTCACAGACTAACCGTTTTGACAACTTTATACTTTGGTCTTGGAATGAGCCAAATTTTGTGTTAATGTCTGAAAACCAGTGATATAAGACTGCCGATAAAACATCAGTTCGCAGTTTTTAATTATTATTTTCATTTCAAAATTTATGTTTTATGCCTAAAAGCGTTACTAACACTTTAAGAAAAATTAAAATTTTGGCAGTTTTCCAAACAATTGAGATCTGTTTTATTTTGAATTCTCATATATGCTTGAATAGAAAGCATTGATACCAAAATCAGCTGACTCTGAGACGAAAAAACGAAAAAGTTGTAAAACGGATAATCTGTAAGGGTGCAGCTTTAACTCTTAGATTTTAGGCTGATAAATCGAGAACACCTGGGTCAGAAACAAATTATGGAAAATATTGCATCATCTATGTAACCATTCTCACGGATTAAGGAGCAATGTCCTATTTCATTAAGTTTATTGTGTTTTTTAAAGCACTTTCACGATTTTTATGCCTCTCACATAGTTGAGTTTTCATAATTTTTTATATCATTTAGCAAATTTTGAAATAACGTTTAACTGTTATCATTTAGAAATGTTGGAAAAAAAACTCCCTGACATTCAAGCTCTCAACAATAACTTTTTCTTACTCTGCACATGCAGAAAAGAGGTCCCTCTCGGCCAGTTTCTCATGCAGTGCCTCCTTGATGACCACCGCTTGGTTCCCGTTTACATGGCTGATGTACTCTGCAGACTGAAATATATAACATGGGAACCAGTCAACAAAATGATCAATAAAAAAGGTGCTTTTAGCGAACATAATCTGCAGACTGATATATTCAACATGGGAACCAGTCAACAAAATGATCAATAAGGAAGGTACTTTTAGGGAACATAGTCTGCAGACTGATATATTCAACATGGGAACCAGTCAACAAAATGATCAATAAGGAAGGTACTTTTAGGGAACATAATCTGCAGACTGAAATAGATAACATGGGAACCAGTCAACAAAATGATCAAAAAGAGAGGTGCTTTTAGGGAACATACTCTGCAGAATGAAATATATAACATGGGAACCAGTCAACAAAATGATCAATAAGGAAGGTACTTTTAGCGAACATAATCTGCAGACTGATATATTCAACATGGGAACCAGTCAACAAAATGATCAATAAGGAAGGTACTTTTAGGGAACATAGTCTGCAGACTGAAATAGATAACATGGGAACCAGTCAACAAAATGATCAAAAAGAGAGGTGCTTTCACATGAAATATATAACATGGGAACCAGTCAACAAAATAATCAATAAGAAGGTGCTTTTAGGAACAAAGTTTTTTAAACGGGCATTGTCTCGGTTTGGTAATTTTCTGCAGTTCTTTTTCACATTCTTATGTATTCCTGACAATATCAATATGACAATCACGTCTTAAATTAAATATAATTTTCTTTAAGCAATAGTAATTTATCAGTTCTGTATGTGAGGATGTCTTTTGGGGTAAATATATTACATCACCCCTCAAGACATCTTCACATACAGTATTGTTTAAATAGCTTCAGTTTTTCACGATGTTATATAACATGTAAGTAAATAATATATTGCAAAATAATTCATTTTTTTCTTTCATGCATGCAATATCTATATTTGTTTTTGTGTTTATAACAATGAGCTATATATGCTTAAGTAACATAAACATTCTGTTCTATTCTGTTAGCAACCATTAGGAAAGATTTAAACCTTTAACTACTTACTAAATAACGCATTTATGGAAAAAAAATCACTGATAACACAATTGCAACTGTGTATTTAAAAGTTGAACACCTAAATATATTAAATGATTGGTGAGTGCTAAAAGATTTACTGTGATCTACTACCGTCTCAAAAGGTAGAAATACCGTGTTTTCTGCACCTGTTATTTTAAATTCAACTCAGTATCCTTAATAGGAACCACTGTTTTCGGCATTTATTAATCATTTTTTGGTAAAATAAAACATCTTTAAACAAACAAGTCATCAATTTAGTGCAATTACTCAATAGCTGCATGACAAAATAGAAGCAGTTATTGAGTTCTTGCACTAAGGTCATGAAGTGCACCTCAGAGGAAATGCCAAGGCTTATCAGTTGTTTTTCTCTCCAAAAAGGGGCATAACTCAACAATTATTACAGCCAGAGTAATGGGCCTTGCTTAACATGTGTAGGTTTTAGCTAAAGAGTTATGGAAGGCTGCTGCACCCTGTCCTTTTTTGGAAGCACCCTTATGCCCTCATGGACACTAGCATAGGTACCCTTTTGACTACATATGATTAAATGCTTAAGAATGTCAAATATATTTTTTGGTTTTGACTTTTGATTAAAACTCATAAGATTATATTTTCTTATACATATATATACGCATATTATGTATAAGCATTTGAAACCTAATACTAAATCAATTAAACACAATCCTTGACATTTCTGTCAAATTCATAATTATTAAGTTGTTCAGAGTCCCATACAATGCGACCTTTTTCTCCCAGCATCCTGTCCCTTTCCTGCATCACCCTGTCCCCTTTCTGCAGCACCCTGCCCTTTTTAAAACCTGGCTAAAACATGTGTATATTATCTCTGGCAACATGTGTGACAAGATTCATTTGACTATCTTGAAAAGAAATTCAGTTAAGGGCAATGTTAATAATCTCAACTATGTTGATGACTACCACCATCATACCAACAACACCAAGGCTAAGTTGTCAATATCTATCACACTTGTATTATATTTCTATGCTCTTTGTTTGTGTATGGGTCGGAGGCTTTTCGTACAATAAACTTTGAACTTTGCTATGATAATAACATAAAATTGTTTCTTGAAAAGAGAAAAGCTAAAAATTCAATTAGGTTTCATTCTTTAAATGTTTGGCCTTGTTGTTTGGTTTTATTCAATTCAAGGTGCAGGGCGATCAAACAGGATGTTTACACTCATGATTATATCAATGTTGTTTCCTGTAGTTGAATTGCGATGTCCCTGAACTTTTTTTTATTTAGTTGATACTAATTTATCTTGACTGAGCTTATATGTTTGTTTCCATGGAAGACACCACGTAAGAGCTGGTGTCCTTTTAAAGAGGCCAGGAGGAAGTGGCGCTGTGGGGCTCGGACCCACATGCTCTTGAGCAAAAGGCAGACACCAAGTTGTGAAGACCAACTCCAGTTTTTGTTTTCAATACTAATGGATCACGGTGAAACATTTGGTAATAATTTTTTTTTTTAGATGACTGTTTCACCGTTCAATATGTGTTCATTGCATAATTCTTATTGCATAATTAAGGGATCATAAAGATGTGATCATAAAGATGTGTTTCTACACAAACCATGAACACCATTGTAACAATTTTCCTTTTTTACATGTGAATGTTTACATCTACACCGGCTGGTATGAATAAATACTATTTGCAGACAATACCAGACAGATACACAAAATTAATACAGACCCTAGTTGAACTTTTTTATTTGAGTAAATAAAATTTGAGGGGCAGCCGAAAAGAGGGGGCAGCGGGGATGGTAATCTAGCAATAAATTAATAGTTGCCTTAAATGTTTCACAATATCTACAATATAACTAATTATGACAGACCACAGGTCCTGGAGTACACCAGGGAAAGCGGGCAATATAGGCCATGACTTTACCCTCAAGGTGGCCCCGCAGTGCCAAGTGAATGCGGTGGTTTTGTTTTCACGCTAAAAATAGCGGGGTATGGGCCTAACTTAGGATGTTCCCCGGGTGCGGTGGCATAGTCGGGGATTTTACCAGCAGTTTGTCCCTGCAAGACGGGGATTAAACCTGGGATTGGCTGGACTGAAGGAGGGAGGGGAGGGGGGCATGGTTACAATTGACTGATGCATTACAAAAATATTAAATTTTTGCCTTTTCTAAGTCTAAGTCTCAAACACAGACTAAAGACATTACGAAATACCGACCCAGATATGATGGTAAGAAAGAATGAGGGATAAGAAACATTAAGATTACACACAAGAGAAATCAAGAAAAGCCTTATCTGATTTATAAATCATTCAATCATCTAAAACAATTTAGCAAAGAAGTTTCTGTAAGACTCTTCAAAGTAAGTTGATATACCTTTAACCTAATTGATTGTGATCAAATTGACTGAATTCTTTTTTTTCTGTTCACAAAAATCATCATTCGCCAATTGAACAGAGAAAAACATGTTCATTAATAAACATTTATACAAACTTTCACATAAAAATGCCAAATGCATGACTTAAAATTACAATTTAATATCCCGGAATTTATCTGCTGTTTATAAATAGACTCAAGCTGTTACTGATAGGTAAATCTGGCTTGTAGAACTGTTAAAACACCCTGGGCAAAATGCTCTATATTAAATAACTTGCATTTAAAACTTAAACAATTGAACAATTGCGAACAATTGCGAACAATTGTTTCGATTCTGCCGAAGTTGAGATTTGTAGACAGTAAATGCACCCTCAGCTTGATTAAAAACAATTATTTATATATTCCATCTGTCCGTTCAAGTAAACATAATACACCAGAAAAAAGGATAACAGTTTTAACAGAAAATTAAGAGGTTGTTTTTTATAAGACTGTTTCATACAAGAAAATATTTGATAAAGGTATCCATAGAGTTCTGACCAGGTTTTAGAAAGGGCAGGGTGCTGCAGAAAAGGGACAGTGTGCTGCAGAAAAGGGACAGGGTGCTCAAAGAGAAAAAGGGCCCATTGTTGTGAACAACCTGAAGCATTTTAAAGATGCACTCTTACTCCCAAATAAGATTTACCACAATTAAAACAAATGTTTTCATTAACCAAAAAGGATGAATAAATGTCAAAAACAATGGTTCTCATGAAGGATACCAAGTTTAATTTGAAAGAAAGGTGCCGAAAACAGGGTATTTCTACCTTATGACACGATAGAAGATTACAGTAAAATCTTTTAGCAATTTCACCAATCATTTAATATTTTTGAGTTTTCAGCTTTTAATACACAATTACAATCTTGTTATCAGTAATTAATATTTTCCATAAATGCATTATTTAGTAAGTACCGTATTATATCATGCATAGGACACACTTTTTTACCCCAAATTCTCGTCTTAAAAATTGCCTGCGTCCTTTCTATGCTATTAGAACTTCATCTGGGGGTTTTCCAAGTCCATTTCAGGTCGAAAATATCGGACCGGGGAAGAACGCGGTAATAGTAAGTATCTGTACTGCGTCACCGAAGAGAACAACTGACATAGGTAAAATCACGCACGTTAACACACGCAGAAATATATTGAATGTTTACTTTAAAATGATTTATTGAGAAATAAATTGAAAACAAACACGAGTGTTTACTTTTTTCAAAAGGGACGCTACTCACAAAAACTCAATGTCAGTCAGCACTTTAACTGGATTGAGTTATAACGGCAACGGAAAATCGGGAAAGGAGGTAAATATCAATTAATCGTTGTTCATGATTTTAATGTTTCGATATTTTACAAAACATTTTGTTGTATGTTACTGTTTTAAAAAATTTATAAAGGAATGTGCATAATGCAAAGTAGCATTATTGTAACTATCAAAAACACCCGCTGTCTGTCATTAGAAAAACATCAATAGAACAAACTATTGCGATGGTATTACCGTATGGTTGTTTGTTCGCAATTTACCCGACGTGCCTTCCGCTGGCAATGCTAATTACCGACATCATTAATTATGCCGACATGCTTTAATCCGCGCAGCGACAAGCCTTATCAAAACAATCATCAGTTTTGACTTGTGTATTTGCTGTGATTGCAACGGTTGACTGTCATTCAGATGGCATGTCGGGACTATTGCAACGGTTGACTGTCAGTCAGAAGGCGTGTCGGGACTATTACGGCATTTGTATAAGTCTTATAATATGCGTGAATGTTCTCAAAATGTCAAGTCATATATATCATTGTTGTGTACGCTAAATTACCGAAATACGACGATAATTATCGAAATACACAAGACAGTTTTCGAAATATGCCTTATATACAATTTTTTGTTTGTTTTTTACTTCAATATATGTTATAAATACTTGACCAACCTCAATTTTTCGGCTCCGATTTTGATATTTTTCCGCTGCGTCCTATCTTATATATTAAGGGTTTTTACCCGTTTTCTCAACTATTTTTTTGCCTGCGTCCTATCTATGCTAGCGTCCTATACATGATATAATACGGTGGTAAAGGTTTATCACTCAAAATTTATGTTTGTTATACATGTGTATGTACTGATTTTGAATAAGAGTGTCACTTTAAGAATTAGATAGGAATAATATTAGGAAATGTGTAAAATCATAGTAATACTAGGCTTAAACTGCCAAATTTGTATGTGTCTATAATCACTGTATAGTTTAAGCAAAACAAGGAAATATTTGATTATCTTAAGCATTTAACTCATTGATGGCAAAATGGTGCACATGCTGGTCTCCATGAGGGCATAAGGTTTCTAGTTCTACATACACAGAAATATGATTCCAAAAAGCAATCACATGATATGATAGTTGATTAGGTATCGGTGAAAAAGCCAATGACATGACACTGTATCTAACAGGACACAAACAGAAATTTTATTAGAGTTTAAAGCGGAAAAATTGTACATGAAAATTCGAGTAACATGATGTTTCAATGTAAACATCGAATTTCCTTGAAAATCAGAATGTTATTTGTTTTCTAAATTTTTGGAGGATTATTTAGACCATGTCCACATACTTAAATTCTTTAATCGAAACTTACATTGTTGTAAAAGTATCATTTCAGTGAATAAATTACACCATTTTCATTTCATTCTCACACTTCCAGAAAAGTTCATGGCTTACAAAATGGCGGACAATGACAGCGAGTATTATTCTTTAATGAGGTTTTCACGGAATTAATGAATGTATTGGAATTTTTTAACCATTATTCAAACCAATATTGCTTGCATTTAATGTCTGATTCATGAGATACAAAAACGTTGAAACATCAATGTACTGGATAGCGAGCGGGGCAATAGAAGTAGTGTAGTCATTTTTCTCTCTAACCCTATTACACGTTCTAGAGTTCTGGTGACCTTTCAACCCCGGCAGGCGTTGAAGCGGAGCTGCAGTGTACTTATAGCCTACTAATCAATTTTCTCATTCACAACATGAGGAATAACAAGACTTAAAGGGGTTCTCACATGGATCAGTACGGGTCACAACCGATGTAAACAAACAAGTATTTAGTGACGTTAACGTTTGAAGAATATAAAAATATTTTTTTAGGCTAAGAAATATTTCCATAATTTTTCTGTCAAAAAAGTTATTTAAAAACTAACATCACTTATTTGTTTGTTCACATCGGTTGTGACCCATGGAGACCCATGTGAGAACCCCTTTAAGTCACATGATTCCTCACCCTGTTTCATGTGATGTGTTAAGTATTATATCATAATCACTAGAAAAGTGTGTTTATCGGTCATTATAAGCTCCGTAAAATACTAAGAAATGAAATCAAGACCACTTCTTTTAATTACAAAAAAATCCCGAAGACAGACATCACAACCGATGTAATTGCTTTCTGATAGTATATCGGTGTCTATTCACTTTAGAAACGCATTTGATATATGACAGCGTCATCTAGGTCCTCGTTTATCATATCTCTTACTACCAAAAACTATAAGACGACAATATAAGAATTCTTGGAGTTCAGCTTCGATGGCGGTTTCTTCATGACAGATTTCACTGGTTGTTTGGCTGTTCAACTACTCCCAAGAGAAGAGCAAAGCAATTACTCATAAATCACTTTAAGTCTGTTTCTTAACTTCCTAGTTAGAATAAAAACAACCCAACATTCTATGTAGAATCAAGGTTAAGATTTATCTTACTTTTTATCATGATTCTTAAAATGATAACAAGTGTATCTGTTGCAAAGAAATATGAACTGATTTAGCTATAGGAGCCTGCGGTAAAATATAATATATTTGTTTAGTATGGGTAAAAAAAATTATTTGTTTCAGGTTTCCCGACCTACCATAATATTTTGAACAAGCCTTAATTTGTTACTGGCACTGCTTGCAGATAATTAATTTCTGTGAACTTCATCATTTTTTCTTATCCTAATTAGAGATTAATTCTGTAGAATCTTGTTCATCCAAAATGCCTTTGTGTTCCCTGACAAGATGTCATGGTTTTCAGTGTGAATGTATTGAGACACAATTATATTAAAATCTTGAAAAAAAACTTGACCTACATACCTGTTGCAAGGAAATCGGAAACTATCTATATATATTTTTTCCTGTATGAAAACAATCAGTTACAGTTTCAGATAAGCAAGGTGTTATTAGGTGTATAATCAAACTAAAGTCGAATAATTCGAAAAGAATTGTATGAATGAGTACAGA
Organism: Mya arenaria; assembly: GCF_026914265.1. Lineage (NCBI taxonomy): Eukaryota > Metazoa > Mollusca > Bivalvia > Myida > Myidae > Mya > Mya arenaria. The sequence continues at coordinate 22,223,435 of NC_069133.1, forward strand.
AAATATAAATGATATTGAAAAATGCTGTAATTAATTGAAATGGGGTTTTTAATACCAAATTCATTTAGCCAGATTTTTATGAAAGCTGATACCTTTTCATCCACAAAGTCAAGGTCACTTTCCAAGATTGAATCCAATATTGGTATATATAAAAATAATAAAAATATAAAAAGCCGCTACACCCATATTCAATATAATTCTTATCCTTTTCCTTAGAAATGCCTCATTCATTAAATCTATTGGCCACATTTGAAATAATTATTCTTTATGAATTAAAATTAGCAGTATCTTGTGCAATTTGAGTATTTATTCTTGAAGAAATGTAACACACCACATAATAAAAACATTGTATAAAAGAATAGCTGATATTTGAAACATTGTATCATTGGTCAAATGACGTCATGCTAATCCAATCGGAATGCAATATTGAAATAAAACCATGACGTCATAACCCCTTGCATGTTATTAAGGAATGAATTGCGAGATTTGATGTCATTATCAGGGTATGAACGCAGTTGGGCTGGTTAAAGTGTGTGGAGTGTGAAGGATTACTTACATAATACAATATGAACATCAAGATTTTTCTATACAAAGGGTAGCAACATTTTAATTCAGGTCATTGCCTTATGAAAATAACGGCTGCACTGCACTATGATTGGAGAGCATTATGCTTTAAACAAGTTGCCACTTGTCAAGTGTAGCACCTATCTGAATGTGACTGATTTTATGTACATTTGTATAACTTACCTCTGCTAATAAATATTTTTCATAAATTTGTTGAGCTTTAGAACATCGCTTTTCATTCGGAGAGAGCTCGTATTCACTCTGAAAATAGAAATAAAAAATAAGCATTTAAGGATTTCGTATTCAAAAAAAGAAAGCAGAAAAGTGATACCTTAATAGTATCATTCAAGACATTAATGATGTCATAATGATATTTGAGCATTTCTCAAATATAACATTATGAACCATAACTGCGTTATTAACTTTTTTTAAATGTGCAAAAATAAATATTTGTTCAGGGTCATTTGAAGGTCATCAAAGTAACTACGCACAATTGCTTGTTAAATTGATGTGTATCGCTATGGTTATATTTTATCTTTTATCTTTAAGCCTGAGTTAATTCTTAAATTATATAGTATCTAATTTGGAGCCCAACTAGATCCAGAGCTCGAAATTAGCAGAATCCTGCAAGCCCTGCACTGGTTAAATGCTCTCCGGGTTTCTATAATACTATAGTTTATATACCAGGTAATATTTAGATGAAATGAAGAAATATCGTAATGATAAAGAATGGGTGAAGTGAGCGTAGCTTCTTATGGACCGCTGATGTCTTAATACTGATTTTTATTAAAATACAGTGATGTTCGGACCGGTAGACTTTATGTATGCAAAGATGGGACAGGTTTATGTGAGGTATAATATCAGATCATATTCAATCAGGCTCACTAGTCAATAATTGTATAATGTATTGTACCTATAGAAATTAAAAGACATGCAGGGAATGAGGTGCCATTTCTAACACAAAACTGCCATAGAAGTTGAAAAACTCTGAATGATTTCAGGCCCACACGTTCATCCATAATTAAAACGACAACTCATATTCAGTTTGTTTGGCATTTCCTGACTGACTCACAAAACTATCCGAGAAATTAATATTATTTTCGCCAATCCAGTGGTTCATTGTTTTCGGGGCCCTTTGATAGGGGAAAAATAGCATAGTTTTGGCAAAGAGGAGAAATACATACATATATGATTCATATAATGGTCAACTTGTTGTCAAACCATTTATTTAATAAACCTATAGACATATTCATGAAAGGTACTTAATTGCTGCCTTTGCTAAATCTTAAGAGGTCAAAGCGCCCCCCCCCCCTTTTTTTATTATATTTCACTGTTTCAAACAGTGAAGTAACATTTTGATATTTTTCACTTTTTTGAAATTTAAGCCCGCTCTCAATTTCAAATCAAACCTCAGGGCGCACAGGGCTGGGACACAAATTCAACAACGCTATTTCCAAAATAATGTTACATTCATATACATTTTGGGCATGTAAACTTGTGAACACTAAAATTAAATATTTAGAGAACTTTTCGGTGAAATAAATTTAAATCTGTCACTAAAACAAACAATTATCCTCTCTATATCTTTTCTAAAGACAAATTTTTACCTGGGTCAGGGAAAAATATATGATTTTTTTTAGGAGGGGGTATGGGGCCGATTTTAGGGCAAATCGGCCTGTAAACAGGGCCAAAAAAACACACTGTTATCGTTCATTACTGTGAATTTACTTCTTAAAAATAGTAAATACTAACCTACTTACCCACATGTAAAAATGTGGGAAGGGAAATGCCTAACAAACTATATATTAAAGGGACTGTACTCTGTATGATAAAACAGCGGAAAAAAGAAAAGAAAATTGTCGAAAACTGACAAACTTGGTATCGATGTGTACAATGCATTGGAACTTACTAACTGAAGTACCACTTAGTTTACAATTAATTTATTTTTCGCAGTTTTTTCGTATTTTCCCCTTAAAAAATATTACAAGGTATGTCTACCTAGTAGAATTTATTCCTTATGCGTGATTGGCTAGTCAATGTTATCAAGTGATATGACCAAGTTAGGTACATAGCTTAAATATTCCAACTGGTTAGGGTAAGCATTCGTAGCACAGTGGATACAACACTGGACTGCAATTTTGGCGACACCGGTTCGAACCCGGTCTCTGACTCAATTTTTTTTTTACATTTTGGTATTTCTTTTTACAATTATGATATCAAAGAGTAAAACATTTTATTAAATAATTGTCCTGAGATTTGTTACAGAAAAAAAACTTTATTTGGTGCCAATCTGGTGTACAGTCTCTTTAAGTATGGCTTATTTGTGCCTGAGTCACTCATAAATATATAAATACTCCATTAAGCCTTAGCTGCAATTGCATGCACATAATAGCTTTGCTAATTCTTTCATTAGATCTATAATCATCATCCCAGCACCCCCACCCACCAACCCTACCTCCTGAAAGGCTTGAACAATATGCATTAAATAATTTACACAATATGCAAATGCTACATATTTGATATAAATGCAAAATGACATTGGAAGGTAAGTTAGCTGATAGAAAAATAATTGTACTGGATCTGTATACTCACTGTAAAATTTGGCTCATTCCATGACAAGAATTAAAAGTTTTCAAAAAGATCAACCTGTGAGAGTGCAGCTTTAACAAAACTTTGAACAATGTCTCTGTTGTTGCTGAGGACGATAACAGCACAAAGGCTATGACAAAACCTCGACTAATGGACACCATTAATAAATATACAATAGAATTCAAAACTGTACTCACAATATCATCTAAAAAATTTATAGCTTTCTTGAGGTCTGGTTTTTTATCACAGTACATTCGGAACAGTTGTCGGCCGATTGGCTGGGAAGTGACGATATACTTGTACGTCAAACCTGAAAAGATAAATGTAGGATTGATCAATTGATTGATTTTAAATCGTGAGCGACGAAACGAAATCATGCACAGTTTTTCATAAATCTGCTATGTACATGTGAATAAGAATCATTTACCATTCCCAGTGATAAAGGTCCAAGGTGAGCTAGGAGTATCAAACAAAAGACCGTCTGAGACAATCGTTCTGACCAATTTTGAAAAGCGTTGGTCTTAAATTTTGGCCTCTAGAATGAAAACAAACCAATTCTTGATGAGTCACAACAGACGCAAGAAATCCCACCAACCACAATAGCTCACCGTGAACACGCCCTGAGCATGAGCCTTGAGCAACAAAACGTATATGCTGGCTTGTTCTGGCTTTTTTGTTGCATTTTGGATGGTCTGACAGTTTAGCCACGACCAATCAAAGGGTTTACCATAAGAACTTTCCACTGAATGTCTTGGGACCCTTATGGTTGACAATTTTATGGGTCTCTGGTCTGGGGTCCCAATATAAAGTTTAATACTCAATTACTGTTTACTTTCAGGGTCCCATGGACGGACAATTTAGAAATGGCTAGGAATATCCCTACCCATAGTGGTCGAAATTAGGACAAGCCCGCAAGTCCTGTACCAGTAAATTGCTTTCAGGGCATGCTCAAAATCCATCATGTTGTTATATAGCAAGGTGTTCATATATGTATATATGTATAATGCACTCTCGCATTTATCAACTATTGCCATGCCATGTGTTATGTTATTGTAACAACGATGAACTGTATATGTTCAAGTTAACAATAAATTTTCTGTTCTGTTCTGTTCTGTTGAAATTTATTGATGGCAAGCACTACTATGAGGATTCGGGCGTGAACATCCAAGTCTAATTTCAATGACTGTACCATGCGCAACAAACCTAATAGTTATCTAACATCAAAAATATCAAAAGACCATGACGGACATTTTAAAAAACAACTGATGTGTAAATATATCAGTTTTTGGTATCACTAATATAAAATGCTTTTGCAACAGATCATGAATTTGAAAAAAAACTGATTCGCTTAATTTGTGCTCATAATTGATAAAGTGTGCTGATACAGATTCTATGTGAAAAATAAATGAGAAAATTAATTGATAAACAAATTTTGACAAACTAGAATAGAAAATATACTAAACTATGCAACCAGTGAATACATGGTGTTCTGCCATATAACACCGCCACTTAAAAACAGGAAACATTTGTAATCAGCCCTCTGCCACTTGGCGTCATTGACTATTATATAAGGCTCTCATGTTGCTCTTAAACTTACTTCAATATGTCTATTTACGGTAAGTAATCTGAAACATATTTTGTAAGTGCATTAAAGGGACTCGGTCATGTTTTGTAAAAACACTGATTTTTTTGATGACGAAATAAAGCATGGCATATCATTAGAGGTGTTCAAACTAAGATTCTGACAGCTGAACCCTTCAACTAATGTTGATCAAAGCTCAAATTTTGTCTTTGAAGTCAATGATTTTTAGCAGCATTAGTAAAGCTTTTCAACAAAAGACTTATTTAAAAGTGAAATTATCCCCAAACGTATATTAGAGTCCTTGTAGGCAAGCAGTTTTGTTGTCAGTTATCAAACTTTTTCTTTACAGTACCCACATGGGTTCACCCCCCACTTAAACTAAATGTTTTTTATACTTTTTTTTCCGCAATTTTGGTAAAATCATTGTAATTTTAGTGTTTTCAAAACAAATCATGAGCATGTCCTCTAAAACCACACTCTCTGCTCTGGCAGTATATTTGTTTATATTCACAAGAAAAGAAATAAAAAGCAAGTTGACTAAAAGGTCTCTTAAAAGCTTCTCATAACCTCACTACTGTAAAGAAATACTGTCATCAAAAATGTTCAAGCAGCCCTAAACAATAACAATAAATATTAAAATGTTGACAATTTTCATTTCAATGTCACGATTTTGTATTTTCTTTAAATTTAATATTTAACATTTGGTACATAAACCCCTCAGTCTATTTCAATCCATGTTAACAGTGGTGTAATGAATATGGTCGCGACTGCTGACCTAGTGTACGCGGATACGAATCAATCCTGCTGACGGCAGAATATATTTCTTTATATTATTTTCTAAAAAAAATATAATTATATTCATAAGCTTTCTATAATGTCTTAACTAATCCTTTGCTATGTTGTTCTTTTCAAGTTAAGCCAAGCTTGGCGTTTGAATGCATACAAAGCATCAACAGTTAATAGGCGTTTAATATTATTTTTGAGATCGCAGATTTACACTAGTCAAGTTTTAGCTAAAAATAAATTGTATAGTACATGGACATAATATACGAAAATGTTACATGAGCAAAATTGGAAAACCCATAATTTTATACCTGGGATTTGAGCTAATTGCTTTATCTAAAGGGGGTGCTGCACCCTTGTCTTTGCTGTCAAATTCATAATATTCAAGTTCTTTATACAGCCCATACAACGCACCCTTTTCACTCGGTCCCTCTTCTGCAGTCCAAGGCTGGCTAAAACCCTATTCTTATGTCAAATTACTCTTAACAGCACATTTGAGTTTCCCCAAAATTTAACTTACTTTATTGTTAATCAGATTGGTTTTGCTTCATATTTTCAAATATGTTCTTTATTATGTCTTTTTTTTTCCATAATTTCCTAAGAATGGGCGGAGTGAGAGTAGCGAACGAGTCCTCCTTAATTATTAAGAAATCACTTCATGTCATCTAACTATTCCTTAATGTCCAAGAATGGGACTGCTCTAAGATTGTGAATTACATCTTAAAAACAATAGTAGCAAATCTTAGCATCACTACCACTGTTCAAAACTATCATTGCTCCTGTCATCTAACTGAGTTAGAATACAACCTCGGCTGATTATCGACGCAAATTCTGACGTATGACTGGCAGTAGGCGGACCTTAAAACAGGAGCAAACGCAGAAATTCTTACTGATTATGCACCAGTCATTTGTAACCACGCCCCCCCCCCCCCCCCCCCCCCCAGTTCGGGGAAAAGCGAGGACTTTGACTTTCGGTCCAGCAAAGCCTGTGCAAAATCTCCGCCCTGCGGAGACGATCTGCTGGTAAAACCACCGCCAAATGCCCCCGCAATTGACTGGTGCATTAAGTCTACTACTTAATTGTTGCTATCTGCAATCTCATTGGCTGAAAATGTAGGTTGTATTCTAATAGGCATTAAATCATGGATGATCGTGACTTTGTATTCATGACAAGTCCGTATGAACGGAAATGACAATTTTAAAAATTTGTATAAATTGAAATGCAATTTAGGATTGAAACAGGTCTTTCACCAATCAAAAGAAAACTTTCTTAAAACACAAATTACTGTTATTTATACTCTCGTAGTTGAATAATCGCCAATATACGTATTTCCACAGTATTTTAATCGGCAGCATTCTTACAAATCGATAAAATTTGACAGCTGAATTTGAACCATGATTAATGCTTCTATGATAAGGTTGGGAGGGGGCCTGGAATCAGGACTAAAAAAACTAAGAGCCAGGCTTTAGTTGATATGAAATCATTTCTGCTGTATATCATCTCAGCAAGAATGAAAAAAATGATCACAGAAAAAACTTTCTTACAATGTGCAGACAAGAATACGTTTAATGAAGATCATGACTGAAGTCCCGGGCTACATAAACAATTGTTAGAAATGTTTATCTACAAAACATCATAGTTAAAAGAGTGCTTCAAATTCGATAAACATAATCTACCTAGAAGGCTTATGAGAAGTACCTCTTGGCACTAAAATTGAAATATATAAAACTAAGGCAATTGTGCTTGGAAGTTATACAAAATACAAACATAATGCTTGGAATTTATATCCATTTTACTCTGATATGAAATTTGAGTCATGTTTTCATGTACTCAGTTTTTTCCTTAGTTTCATCATTATCATCATAATCATCGTCGTCGTCATCATCATCGTCGTCGTCATCATCATCATCATCATCATCATCATCATCATCATCATCATCATCATCATCATCATCATCATCATCATCATCATCGTCATCATCGTCATCATTGCCATCATCATCATCATCATCCCCATCATATCATCATCATAATTATCATCATCATCATCATCACCATCATCCACACCAAAATCCATCAATACCTCAACCACAACATCATCCACTATCTGCAGCAACAAGAACAACAACAGCAGCAATAGGGTGAGAAAATACATGCATGACATGAATGGTAAAGTGAATCACTTTAAAGCTCATTTATCAACAACGGCTGACCCATGCATATAACACACAGAGAGAACATTTGGACTTCCAAGCAAACAGCCTAGAATTATCCAATTATTATAAATGCTGCAAGTATGAAGGGATGGCAAAAACAATACGGGAGCAAAATAAATGAGAATTGTTCAATACAAAAAATGTCCCGAATGACACATTGTTCGGTACTCTGTGTGACAATTCCAGAAAATCAGCAGCAACGGACACCGGTCTTTTGCATGATCAACAATCAAGCTAGTAAAAGCTGTGTATATCCAAGGAAAAACTATATGAGCTGAAATAAACATGATACGAGAAGCATTTGCTGCAATACAAGTTGAGTTGCTTTGTTTGCAGCCATTAAATCATTTAGTGGCAATTTCTTTTCCTGTGACAGGTGATTTCTAGGTGTTATAACAGAATTACGGTATTAAGCTGGTCGTGCCTTATAAGGAATTCAATATCTGAGCACTCTCTGTATTACTTGGAACGTACAGACATGACTGATGCACATATTGGCATTTATGTTGGCACCTCGACCAGTCAGTGCTAGATTGAAATTGAAAATCGTAACATTTATGGTTCATTAAAATGCACCCTAGATTTTGTTCTGTTTTCTTGTATTTATTGGCATTTTATAACCTTTTTATGGTAAAACAAGGAATAAATTGATACATGTATTTATGATGCATGATTTTGAAATGGGTATAATGTGAAAGGTTTTAGCCAGGTTTAAAAAGGGGAGGCTCTGCAGAAAAGGAACAGGGTGTTTAAGGTGAAAAGGGCACATTGTATGGGGCCAGAAGAACTGAACATTATGAATTAGACTGAAATTAATAGTCATTTGTTTAATTGATGTAATATTAGGTTTCAACGGCTAAATATTCAAAGAACTTCCATATAATAAATTTGACAAAAAATTTACTAAATGTGTTTAATTGAAGTAGTTTTAGGTTTCAGCTGCCAGATACATTAAATTTGTTTGTATTTGTAATGATTTAATAAGCTTTTACACAAAACAATAGAAGTATTTGAATATCTCGAGCATTCAATTCTGAGAAGGCAGAAGGATGTTTATGTTGGCATCAATTAGGACAGAAAAGTATATGTATGTATGTATGTATAAATGTATTTCTTTAGACCTTGCGGTCAAGGATAACCCCTGAAAGTGCAAGCACTTATTTCCAACGGGGTCCTTTGTTTTTTCTGAAGGGACAGCACGCTGAAGAGACAGTGGTAGGATACAAGAAGTCCGGGTGCGATACTCTAGCTCTTTTTCGAAGAGACCCCTTGGTTCTTTTACGTGCTCGGTGTAAAGCACCGATACACCGAGTGTTTTCATCGTTTTATTTGTCTACACCTAACCTCCCATATCAAATTTGTACGTTGTTTTCATCGTTTATTTGTCCACACCTTACCTCCAATATCGACATGGTACTACGTTTTCATCAGTTTATTGGTCTACACCTAACCTCTCATATCGAAAAGGTACGTCGTTTCTATCGGTAATTTGTCTACACCTCGCTAACCTCTCATATCGATATGGTACGTTGTTTTCATCGTTTTTTTGTCTACACCTAACCTCCCATATCTAAATGGTTCTTTGTTTTGATCATTTCTTTTTGTCAAAACCTTCAATATCAAAATGGTACGGTAACAAGCTTAATTGGCGTAACAATTCTATAACTACTGTGCGGATATATTACGCCGCTATTCAATCAAACCACAGCCTATTCATTAAACACTGTTCTTGACCACATAGTACAAAACAATTTCGTCACCCTCAACCCTCGTGATTGTAATTATATACTTGCGATTTATAAACTCTTGCTAGAATACTTGTTTGTTTTGTGGTCTGCAAGCCGGACAAGTGGGTTTCCTCCGGGTACTCCCGTTTGCCCCACAACACAAGACCACACTCTCATGTAAAATCGTGCCAACGAAAGTGATCAATATAATGTTGTAATAACTTGTTTCACAATCGTTGTCAAATAAATAAGTTTAAACTTAAACTAAAGCGCTTGTGAACAATCAGAATGTTACAGTTATAATATTCGAGCAAAACTTTTGGCATAGTGAAACAGTTTCGGCACCCAATACCAAAACTATTATTCAATATGGCAAAAGTTTTGCCCAGAGCTAACTGTAACATTTTGTAGATGTAGGGCAACTTACATACACAATTATTGGAGCTACATGTGTATGCTAATTTTGCCCTAGTTTAGAACTTATTCTCCAACTAAAAGCAGATATTATTACTAGGGAGTTCATGTTTTTTATAGTCAATTCCACAATAACCCCACAGTGATTTTTTTTGGAATTATTTTTATCCCCTATTCCTTCCGAATTGGGATTTTTTTTCGAATTTGGGAAAAATACAAAATCATGCTAAAATAGCAAATACAATAGCAAATATACATGTTTTTACTTGTTTATGCATATTTGATGCTGTAAGAGAGTTTATTATCAATATTTTGTTTATTTTTTAATAAATTCATTGCTTATTTATTCATTCACATGATCTGTATTCAATTAATTTGGAAAATATGAATTTTTCGGGAAAATGAACACTTTTTCGCTAGGGGAAACAGCCTTTTGAAAGCAGTAAATTGCACCAAAAATATCACTGCCCCATATGGATTAGCTGCATTTTTCCATTCATTGACTCCTCTTTGAGGTACTGTACTGAGTTTAATTCAGACATGTACCTTTATCAGCTAATTGTCCATGACTCTAAAACAAATTAATCCACAAATAGATAATATCAGGGACTCTGTACAACTTAATCGAGCGTTCAAAAGGAGCACAACTTACACCAACGTTTATTTCCAAACATCAACAAAGTTTTTGCATGTTAAAATTTTTCAACAAACGAAACTTCCACCTGAGCTTCGCCAGCATAAGGACAACTTTTCTATAATTTTAACAACTTTTACTAACGTCATAGTGTGAACCAAGTTTAAAATAGAAGGGGAAAAACCATTCTCACCGATATTTTCCTTTAATATGATCATGCAGTACATTGTGACAACAGGTACATGTATCACTCAAGCCTTATAACCAAATTCAGTCTTAAAAATAAGACATTTGAACCAACAAGCATGAATTCATATGTTACTACTAAAAGAGGTATCACGATACAGGAAAATTGTAAGAAAAGTCAGGTAAAAACTGATTTCATTTTCAAAATATGAATTTGAATATCTTTCTTTAAATGGCCTGAAATTCTCAAAAGCGTAATACGATCTGTAGTATGCAGGCAATAACTATAGCCATATTCATTTCTGTGAAGATTAAATGGTTATTTAGGTATCCGGGCAAAAAATTGGAACGAGCCTTCCTATGTTTGTACAAGTCTGACAGACATTCTACCACTTTAGGGCTTTTGGGCAGACTTTTTACCATTACAGGGCTTGTGGGCAGACATTTAACCACTGCAGGGCTTGTGGGCAGACATTTAACCACTGCAGGGCTTGTGGGCAGACATTTAACCACTACTGGGTTTTGGGCAGACATTTAACCATCACTGAGCTTGAAGGCAGAGATTTAACCACTACTGGGTTTGGGGCTGACATTTAACAAATACTGGGCTTAATGGCAGACATTTAACCACTGCAGGGCTTGTGGGCAGACATTTAACCATTACTGGGCTTGAGGGCAGACATTTAACCATTACTGGGCTTGAGGGCAGACATTTAACCACTGCAGGGCTTGTGGGCAGACATTTAACCACTACTGGGTTTTGGGCAGACATTTAACCATTACTGGGCTTGAGGGCAGACATTTAACCATTACTGGGCTTGAGGGCAGTCATTTAACCACTACAGGGCTTACAGGCAGACATTTAACTGCTTCATCTCTTGTGGGCAGACATTTAATCACTTCAGGGCTAACAGGCAGACTTTGAAGCGCTTCAGCGCTTGTGGGCAGACATTGAACTGCTTCAGGGTCTGCGAACAGACATTTAATCACTTCAGGGCTTAAAGGCAGACATTGAACTGCTTTAGCGCTTGTGGGCAGACATTTAACCACTGCAGGGCTTGTGGGCCGCCATTTAACAATTACTGGGCTTGAGGGCAGACATTTTACAATTACTGGGCTTGAGGGCAGACATTTAACAATTACTGGGTATGTGGGCAGACATTTAACAATTACTGGGCTTGAGGGCAGACATTTAACAATTACTGGGCTTGAGGGCAGACATTTAACAATTACTGGGCTTGAGGGCAGACATTTAACAATTACTGGGCTTGAGGGCAGACATTTAACAATTACTGGGCTTGTGGGCAGACATTTTATCAATACTGGGCTTAAGGGCAGACATTTAACCACCACAGGGCTAACAGGCAGACATTTAACCACTGCAGGGCTTTTGGGCAGACATTTTACCATTAATGGGCTTGAGGGCAGAAATTTAATCACTACTGGGTTTGGGGCAGACACTGAACCATTACTGGGCTTGAGGGCAGACATTTAACCACCACAGGGCTAACAGGCAGACATTTAACCACTTCAGGGCTTGTGGGCAGATATTTAACCATTACTGGGCTTGAGGGCAGACATTTAACCACTACAGCGCTTGTGGGCAGACATTTTACAATTACTGGGCTTGACAGCAGTCATTTAACCACTACAGGGCTAACAGGCAGATATTTAACTGCTTCATCTCTTGTGGGCAGACATTTAATCACTTCAGGGCTGACAGGCAAACATTGAACTGCATCAGTGCTTGTGGGCAGGCATTGAACTGCTTCAGCGCTTGTGGGCAGACATTTAACCACTACAGGGCTTGCGGGCAGACATTAAACTGCTTCAGCACTTGTGGGCAGACATTTAATCACTGTAGTGCTTGCCAGCAAATATTTAACCATTACAGGGCTTGCTGGCAGACATTTAACCACTGTAGTGCTTCTCAGCAAATATTTAACCACTACTGGGTATGTGGGCAGACATTTAACCACTGCAGGGCTTGTGGGCAGACATTTAACCACTGCAGGGCTTGTGGGCAGACATTTAACCACTACTGGGTATGTGGGCAGATATTTAACCACTGCAGGGCAGACATTTTAACACTGCAGGGCTTGTGGGCAGACATTTAAACACTGCAGGGCTTGTGGGCAGACATTTAAACACTACTGGGTATGTGGGCAGACATTTTAACACTGCAGGGCTTGTGGGCAGACATTTAACCACTACTGGGTATGTGGGCAGACATTTAACCACTGCAGGGCTTGTGGGCAGACATTTAACCACTACTGGGTATGTGGGCAGACATTTAACCACTGCAGGGCTTGTGGGCAGACATTTAACCACTACTGGGTATGTGGGCAGATATTTAACCACTGCAGGGCTTGTGGGCAGACATTTAAACACTGCAGACCTTGTGGGCAGACATTAAAACACTGCAGGGCTTGTGGGCAGGCATTTAAACACTACTGGGTTTTGGGCAGACATTTAACCACTACAGGGCTTGTGGGCAGACATTTAACCATTACAGGGCTCATTGGCAGACATTTAACCACTGCAGGGCTTGTGGGCAGACATTTTACAATTACTGGGCTTGAGAGCAGTCATTTAACCACTACAGGGCTACAGGCAGATATTTAACTGCTTCATCTCTTGTGGGCAGACATTTAATCACTTCAGGGCTGACAGGCAAACATTGAACTGCATCAGTGCTTGTGGGCAGGCATTGAACTGCATCAGTGCTTGTGGGCAGGCATTTAACCACTACAGGGCTTGCGGGCAGACATTTAAACACTGCAGGGCTTGTGGGCAGACATTTAAACACTCAGGGCTTGTGGGCAGACATTTTAACACTGCAGGGCTTGTGGGCAGACATTTAACCACTACTGGGTATGTGGGCAGACATTTAACCACTACAGGGGTTGTGGGCAGACATTTAACCATTACAGGGCTCGTTGGCAGACATTTAACCACTGCAGGGCTTGTGGGCAGACATTTAACCACTACTGGGTATGTGGGCAGATATTTAACCACTGCAGGGCTTGTGGGCAGACATTTTAACACTGCAGGGCTTGTGGGCAGACATTTAAACACTGCAGACCTTGTGGGCAGACATTTAAACACTGCAGGGCTTGTGGGCAGACATTTTAACACTGCAGGGCTTGTGGGCAGACATTTAAACACTACTGGGTTTTGGGCAGACATTTAACCACTACAGGGCTTGTGGGCAGACATTTAACCATTACAGGGCTCATTGGCAGACATTTAACCACTACTGGATATGTGGGCAGACATTTAACCACTACTGGGTATGTGGGCAGATATTTAACCACTGCAGGGCTTGTGGGCAGACATTTAACCATTACAGGGCTCATTGGCAGACATTTAACCACTGCAGGGCTTGTGGGCAGACATTTAACCACTACTGGGTATGTGGGCAGATATTTAACCACTGCAGGGCTTGTGGGCAGACATTTTAACACTGCAGGGCTTGTGGGCAGACATTTAAACACTGCAATGCTTGTGGGCAGACATTTAAACACTGCAGGGCTTGTGGGCAGACATTTAAACACTGCAGGGCTTGTGGGCAGACATTTAAACACTACTGGGTTTTGGGCAGACATTTAACCACTACTATGAGGGCAGACATTTAACCACTACAGGGCTTGTGGGCAGATATTAAACCACTGCAGGGCTTGTGGGCCAACATTTAACCACTACAGGGCATGTGGGCTTTTGCTCATTTTAACCAAGGTCATTCTTCCGGTATTTTTTTGATTTTATTATAAAAAATTATTTTGTTAACTATTTTTAACTTTTATTTGTGGGTTTCAAAGGCTCTTCTTATCAACAAGTATTTAAGTAGTTGGACAAAATACCTTAAGATCATGATTTTCAATTGATTACTAAGCGAGTGTCACTAATTGAATTTAAAACTGTCAGTCTAATTAAAGCACAGAGTAATATTTGCAGTCAAATCTCATAACAACCAAGAATAAGGGAAACAAAAAAAATATTGTCAATAATATAAAACATTAACGACAATACACCACAAACTGAACCTTATTATTTTTTAATTATTTTTTTATTCTTTTAGAGTTTCTGATTAGGAATTTGTATCCAACGTTCAACCATAATTTGTGAGGTTGAGAACATAACTGAAAATAAGCTATCAAAATTGCCAAATAAAACACTTCGTGACCACTGCGAATTCAGACAACGATTTGGCTAGTCGTTCATTAATTGACCAAACTGTCAGTGAACTACAAGTGCGAAAGGAAACAAATCACCTATTGCTTGCACACAGAGTCTCATGATGTCATTCATATCCAAAACCGACATGATAAGCTGCTAAGTGTGGTGAATTAGACTTGGGAAACTGGCATAATTAAGCAAGAACTAATGACATCACATACAATGGGATTTAGAAAACAACAATCATGAGGTGCTCCAACTAGGATTTTGAAAGGACAGGGTGCTAGGTCAGAAAGGGTGGTTTTGATGTGCATTGAATGAGCCATAATGGGGCACTTGCAAGGGCCAATGTTCAATTCATTTTGTGTATGTGTTGTAACTACTTTCAAAATTAATAGTTTGTAATGAATACCTTCAATAGCTATTATCTTTACTTTAGTGTCAAAATACCGGTAATGTAAATTTATTATTTTTATACTTATTTCTGAAAATTGACTCTGTCAAACAAATGGGCACAGCAGGGTGTAGTAAATGGCAGCAGAGTGCTGGAAAATGGCTGCTGGAGCTCTAAACATGTATGGTAGTTAGCTCAAAAATTATTGAAGGTGCTGCATTCTTTCTTTTTTTGGTAAGACCTTCTTACCTCATTAAGACTGACATGTTTACCCTTCTGCCATCAAAGAAGTAAATGCTTAAGATAATTAAAGATTTGTTCCGTTTTTATTCAAACTTATAATATGGTAATATACATGCAGACTTTACATTGTAAGACGTTGAAATCTAATACCAGTATTATTACTTAACATTAATCATAATTCTTAAATTTTTCAGTAATTTAAAAAAAATTCATAACGTTCTTCGCAGCCAGATACAAAGTCATATTGGGACCATATTAAATATCAACAATCATACTCTATGATTTATTTTTCCAAATCCTTCATTCTTAGTTGTAGTGAGAATCTGAAAATATAACTCTAGATTTACAAGTAAAAATTTATGTTTTGTTCCTGACATTGGCATTAAGTACTCAATTAAAATTTGTGATCTAATGATATTTTGCCGTATGCTTTTTGCGAAGATGTCCCCATTGCCCTTTTCTCCTTTAACAGCACCTTGTCCATTACAAAACCTGATTAAAACCCCAATATGTGACGAGTGTCAGAACAACAAAACCCCAATATGTGACAAGTGTCAGAACAACAAAACCCCAATATGTGATGAGCGTCAGAACAACAAAAACCCAATATGTGATGAGCGTCAGAACAACAAAACCCCAATATGTGACGAGCGTCAGAACAACAAAACCCCAATATGTGACAAGCGTCAGAACAACAAAACCCCAATATGTGACAAGCGTCAGAACAACAAAACCCAAATATGCGACAAGTGTCAGAACACCAAAACCCCAATATGTGACAAGCGTCAGAACAACAAAACCCAAATATGTGACAAGTGTCAGAACAACAAAACCCCAATATGTGATGAGTGTCAGAAAAACAAAACCCCAATATGTGACAAGCGTCAGAACAACAAAAAGAGCGTCAGAACAACAAAACCCCAATGTGTGACGAGCGTCAGAACAACAAAACCCCAATATGTGACAAGCGTCAGAACAACAAAACCCCAATATGTGACAAGCGTCAGAACAACAAAACCCAAATATGTGACAAGTGTCAGAACAACAAAACCCCAATATGTGACAAGCGTCAGAACAACAAAACCCAAATATGTGACAAGTGTCAGAACAACAAAACCCCAATATGTGACAAGCGTCAGAACAACAAAACCCCAATATGTGACGAGCGTCAGAACAACAAAACCCCAATATGTGACGAGTGTCAGAACAACAAAACCCCAATATGTGACGAGCGTCAGAACAAATAAATCCCAATATGTGACGAGCGTCAGAACAACAAAACCCCAATATGTGACGAGCGTCAGAACAACAAAACCCCAATATGTGACGAGCGTCAGAACAACAAAACCCAAATATGTGACAAGCGTCAGAACAACAAAACCCCAATATGTGACGAGCGTCAGAAAAACAAAACCCAAATATGTGACGAGTGTCAGAACAACAAAAACCCAATATGTGACGAGCGTCAGAACAACAAAACCCCAATATGTGACGAGCGTCAGAACAACAAAACCCCAATATGTGACGAGCGTCAGAACAACAAAACCCCAATATGTGACAAGCGTCAGAACAACAAAACCCCAATATGTGACGAGCGTCAGAACAACAAAACCCCAATATGTGACGAGCGTCAGAACAACAAAACCCCAATATGTGACGAGCGTCAGAACAACAAAACCCCAATATGTGACGAGCGTCAGAACAACAAAACCCCAATATGTGACGAGCGTCAGAACAACAAAACCCAAATATGTGACGAGTGTCAGAACAACAAAACCCCAATATGTGACGAGCGTCAGAACAACAAAACCCCAATATGTGACGAGCGTCAGAACAACAAAACCCCAATATGTGACGAGCGTCAGAACAACAAAACCCCAATATGTGACGAGCGTCAGAACAACAAAACCCCAATATGTGACGAGCGTCAGAACCAAAAAAAAAATATGTGACGAGTGTCAGAACAACAAAACCCCAATATGTGACGAGTGTCAGAACAACAAAACCCCAATATGTGACGAGCGTCAGAACAACAAAACCCCAATATGTGACGAGTGTCAGAACAACAAAACCCCAATATGTGACGAGCGTCAGAACAACAAAACCCCAATATGTGACGAGCGTCAGAACAAAAAAAAAACAATATGTGACGAGTGTCAGAACAACAAAACCCCAATATGTGACAAGTGTCAGAACAACAAAACCCCAATATGTGACGAGTGTCAGAATAACAAAATCCAAATAAAAAGAATGAAAACTTTTCAATCAAAACGTTCTTGACTTCTGGAAATGCCAGTCTGCTGTTTTTTTTGTAAAAAACGTTCCGGTGACCGACATGTTTTGGCATTTCTCAATAGCGAAAGATACCATGTAATATGATCAATAGTATGCTCTTTCCAATGTATATATATATCTATGTTAATGGAGTGAAAAGCTAGCAGAGTAGTTTAGAAATTGATGTCAAAGCCTAAGGAAACAAATTACATGTAATTCTTGTGATACATATATATTCTAGAATTATGGCCGACAGATTCACTGTCTGATTCTGAGTGCAAAACATTTGTTATGGCAATAACGTATTTCTAAGTATTCATTTTGATGATAAGTAAAGCGGACACTTTTATTTTAGCACGTCAACTTCTGCTTCAGACAGGCAAATACCTTTTCAGACATGAAAAATCATCCAAATTGCCTGTACTATCTGATGGATTGGAAGAATTTTTACAATTTCAGCAAGTCTGACATTTTGTAACGATTAACACTTCTGATAATATACAACGCAAATTTTAATAGTGTTTGGAAATTTGAAAAAAAGGGGTAAAAACATCCTAAATTTGTTTATTGTATGTTAAATTCCACAGAAAGTCCTTTCAAACATTCTATTCAATAGAAAAGAAAGTAATATTAATGAAAAATGAAATGCCTAAATTAAACCAAAGATGTTTAATGCTAAAAGACGTGATATTTTTTTGTTCAATAAATGCCTTCAACGATTTTATGTATAAGGATAACAAATTTATGTGCTTATCAAGTAGAAATGATAACACATGTTTTTCATATACAAATACTTGGCCATATACTGCCGATAACTGATAAAAGTGATACAGTATCAGGATAGTATCACATTTTATCATATAAGTATCATTCACGAAATCTATCTCTGGCCTACGCCTCCACTCAAATACTGACTAGATATGTCATGCAAGTAACTGAACTGTTCTAATTGTTTGACAGTATATTTTCATTTTAATAAAAAAAATCATCTTAGAATTTCAATTTTCTACTGTCTTATATCTCTTGTTGCTTGGTTCACCATTCTTTGTAGCAAACTACTTTGAAAGTATTCTGCCATACATTGAAGAATTTTCCATTATGAAATCTGACCCATGGGATGTCTAGAAAATGGCCTCTCTTCAGGGTTCAACACTAAAGGGAGTCTAGTGCTGTATTCAATAACAGTGCTCCAGTCAGGCCTAACGAACCGGGTGAGGCACCCCGAGCAGGGTGAGGCACCCCGCTGCCCTTTTCCAGTACCCTGTTGCCTTTTACTAAACCCTGCTGTGCTCTTTTGTTTGACAGTCAATTTTCAGAAATAAGTATAAAATAATAAATATACATAATTTTGACACTTAAGTTAAGATAACATCTAAGGTTTTCATAACAAACTATAAGTATTGATAGTGCTAACAACACGTACACAAAATGAATTTCACATTGGCCCTTGCAAGTGCCCCGATTAAGGCCCATTCAATGCGCATCAAAAGTGCCCTTTCTCATCTAGCATCCTACCCTTTTCAAATCCTAGCTGGGGCACTAAATATTGTTCTTATTCTTGTCCTTAGACATGCCTCAGCGATTCCATTTACCATTGGTCAGTTGTTTAATTTACAGTCCAATCAAAACACTGATTTTACTTTTAAATGTAAGTTAAATCTAAGTTGGTTAATAAATAGTGCCCCAGGGGTCTGAGACTCCTAAACTTTGGTCAGTGAAGATAGTGTGAGTTTCTAGCCTGCATTTTTTTTCTAAACATTTTGGGGCCTATGATAAACTTTATAACATTCATTTTATTTTTCTGACTATTCTTTAAAGCATTCATTTCTAGGCAAAAATTTGAGTTCCCAATTAAGTCAAAATGACACATTGTCTCCCAAACAGAAATTAAGACCCTAACCCTCTTTTTGTGTTAACCGTGTGGCAATAAAAACATATTGGAAGAACATTTATCGTATAAATTCTGCCAGCAACTTTACTACCAGTGTCCCCAAGCACTCTTAAGCAGCGTTAGGTTTACGACAACAATATCTCAATGAAACTGAAACAGGCCCCAACTGAACATGATAGCATTCATAGCAATACATGAAGTAACGGTGGCCTTAAGACTATTGGAGCCAATCAATAATTAATCAATCAGGATCAGAGACAATTCTCCCATTTCGCTCTGTTTTCTGTGCAGTGCTTATTGTATTTAAAGCTGCATTTTTCACTCTTACATGGCTATCTACCTTCATTGTCATTACACTTTTATGAAACAATCCTACACATGAAATGCTGCGACTTCATGTCGGTCAGCCATTAATTCAGGAAAAATTTAAATAGCCTTTTCAATTACTGCCGTTCTGAAGGTCTTGCTTACAATTTATCCTTCAGGATCAGCAAAAGTACACTATATGGAATGGCAAGCACATACCTCCAACTGTCTGGTAGAATTTGATTCGAAAATGGTTCCATTTTTTGGCAAAAATGTTTGTTAATCTATGTTTGGTATTTATTAGCCTAGAAAAGTGACCATTTTAAAAATGGACGTTATGACTATTAACGACCTACTGTATTTAGGGCTTTCTGCAAAATAAAGTTCTTTTATGCCAAAAAAAATCTACTTAAATACATAGTACAATGAATCAGTTTCACCATTTTCTTTAAATTAATGTTAAAAAGGAATAACATGGGTTGGACAAAATTGTTGATAATTGTGTGTGTGTGTGTGTGTGTGTGTGTGTATTTCCTCAATTGTTTTCATTTGTTTTAAGTAGATAGAAGTTATTTAAATTATTTAGGAATAATATTTTAATGAAATAGCTTATTTGTTCATTCTTCAAAAAGATATATAAATAAATTACAACTCTTTTAACAAGCTCTGTACATAAAATCCAGAATTTGAGCAAGCATGGAAAGCATTTTACGAGTGCCTGGCTTGTGGGCTTAATTGTGCTAATTTCGACCACTGCTTCATTAACTTTATCTGTGTCATCAAGATGATTAAATGCAAAATTTTAATATCATATGACTTAGAACCATTCACTTTACCACTTCATATTTAGGCTGTAATTTTTTTTTATTCCGAGAACCAGGATTCTGTTCCGAACAGACCCATATCAGGGTATATATAATTACCACTACAAAAGGAAATTTTAAACAAGTATAGTGTTGGCAAGAAAACATAGGGTCAATCTGGTGGAACAAAAGAAAATCGACTAACTAGGGCGATCTTTTCAAAGGGTATCATATGATCAATTTTTCGAATACCCTATTTTGGGTTGTATTGAGATAAATTTTGTTTTATATTTTGAAACAAATAGTTTGTCTGGTAATATGATTCTAGGCTTATTAAGATTCACAACTTAAATTTGCATTTTTATTTTTGACACTTCCTTTTAATACGGTAGTATTCAAATAAAATTTGAGAGCTTATGATATACCATATTTTCACTCGCTCATTGAAAAAGATGCCTCAATACAGTTTACCTCAATTGTAAACTAAAAGACAACTAAAATATTGTTTTGCTTTTGTTTTGTATGCAAATGCTGATCAATATGAATCAAGCTCATGTTAAGGCTGTACTCTCACAGATTGACTGTTTTGACCTTTTTTTATTTTTGTCTCAGAATCAGATGATTAATTGGCATCAATGCCTTCAATTAAGTCATTTGAGATAACTCACAATAGAACAGATCTTAATTGCTTGGAAAACTGCCAAAAAACTCATTAGAAACGCTTTTAGCCATAAAATATCAATTTTTTAATATAAATATGAAAAACTGCGATCTGATATTTTGTCACCACTCTTGTATCATTGGTTCTCAGACTTTTACACAAAAATGAGCTCATTCCAAGACATTTTTTTTAAAATGTCAGAACAGTTAATCTGTGAAACTGCAGCTTTAGGGAGCAGTTCATGTGTGAAAACTAGTGGTGCCTGTATGGTTTTCCTAGCACCGATAATTAATCCGTTAGCACTCTACATACATAGTCATTGTATATGTATAACACCACATCCTACCACAGCCTACTTGATTCAATTCCGGGTCTACATGCAATCAAGTTAGCATGGTTAGTAGGCAAAAGACCACCAAGTGATATTTGAACTACATGTACATGACTTTATAATACAGCGCCATAAATGTACATGTACAAACCCATTAGTTATAGTTAGCTATATAAAATTTATTTTGTTCCAACTTTCAAATTGGAAATATTTTACGATTATTTCTGCACTATTGATGGTTGAAGTTATCTACAAAACTGATGAACATTGAACAGCAATTGTTTCAAACAGAACAGGGGAGTCAGAATAATAGATAACTTTATACTTCAAGTGTATTGTACACCCTTATGTCATATTGTAGTGTATCAAATTTTGAGTTCATTTTGTATAAGCCAGTCAACCCTTTGTGACCTTAGTATGTAGGCTGAGTTTGGCAAGAAAGACCTGGGTCATGCATATGTAAAATTTGAATGAAAAAATATAAATAATTTTCTTAATGACAAGAAAAATTAATACAACCAGAATCATAATTGACACAAAAATAAAGTTATAAAAAAGCGGAAAATGTAAATATAAGGATTGATTCCTTGATTTGCCAAAATCACGACCAAGAGAGCATACTGAATGATTGCATGAAAAATAATCATCAATCTTTTACATAAGTGTTCTGCCATTCTTAGGCCAATTTTGGAGTATACAAGACATAAAACATATTTAAATAAACTCAGATGATATTTTCAAAACAAATTTTAATGTTGAAATACACTTTCGATTATTTCAGATTAGTTGATTAATAATAGATGTCTATTTGGATTAGATAATCGATTAGGAATTTTGTGCAATTATCAAACAAAGCAAAATTCCGTTGTTGATCATGCGTTATTTATTTTTTATAAGCTGCATCTTGAAATATAGTTTATTGACAAAATCACAAAAGTGGAGAAACAAATTTCATGATATTTTCTTAAAATGACATAAGTGGCACACTTAGCGACCTGCATGATAACTGATTCAGTCTCAGCAGAAAATCAAGTGTACCACTGTTGTTACATATCGGATAATTGGGGCATGCAGTTGGGCTGGGTTAATAACTTGGATAACATTCATGGAATTTGCGGATTAACAATGTCATCATGATAATGGCTGTTAATACCAAAAGTGTGACAATTGTCTCAATTATAATCTAACAGTCAGATCAAATGCTTCTGATCTGCAATTATTTCATTGACAAAACAAGGCAAGAGTACATGATTTTTATGATCATGATGCCAAGTGAAAGAATTAATCTCCAATTATGAGTTTGTTTTGTAGGTATGAAGTATTATTTGTTATGCTTGCTCATTAAAGCTTATTGTCTGTCTTATATCAATTTCTATAGTTATGTTTACCCCCCCCCCTCTGGATGCCCACCATAAAGGTGCTGCCCTTGACCCACAAGGGGCCATAACGTGGACCCCTTAACCCCCAGAAAAACAAACGTAAGTGGCAACAACTTTTCGAAGCCCAAAGGGGACCCTGCATAACATTTACACACATTATTGATTTACATGCATATTCATCAGACAAAATGTGAATATTCCTGGAAATCAACCAATCAATAACTATATGAATTGTTTCTTCAATTATCAACTTGCCCTTTTTGGGGATTCTGGGCCAAATCCAACCATCATCCATAAAAATCATAGTAGGGGTTTGAACAGGTAATCATCAAGTCTGGTAAGCCCAGTCGGTTTGTGCAGTAGACTTGTTAGCTAAGGGTGAAGGGGTTAAATTTCCAAATTGGCTGGTTCTTTTCTAATCTAAGCCTCAGCTAGTTTCGGTTTGTTTTGTATTTTAGCAACCCCGGCACAGATTTAACTAGTGCAGGCCTTGCCTATTTTCTACCTTGTTTTATAACAGAGAAGCAAACTCTGTAATAGTGCAATGATTAAAGGGACTAGACAACAGCTGGTCCAAAAATCTGAAAATACATTATTTCTCAAAACAAGCCTAGAATGGTCAATGCAAGCTAGTAAAAGGCAGGTAGTACATCATATAACATGATTAAAAGAATAAATGCAACAATTATATTGCTACCTCAGCTGAGTTTCCCCTTTTAAAAATAAAGCACAATGGTTTCCCAGTTTGAAAAGGTGCGGAACACCACCATGGCATTCATGTGATGGTGTCACAGACTAAACTGTCAATAAGCGATTTAGCGACTCGCTGTCATTTTAAGTAGTTAACCTCTTTCAAAAGTTTCCATCGATCAATTTCAGCATTTGAGTTGATTTGTTGGGCTCTGTGTCTAAGTTGTTTCACAGCCGTTTTTCCACCCCCTTGCTGTGTCCATTCTCCAGGAAGCAATGTGTGTATATTAAGCATGTGAAAGTCATGTGATGAGTGCAGATAAATATACCGACACTTTTTTTAAAAAAACTTACTAGGATTTATGAGGAAGACAACCTATTTAAATTCGAATTGGAAAACTGCACAAAAACTGAAAGATGCATGTGTCATAAGAGATGTGATACATCAGTAAGTTTTAATGCATTGAACACAACAGTATCAATTTCATATAAGTTTTAGACAATTTTCTTTGATTCTTGCAACTGTATCATCTGGGACATTTAGTACCTTTAAAGGCTATCAGATATTGACAGATATCTACAACAAGCAACTTACTTATATTTTGCTTTAACCCAATACATTGCGATATGTGTGGAAATTTCAGTATCTGCTTCCATTTTTTGCTCCTGCCCTTTCTTTTTCCGCCACCACCTGTAAAAATAAGATGTAAACATTACATAAAAACTGCAAAGCGAACAAAAATTGACAGAACGAGAATTGCAGAAAATGACATTTGTCAAGACGCGTACCTTCTCTTGCTTTCAGATAGACTGTATTTGCAACGATGTTTTCTAATTCCATCGGGCCTTTAAGAGTTAATGGGCCGGTAAAAGGGCCCGATTAAGCCCCTTTTTCAGTCCAAAAGCTCTTTATTTATAATCCAAGGGTGTGGTGAAGTGAAAATGGCGACTTTCATTATAGTTTGATGCCCTGCATTTCATTCTTTTCGGGCCATGAGCTGGAAAGCAGTATCTATCACGCATTTTGATTGGTTATTGTTTGTACGTCATTTAAACAAGGGAGGCAATTACGAGTTACACACAACTATTTTCTTTTCATGCAGACGAAGCGCTATCATTTCAGTAAATTTTAATTCTC
This sequence comes from Mya arenaria, assembly GCF_026914265.1. Classification (NCBI taxonomy): domain Eukaryota; kingdom Metazoa; phylum Mollusca; class Bivalvia; order Myida; family Myidae; genus Mya; species Mya arenaria. The sequence continues at coordinate 22,248,420 of NC_069133.1, forward strand.
AATTTATTAATATACATCCACCCTTTAACACGAATAAGGTCAATCGAATAACGCTGGCCGGTGTGTGCGCATTCCAAAGTTGTAATTATAAACTCCACGGTACGTTAGAAAAGGTTATATGTAATGCTCGTTTCAAGTTTTTATTACATATTTTATATATTCATTTGATTTACCAGAATAGTAAAACTCATCGAGCTTCTTTCTGATAGTATAATTGATTCTATTATAGATCATCTCTGATTGTACCTAACCTTTTTTGCCCAAAGTCAATTATCTGTAGTCCTAGTTCAAGGCTGGTATTCAATATTGGTCTTAATTGGATCTAAGAACGGTGTAGCTAATCGGATGACTTGTTATTAATAACTGACCAATAGAGTAAATGAAGTCAATGATGTATGACCATAAGTCGCATATTAAATCGCGTGACGAAGATTATACACATGAGCAAAAGGTAATATATAACGTGTTTGCTGACGTTCTTAAGCTGCGTTAGTCCAAATGAGGGAATCCCGACAATAAAAATCCAAAGCATAATACCGTTGCCGCGGTTTGGTTTTGACGGTCTGCAGGCCGGATTCTCGGTAGATGTGTATAACTATGTTAGACCCTGGAACCATCGCTTGACGAGAAAAGAACGGTTAATTTATCGCAATACCTTGCACTTTGTGGCAAATTTTGTCACTGTACATGTATACATGTGTAGCTAATCGGCATCTTCATTGCGTTTTTTGAAACCCTTGTCTTTCAAGTTCTACTCACTACCTCGTGTGTGTGTGTGTGTGTGTGTGTGTGTGTGCGCGCGCGCGCGCGCGCGCGTGTGTGTGTGTGTGTGTGTGTGTCACGTGATATATTGCGTCATAAATGTTTCGTCGCAAGGCAATATTTTACTATTTCTTCACCATTTTAAATGATATAGCACAGTCTACGCCGCTTACAGAGCCCCGCCTTCAGTCTTTTACCAGAGTAATAAGAAAGTTCATATAGTTTCTTAAAACACTTCGACAAATTACCGTTTTACAAAACCGCTGCCTGATGGAGCAATTATGTCAAAATATTATTATTTTTGAAACAGATTTGTCGAAGTGTTTGAGGAAACTAATCACCTTATCAAACTCCGGTAATAAAACAAAGACGGGGCTCTTCTCTTGAAGCGGCATAGGATACCCTTTGTTTCATTTAAATGGGGAAGAAAAATAAAAGTTATCTTTGTTTTAAGAAAACGGGATTGTTTTATATTTAAGCAATTTGGAAAGTTCATAAAGTAAAGCTGTCGAACAACTCCACGTTGACTGTGCACAAACAATTTCATACTTTGACAGGCTGAGCAGAAACACTGAAAAATCCTCGATCGTCATTGATTTAATAATATTTTATTGCATGAAAATACATTTGACAATGAGAATATCAAATTTTAACACAATTATAAAACCGACATTATAAAATCAAGCATGCAAAGGGATTGGGCCACGAGTTTTGCCAACATCAGTTACGGCCCTCTCCCTCGATTGTCATTGGCAGATACAAACATGCAAACACCAATCTTTTATATCAGTGTGTGTATACCACGTGATAAATTGCGTCATAAATTCTACGTCGGAAGGCAACATTTTGCTTTGAATGAAGACTTTAAACAATGATAACTTTCCTATTTCTTCACTATTTTAAATGAAACAAAGCGCATGATATGCCTCTAACGGAGCGCCGCCTTCGGTCTTTACCAGAGTTTGATTGAGAGTTTAGTTTCTTAACACACTTCGACAACCCTTTTCACAACACGGCCGTCTGACGGAGCACTGTCAAAACATTAGTTTTGAAACAGGTTTGTCGAAGTGTTTGATGAAACTGATCACCTTATCAAACTCCATTAATAAAACGAAGGTGGGGCTCTTTAAACGGCATAGACTGCCCTTTGTTTCATTTAAAATGGTGTAGTAAAAAAAAGTTATCTTTGATTTAAGTCTTCACTTTAAGCAAAATATTGCCTTCCGACGTAGCATATATGACGTAATTTATCACGTGGTATACACACACTGTATATATGCTTCTTAATAGTACTGACACTAGTTTAACAAGTAAGCATTGGTGAAAAAATAGACTGACTGAAATATACTATATGAAACTACATTGTGTAAAATTAATGAACAGAAAGTTTTAAAAAAATCCTCGATTGTTATTGGCCAACACAAGAATGCAAACACCAAAATATAAATGTATTATCTCATATTAAACGAAAATTCAAAAAGTCGCATCATACTCATCATATATGTGTTGAAAATGTTTTGGCTAAAATAGTACAGCAGGCGTTTAGCTACCTTGACGCAAAATATGTCGTGTCTGTAAAGCATCATTTTGGCCTATAACTGCACATGTTTTCAAACTAGGGTTGGATAAAAAAATACTTTCGCGAAAACACGTGTAATTATTTGAACCAATGAACTGTTTGTAAAACTTTAACACGGTTTGATTGGACTTAATTGGATTTCTCGAAATATAGTATAATATAACATATGTTATATATTATATATAAGTGTGTGTGCATTCAAGCTCTTTCACTGATTCCGACCAGAAACTGCCACCTATGAGTCTGTTTGCTACTTAATTTGCATGCTTTCTTTCATTCATGTACCTTTTACGCAACCACACGCAATACAGCAAAACAATTCTTATGATCATAATAAATTTATTTATAGAATATTTATATTGATATAAGACAGACTGTCGCAAAAAGGGAAAGGCATAAAATAGTAAATATAAATTCACTAAAATATGACAACAAACACACTTTTGATGAATGGTTATTTCTGAACAAATATCTTAAATTAAGTTATTATATAACATCACAGTAGGATTTGTGTGTGCCACTTCATAAAATTATGCAATTTATTATTTCCATGGAAATTGATATAGATATCTGTCATTAATCCCCCAATTTCCTATAATGAGAAACGATCTCCCATGGTTTTAAATCTTGGGTAAATTTGTATGGGAACAAACTCACAGTACTGGCTTTCAAGCCAAGCCCCAAGTTCGATAAGAGATCTTACACGTTAATTATACAGAGCTAAGAGGGACGAACAGAATATATATGATATTACGATTTTTTTTATTGAAACGCAGTTTACGCCGACAACTTAGTCACGCCTAGAAATTTACGATATTATGTCTTAAGATCTTTATTGTAACGGAGGCCAGGGGGTCGTTTCCATTAAGATCTTAGTTGATTTTAGTCGTAAATTGAATTTATCTAATTATAAGTGTCATGGTTTTATTATTTTGATACATGTTTTTATAAACTTTAAAAATAAACACAAAGTTGAGATTAAGACTGTTAAGAAGTTACGACTCATATCCTTTATTGAAACGGGCTGCTGCTGGCTCTCAGAACCTCCGTTCGTACGTGTGGTCGTGTATGATAGTGCATGGTACAATATCTGTCGTCTCTTCTGTTTTCCTGTGGCTCTCAGAGTCAGCCTCGTACATGCTGTGTCGTAGCACAGTATACGATTGTTGCCCTAACTACTTTTCATTTCCCTTCCTTCCGCCTCTCAGCCCAACAACCACCCGGCTCTTCCCTCCTCCCTCCATGCCCCTACCTTCCCACTGTGATATCTTCCCTACTAAGCTTTTAGCCTCACTCCTCTCTTTTTTCACCATACTAACCCACTCACCCACTTTGTCTTGCCCTTCCATTTAACTCTTTCCTCTTTTCTTTCATCTCTTCTCTTACCCATCTTCCCTATTCAACTCCCCACTCTTTCAGTATCATCCCTTCTCCCTTTCATCCCTTTAAACCCTCTCCCCATCATCCATTTTACACCCTCTCCAAATCATCCCTTTTACACTCTCTCTCCATCATCCCTTTTACACCCTCTCCCCACTATCCCTTATAAGACCCCTCCCCATCATCCCTTTTACACCCTCTCCCAATCATCCCTTTTACACCCTCTCTCTAACATCCCTTTTACACCCTCTCCCCATTGTCCCTTTTCACTCTCTCCCCATCACCCATTTTAAGACCTCTCCCCATCATCCCTTTAACACCCTCTCTCTATCATCCCTTTTACACCCTCTCCCAATTGTCCATTTTACACCCTCTCTTTATCATCTATTTTACACCCTCTCTCCATCATCCCTTTTACACCCTCTCCCCACTATCCCTTTTACACCCTCTCCCCATCATCCCTTTTACACCCTCCTCCCACTATCTCTTTTACACCCTCTCCCCATCATCCCTTTTACACCCTCTCCCCACTATCTCTTTTACACCCTCTCCCCACTATCTCTTTTACACCCTCTCCCCACTATCTCTTTTACACCCTCTCCCCACTATCTCTTTTACACCCTCTCCCCACTATCTCTTTTACACCCTCTCCCCACTATCTCTTTTACACCCTCTCCCCACTATCTCTTTTACACCCTCTCCCATCATCCCTTTTACACCATCTCCCCACTATCTCTTTTACACCCTCTCCCCATCATCCCTTTTACACCCTCTCCCCATCATCCCTTTTACACCATCCCTTTTACACCCTCTCCCCACTATCTCTTTTACACCCTCTCCCCACTATCTCTTACACCCTCTCCCCATCATCCCTTTATTACTCTCTATCATGTAATGCTCAGCCTCTCACCTTTTTACCTCCCTTGTTACCTCATCACGATCTGCTTCCAATGTTAAACTACCTTATAAGCGTGCTTCCCCGCTTTGGGCCAGCGTCCGCACAGCTCCAATAGAGTTTTATGGGTAATGGATAAAATTATCCCGGAAAAATAATATACATGTCAGTCAATCAACGGATTATGTTTTCTTACTAAATGTTTATGTTTGCTAGGAAAACGTTTGCTCTTCATGATTATGTTGTTGTTTTTATAATTCTGAACACTGAAACAAACAATTACCCTTCATATTAAGTGCTACATAATAATTATACTTTTACATGAAAAGGCAAACTTGAGGGTTTTTTTTTCATTTCGAGGTTGTAATCACACTAACAACGTTAGCTCTTACTTTTTACGCATTTATTTCAAACACTGAATTTCTCTACTGTTTTGGGCGAGCTTGTGAACGCAGCTGCGTAATTTGAGTAAGAAAGAAAGATACTATTATTAGAAATTACTTTCACTCTCATTTGCTCATATACGGCATATATAATAATTTCCTTACTTTATTTGAAAGTCAACACATTCGTGACCATCAAACTGCATTTCATTGATTCTGACTAGTGATTAAACGATTATCGAGTACAGTCGATATATTGTCGCTGACATTCTGATTGCGACGACAGTCGATAATGGTTGTCCAAAATCGATGTCGCTTATGTTACTTGTTACTTCCGGTAAATACGTATTTTTATTGTTATGCGATAGTAAACTAAAATGTACTTGATGCGGTTTGCATCATTTAGCTGCGCATATATATGCAAGTATTATGTATGTTTTTGTAGTGATTTTATTCAGTTATGTTATTAAAGATAATACACGTTTATTGAAGATTACAACCTGTCCCAAAAAGCATCACAGCTAAACCATTTGAATGATCATAATGATCCTATTATGTATAAAGTGTTTTACCAAATAATCTTATAAACTATCGATTGTCGTCTGAAAATAAATTTTTGGGTTCAAAATTACTTATTTGGCGATTTTCCCACAAAAAAAGAACCCAAATCGGTGGGAATAAAACTTCCCCTTAAACATCAAAAATATGTTTCAGTCACACTTGGGGTCAAGCCATGCAGATCTTTATAAACTCAACAACAACCGAAAGTTAATCGAAATGATTGGTCCCATTCGATTTGATTATCGATTGCAAATGTAATCATTTTCAAATACAATCATATTCTGATACTAAGCCATAATGATATTAAGAGCAAATTGTAACTTACTTAGTCTTTGCTTTTCTTTGTTTTGTGTGTTTATATTACTTATGTTTCCTTTACTTAACGTTCTCATAACCACTACGATTTTTATAGATTCTGCTGTTCTGTTAGGAAGTAATAAAGAATCCAAATGCTTATACCAAGGAAACGGACTCTTGAGATCGTGATTCAGTCTATCAGCCCTCAGACATCGCTGATTGACTCATGAACAATAAAGCACTTACGAACATCATAATTTTCAATATAGAACAAAACATGCAAACTGCACAGGTAATTCCTCCGAAATGAATCCGTGATACGCTGGTCTCATCTACGCTGCAAGCTCGGTACGAGTAGCCTTTCTGTCAAAATTTTGAGTCCGTACGGATGTTTTTAACCTGTAAAGGACGCGGGGACTCGGAGCTTCAATGAACAAGTTTCGGTTGCACAGATTTGGAACACCGGTCACCTGGCGCGTCGGTATGTGACCGGAAGCTACGATTGTAAAAAGATCGTTTGGGTTTAAAACGTTGGTTTAATCGTACGATTTTATAGCTCGTACGGACAGCACAGGGATATGTGACCGATCATAATGATTATAAATTGTGATAAGATCATAGTATGAAACAGTACTTAATAACATTTTTTGCTGTATCATGAATATTGTTTTATTTGGAACTTTGACCAAAGTTGTGTATTCAACATATTTTATGAGACATTGCGAATAAGATAACATCATATACGATTTTCTATAACTTTTGATGTTATGTTTTAAAATGAGCTGAGATTGATATTGAGATTTGACTTAAGCAATTTTGTTTGTGATAGTGTGACCTGGTGTCATTCGTTGTATTTGCAGAGTATTTTGGCTCTGCTTTAATACGTTGACGTATATGCTTACAACGATAACAAGAGAAGTCGTACCAACGCAAGCTCGCACCACTACGAAGTTCATCATTCCATTCCATACTTTTATTGCATAAAGCAATACAATGTATATAGCTACACTGGTTCTTTAACGTGCACCAGTGTATAGCACTGTCACACGGGACTCCGATTTAAAATTAATCAGAGATGAGGACGACTAACTGTTAGGGGAGCTCACTGCGTATTAGTATAAAAAGAAATATATAGTAATTAGTTATACGTAGCCTTTGAGTGTAATATAACCCCGCAATTCAATACCTAGTTCGGACAGTACGCTTTCGGATCGACTTCAAACAAAAAGTATTTTTCTATGTTCATTAAACTCTTACATTTTAGATGTTTTGGCATTTATCATTTCTACAATCTCACTTGATGTGGAAGTCCAGACTGTTCGTTATTTTAAAACAAATACTTTTAGTTTGCGGCGTGTATAATTTTTAAAGAAAAAATACAGTACCAAGAAAATAAATGAAAAAAAAAAATATGTTCTAGTAACGTTCCTCTACTGGCACTGGAGCTTAAGAGGTGTTACTGCCATTTGTTTCCTGGTTCTTTGGGATTATTGTCTATGCCAGTCTTTATGCTTCTTGAAAAAAAGAATATGATGCAAAAAAGCGGCCTTGGGTTAGGGTTAGATCCAAACGATTGTATTTTTTTATGATTTTTGATATGGCAAATCCTTCACGTACAAATTGTTTTGTATGAAAAGTGGGTCGTTGTTCCGATCGGGATTCGGGGTTAAAGCATATTGCGTCCAAAAAATATCATAAAAACAAGAAATATTACTAGATAATGTTATTTTATATTAGTTCTGTACACAAAAAATAAATATCCGACGAATAATTATGAGTTTGATGGGGTTTTCTTCATTTCATTCTGTGAAAACTTAACGCAAGGCTGCAGTTCACAGTTTTACAACAATCAGAGCATTTCGGTCATGGCCGAGTTGTTACGATTGTATTTACGAGGTCTATCACGAAACTTCTCAGAGGTGGCCGAGTTATTACGATTGGGTCGATTTGTTCCGCTTGGCATAATTGTTGTCTGTTTCAGTCAAGTTTCGTTTTATTGGAAAGTTAGATCATGTGTTTAATGCTTGTTTTGTGCAAAATAGCTTTGTACTTGCATGGTAAAATATGAATATAAACCTTTATTATCCATTTCAAATATAAAATACTTCACTAAATACAATTTCAATATTTTTTAAACCCATCCAGTTTTTGCACAAACCCAATAAACGTTAGGGATTGGAAGAATCCTGTATAACACGTCTATTATTTTAGACTAGGGTTAGTGTCATTTAGTGTAAATGGGTATGCAATAGTGCTACCTAGTACCTGTAATTTACAGTGTAAAGCTCAGTCAGTGGAGATACATGCCAGTTTCAATAGTAGTTTCCGGCAATTGTGTGTTTAACTGGTGTATTTCTGGAAATTTGGAATAAAAGAGTAAAAAAAACTGTAATATTTATTACATGATTGTTTTCAGATGCATTGATTACAGGAAAATTATCTGTGTGCTCAAAAGGTTAATGTTAAGATAGTTTCATGCCTGGTGAGCTTGGTTGGTAGCCACACAGACATATAAACCATGGATAGGAAACTTTCTTCTATGTCTGCATAGATTATTTGGAATGTTTGTGAGCAGCTAGGTTTTATCTGAAATAATATTTGCATATTTTAACTGTTTGAAAATTCTAGATACTTGAGCACGCACTAAGGATTGCAGTAAAATATCAAACACACAGAAACGTGAGATTCACGTTGTATTTAAGTTAAAAAAAGTTGTTCTTTTTGTTTCTTTGAAAATTGGGAAATTTGGAGGCTATTTTTGGGAACAGCAAAGAAGGGTAAAAAGGCCCTGATATGTGGTTTAAGTTGGATTTGTGAATATTCACATACACCTAGCCCTAGGCCTAAAAAAAAAAATACATTTGGTTCGGGTTACCCGACCCTACCTACGGAATCGGCGCCGACCCTACCGTTTTTATAGTCAGTTTGAAAAAAAAACGAAAAACTAAAAAAAAAAAAAAATGTTTTTTTTTTAATTGCTTTTCAATCAATACGTAGTTTAAACCTTAAATGCTTATACAGAAGATAACTTTAACACCATTCTCCAATGATGAAAATGATATTCTTATATAAAACTTAATAAAAAATATAATAAAAAAAAAAGCCTACCTACCCTACCTGTTTTTGAAAAGGATGTAACCCTAACCAAACAATTTTTTTTTTTTGGCCCTAGGTGAAAATGAATTCTAATAAGAATTGTTACAATAATCAGACAATTTCATTATCGATAATCAAATCAAAATAAACAAGATACCCATAATCGATCATTGAATCAGGGATAATAGAATATTGGCTTGAAAATAAAGTTTGTTTATCACAACAATATCTATGTCATCTATGTTTTCAAAATATTTAATAACAAAAGAGAAAATTAATATATTGGAAAATTTCATTGTACATTTATTATACAAATTTGTAAATTACCGGTATATGATATGCTTGGTAAAGTTTGATGAGAATGGATTATTGATGGAATGTGGCCGACCTTGAATGCCAGTCTACACTTATTCGATCGCTATCATTATTTATTTTATAAGAATTGAGATTATGTGGTTTAATGCAGACTAAACCCATGTACAGTAGTAGGGGTGGTAGTAGGGGTGGTAGTAGGGGTGGTAGTAGGGGAAGTAGTAGGGGAAGTAGTAGGGGTAGTAGTAGGGGTAGTAGTAGGGGTGGTAGTAGTGGTAGTAGTAGGGGTAGTAGTAGGGGTAGTAGTAGGGGTGGTAGTAGGGGTAGTAGTAGGGGTGGTAGTAGGGGTGGTAGTAGGGGTAGTAGTAGGGGTAGTAGTAGGGGTGGTAGTAGGGGTAGTAGTAGGGGTAGTAGTAGGGGTAGTAGTAGGGGTAGTAGTAGGGGTAGTAGTAGGGGTAGTAGTAGGGGTGGTAGTAGGGGTGGTAGTAGGGGTGGTAGTAGGGGTGGTAGTAGGGGTGGTAGTAGGGGCAGTAGTAGGGGTGGTAGTAGGGGTGGTAGTAGGGGTGGTAGTAGGGGTGGTAGTAGGGGTAGTAGTAGTAGTAGGGGTGGTAGTAGGGGTAGTAGTAGGGGTGGTAGTAGGGGTGGTAATTAATATTAAACAATTATTTATTCTTTATAGTAATCAATAAATTTACTTTCAGAATGGAGGGTGATACACCTCAGGGTGAAGAATACAACAAGGAATACATTAGAGTGTACCAGAGTCTACTGAAAAAAGACAGGTGACCATATTTACGAAGCCTTGCATACTAGATTTAGTTAAAAGTTATAAAGATATGTGTCATAATTTAATAGTTAATTCTGAGCATGCGAAATGTGACTTTAAATAAACTGATGTCTGATAATGAACACATGTACATGTTCATAAATACATATTTAATGTACATGTACAAAATGTATTCTTGTAGTTTAGTGTTTTTATGTAGGTCTATGAGTTGGTCAAATCAGGCAGATTTTAATATTAAATGTTGTTAAAATAATAATAAAGAAAAATGAATGTCAAGTAGGAGCAAAGTTCAAGATTCTTGATACAGATAAAGTCAAGAAGACCCTTTTCTAAGCATTCCACAGGTCAGATAAAGTAAAGCAAGCCTTTTTTGAAGCATTCCACAAGTAGGAAAATATCTGACCCATTTCCACTCAGTTAGATGACCTGAATTAAAATCTTTAATGATGAAGAAGGGCTCGTTCGCTACATTTACTCAGCCCATTTTTAATCATTAAGATTTTAATTCATGTCATCTAACTATTACATGAAAGTTATGAATTTAGGTTTGTCTATCTCTTTCGATCAGCTTTGATGACACACCTCGAAAAATGCATTCCTTCAATTATGAGTGCTTTTAATTCAGCCTGTTGAAGCCGGAGAGCAGCCTATCCCTGACTGAGTTAAGTGCGGGTGAGAAGAAGCCCAGGGCATCTGTTAGTCATTCCGGCCTGCTGAGCCCTAACACACAAGCCCATGTCAGACACGCGGTCAAGGTCATTCAGTCAAATGGTGCACCTGTGTTGACCACACCCTCGCGAATTCAGGTAACTAGTATTTATAGGAATGTCAAATTCAATGAGATGTCATAATTTTTAGCTTGTCTGCTAATTAAGAAAAAATGATTTAGGTATTGTTATTATTTGGTGTAAAACTTATCATTGATTTTGTTGCTGACGGTGGAAGGGTACAACACCTTACTCATTGGTGATAACTGCCAAGGATACTCACATGAAGCTTTGTTCTCATGAGATTTGGCATATGTGTTGCAACTGCCATCACTCTAGCAAAATTGTTGTTGAGTTATGTCCCTTGGTTAATCAATGTCAGCTGAAAAAAATGAACCAGTCTTTAGTGCAATGGGGCCATAGGGAAACAAATTTTTTTCTGAGTTGAATTTTATGAAAACTAACAATGTTTTTACACCAAAAATATGAAAATAAGCTAGAAAAAGATCCAAAAAATAAAGGCATACTAATAAATTTGATTAAAAAAAATAGTGGGTATTTAAAATATTTCTTCAAAACAATAATAAGCTTTATTGATAAGGACCCTGGTTGTTGGTGTAAATAGAGCTTCAGAAACTTTAAAATTGTGAGTTGAATTCCTTCTTATAATAAAGTTGGATTGAAATGATCTCTAAAATGTGTTTTTAACAGGGTGAAGGAATACCACAAACTGTCAGTCTTCTTGGGAAACATAGGTAAGAAAATATTTTTTTATGTATTTAAATACAGTAAAACAGTGATCATTCCAACAGGCGGTTGTTCTAGAACTGGCGACTGGTCAAAGTCGAGGCTGATGTGTCACATTAAAGACCCATGACCCTACCTAAATGTTCAAGGTCACAATAAGAGTTTACTCATTATGTAATGCTGCATAAATGCACATAGATAGAGTAAAATTGATTGTGTCTGGACTTGTTAATTGTTACTTTGTCATGCATGGAGGTTTTTTAGATAACTTTGCACATGTTTTCGGTACCATAAGATGAAAGTCACGTGCAAGAACCATGTCCCTACCTCTTACTGCATCACTCCTCTGCACTTAACATCAACCATCATGGGGGACAGCATATGCGTTTAGTTATCATAGCTCTTCCAGATTGTATTCATTTAAGTAATTACATTATCTATTGAACTGGATGGCAATTTGGGATCATTCGTCACTAACTGTGTCAGCTCTTGTTTTGTTTGTGTTTTTTTCATAACAGATTTAAGGGGAAAGTAAGTGAAATAATGATAATGATAAAAAAAAAGACATATCCTACCAACAATTAAAAATGTGGCTAGTGAACACAAAACAAACTATTAATTGTATTGATTAACTGTGGTCTAATCTACATCTTTTATTGCAGTCTTATAACGTGTATATGTATATTGCGGTCAGTGCCATCTTGTTGGATTTACAAGATACAAGAATGTTATTTTAATGTTGGGTATATGATAACTAAAGCACAACAGCTCAATCAGCTATTTTCGGACAAAAATAATTTATCCTTTATACATATATGTATTTTTATACGAATATTTCAGGAAGGAGAGCAGTATTCTAGGATACCGGAAGAAGACAACAGGCAGTGGTCGTAAACGTGCGCCCCCATCAACCAACGACCCATACTATCATCGCTGGAAGTACTTGAAGAAATATGTGAAGCAAATGGTCTTTGTAAGTACATTAGCTGACCAACCTTTTGTATCGATCCAATCTAATTAATCTAAATCTTTATGCTGCATTTTTCATGCATTGCTTCTGTCTTTTCTAGTTGTGAAGTATACATTTAGAATTGTTTTTTGTAGATGTATAATTTATTTTCACTGACTGGTGGACATTTTTAGTGAAAAAAACGAAGTACTGTCGGCAGTAGTGTCGGCATCATGTTCATTTATGAACCTTTGCCGTAATGGTACACATGATGACATATGTAATATACACATCTTAATCAAGGCCCATAAACCTAGCTTGAATATTGTTTAGTTATGCCCTGGTTTTGATTGAAGACTTAAGACAAACGTTCGCTCCACATCGCTGTTGTGTTCTATTTTTAATCTAGCATATTTTTGCTTGACTGAGTGTATTAAAAAGGCAATTTTTCATTATGCCATTCAATTTGATATCTCTTTTCTTATACATGTGTGTATATTTCAGATGAATGCGGGGCTATGTGATGAGGTGGTCAGACAGGAAGTAAAGGTTGCCCGGGCTCGTGAGGAACGCAGGTCTCTAATTGGCTGAAATTTCTCGCAATATTTTAACCATAGCTGGTTCAAGTTTGTTCAGTCAAATCACTTGCTAACTTTTTAATTTATAAGCTAAATCAGAGGAGAAATTTTACCCAAAATAAAAGTAGTGACCTTAGCTTAATCTTATTATAAGTATACTTATAACCCACTTAGTAAAACCAATCAATGATTAAGATATTTTTGAGAAAATGCAAGCAAGGTTTTAATGATTTTTTAGATTGCCAAATTTTGACTATAGATAAAAAAATGATGTAACTTCATAACTGTGCATTGGTCATAAGACTTCTCATTTCCAAGCATTATCAAAATACAGTCAAACTCCGTTGGCTCCATTTCGCTTGGCTAGTTTTCCTCATTGGCTTGAACTCCATTTAAAGGACTGATTTGTTTTTACTGAATGTAAGCATTCCATCTTGGCTCAAATTTCCAGAAGCTCAAAGTATTCTGGCTGTTCCTTGGGAATTTGAGCCAACGAGATACGACTGTAAATGGCAATTGGCAATTAACATATGTCTATTCTGTCCTTGTGACTTTCATTTAACAAACAATGAAAATGTGCAAACAAAAGCCTTAGAATGCATATTTTAACATATGGTCGTAATAAAGTATAGGGGCAATCTTATTAACGAGTTTACAAAAAAATATCGTAAAATCTCAGAATTTCAGATAAATATTTAGTTTGAGCGTCACAAATAAGGTTGAAATTTTAACTTGCAAAATCAAATAAACTTTTCCTTAACTGACTACAAAAGCTCTTTGTTTTATATAAAATATTATAATTACTCAAAAGGTCTGCGTTCCATTATTATGTGCGTTGATTTGATAGCCCGATATTGTGCATAAGACCATCAAATTATTTTCAATCCACATTTAATTATTTGTTTATCCAGTTTTCTTCTGCGAAAGTTAATACACTACCAGTCCATGTCAGAGATCCAGCCTATCCCTGGAGGGAGCGTTCTCACCTCATCCATGAAGAGTATTGGAGAGGAGACATCTTTACAGGGGAAATCTCGGCCGAAGAAAAAGTCTGGACATCTAGGAGACAAAATGGGAAAACAAACCAAGGATATGATGGAAGGTAATGGATGAATTGAGTAACCTTGTCTCTGTGATATATATCCCGTGATTTGTGGCGACACTTGTACAATTTTTTTTTTTTTTAATAGAACATATAATGAACTTGATCGAGAAGGTAGAGCCTCAATAAAACTATCTGTAAAATGCAAATTTAGTTGATAATATGGTATCCATATTCTATGTTAAACTTCAATACATGTGTATAACATGGAACACTGCCTTAGATCTTATAACATTTTTATGCCTACGTGTTAATGGGACTAGGTTATCATTTTAATCCACATCATTTGTTTTCTAGCTTAAAATAAATCTGTCTTGCACTGAAAACTTTTGCCATAAAGGCTTGGTAAAATAGATGTCCATGTATGTTTTTTAAAACATGCAAAATCTCATGTATTGCCCCGGTACTTTTATGCAATTAAGAGTTGAATGTTTACTACAGGGATGAAAGTTAAGCCGAAGAAATCCAAATCAAGCACCAGTAAGCATGCTGTCCCCCCTCTTCCACTAGATGGACTGGGTCGACCAATCTTTCCCCTACAGATAGGAGATCTCACTGTGCACAGTATAGGGGAGGTAATGGATCTGAAGTAATGTAACAGTAATTGTATGTAATTGTATTTTGATGAAGCTTAATTCTCGTCTGTAATTGGGAAAAATATGGAGTTTGAGTATCATAAATACCAGTATGTTCATAATCGTCATTTATTATATACTAATTATAGCTTAATTCACTTAAAGCATTTTTAAGTTCTGATAAACATGTACATGTTTTACAAGTTTAATATCAGTTAAAAAAAATTTTTTTGGCAAATTTGTGTTTGAAAAACTTTAAGCCGACATTCCCACACATGGAGAAGATTTTTGTTTTGACAACCAATAATTAATTGACATGAACCAAACCACCCTAAAATAATATGAACAACCATATTAGATATGAGATATGTTCTAGTCACATTTTACACTGTGTGGGAACGGACACCGGATATAGCTGAAAAAGTGATCAATCGATAAGCGTTTGATTTTGACACATGGACAGTTTTCTATCATTTTTTGTATTTTATGGTGATATATTTAACAAAATCAAAGAGTTTTGAATTGCCTGATACTGTGCCATATACGACTATGATGGAAATGTGTCTCCTCTTTTGTATAATAGCACAATTCTCGCTGAAAGTTGAATGATCGCTCACTAATGTTCATTTAAGTGGTACGATTGCAAACATAAATCAAAAAATTGAAAATAAGAATAAAAACTGAATCGAGCGATTTCATTGTAATGACATAATCTAGTAATTTGTAAAATATCAATATGATATATTTTGCTGTTACGGATATATTCATATCTTTTGATGCCCTGGTAGTGTACTGGGGATAGATGAAGCAAATAAATAACTGCACAGGGGATAGCTATTAAGTGGACTGAGGATAGTAACGATGTATTTAGAAAACCAAGACTGTGATTACGGCTATTACGGCTATTATCTATACGTGAGCTCGAGGAAAATTGTTCGAGGTTGTCCATATCGAGGGATGAGAGCAAAAACATGTTGTTGTTCTTAGTATCTGTATACGCTTAAAACTGTTTCATTCATACATATTAGTCAACCATGATGTGTTTTTCACAAGCATCAATATCTAAATATTTGAAATACGCCGGTAATCTGATTTATTGAGTAACACAAAACATATGGCCGTAGAATGTATGTGGTATTTGCTATTGATATATAAAATATTGCTTTGTAAATCAAGTAGGTACGTTTTTGCAAACAGAAAGTCACCAGTAGGGAATGAGATATTGTGATCAAATTTGGAACACGTAAAGCTTTTTTCCAACCTTGGGTCGATGTTGGTATTACTTAGAACAGAATAATGGTCTCTGCTCGTTCACTTCAGTGGGAAAGAATGTATTGTGACCAACCCTGATATTTACACAGCTTGCATATATACGTTCATTTAGGAGAGCATGGATCAAACTCATGTTAACTTAAGTTTGCTCAATAATTTCTTATCAAATTGTACTCTCACTTTTTGCTGATTATTTGAAAGTTTGAAATAGACATATACATGTATAATGTATATTAACAGTGTTTCTATCAATTTTTGTCCCATTTTACATGTTATCACCAGGACACACATTTCTCAACTTTGAAACTATCCCAGTACATAATACGGCTATCCCCAGTACAGTACTGTGAACATTTCTAAGGGCATATCTTTAACAGTTTAAAAGTTACATTGCCATTTCTTACAATGAAAATAGTTGAGCTTATTCTTGTGAAATCCTTCGATTCAGATTTTTTATTTATTCAATATATTTCCTAAAAATAACAATACTTGTCGAAATTCAGTAAGTTTTGAGGTGATCATCTCAGATTTGAAGAAACATTTTACGAGTTCTGCTAAATCGTAAGCACTTTAAAGTATACCATAGGCCAAATTTAGCATTCAGCTATTAGTTCAAACACTTGCTTCATTTGTGGATACAGTAGATATGCGTTAACGCAGCAAGATCTTACCTCTGGTAAATTAAAACAACTACATAATTGTCTGTTTACTTATCACTTTTTGAGCTATATCCGGTGTCCCTTCCCACACAGTGTGTTAACCCTGGACAAAAACATATGCATGTGAGTCCAATATACTTATACTTTTAGTTTAAACTAACCGAACAACCTTTACAACAATATAACTTTGTTAAACAAAGTAAGTAATTACCGAGAGAGTTCATAGTCATATCAACTGTATGTGTTCTACAACTCTTTGCTGTATTTCTATTATGTAGCACATGTCTATTTCACACACAGATAGTTCCTGATCGGCCTGGTTTCCACACTTCGAACAGCATATTTCCCGTGGGTTACTGCAGTACCCGACTGTACGCCAGTCTCAAGGCCCTCGACAAACAGTGTCTCTACACCTGTAAAATATCTGACGGTGGGAATGGACCTATGGTAGGTATCTTGTTAATGGTTTAATTGTTAAGGTTCATGCCTTGATTTCTGGTATCAATGACAACACATCAATGATGTTTGAATAGAACTTCATTTGTACAAATTAACAAACATTTTCTACAATATTTGTTTTATTTAAGCTAAAATTTTGCAATGTTTCTGAACAAACCCTGTACATGTGTTCTTATTTTCAATTCACCTGTTTTTAGTTTGAGATTGTACCAGATGATGACCCGAAGGTTTTCAAGAGTCGGTTTCTGTCGGAATGTCACAGTCAGCTGTTGAGAGCTCTAAACCAGTCCAGGTTGGTATGGTTTCTATTTTCTAGTATGAATGATTCACATAATTTCAGAAACTCTTGGGCTGATGATGAAAAAGTCTTTGTAGCAGACTTTAAATTCAAAGGCGCCTTCGTGAAATTAAATAATTCAATGCATCTTTAGAATTAGAACAACACCAGCATTGGTTGACCAAAATGTTTTAAAGGTCATGTTTTGAAATTTGGCCCAGTGTAGTTTGAAGTTATAGGTTACTATATAGTCTTTAAGCACAAAATTCAAACAGAAAGAGTTTTTTGCAAATTCCTTGTTTCGACAACCATTATGAATTTTCTAGCGTATAAAACACTAACATAATGTTACCTAAATTGATGTCATTTCACCCTACAAGTTTAGTGTCATGTTTTACTTATTTTTTTTTTTATTCGGGGGGATATTCGCCCCCTGCCTGAAGACCAGGGAAAGGATAAAAATTCTGGCAGATTTTTCTCTCCGCAGGAGAATATGGCAAGTTTGTGATAAAAAGGATTTTACATGAGATACCATTATAAATACAAAATTTCATGAAATTTGTTATGGAAAAGTTTAAAGCTTGACACAGGCCCACTTTGTAACTTTTCCTTTACTTGTTTCAGAAATGTTAGTATTAAATGGAGACTCGTGTAAAGTTGTATTTCTTACTTAGGAAATTTAGAGAAAATATTGACTTTATTACAGAGGAGTGAAGCTCTTGGAGACCATTGGAAAGGGCCCGGAGTTTTTTGGGCTAACCCACCCAGTGGTTCAAAACCTGGTTCAGAGTTGCCCAGGGGCAAAGAAATGCCAGGGCTACAAGTGGATCAAGTTTGAGGTGAATAAGGGGCTCACTATGGACATGATGCCCCAGGGCTCTGACGATCCCTCAGTCAGCCATGAGGCTCTCAAGAGCCGGATTAGCAGTGAGTACCAATTTTATGCTTGCACAAAAAATGATTGTCCTTTATTTACTTGTTCTTGTTTTTCGAAGAAATAAAGTTAAGGTATTGGTATTTTCGTAGCCTTAACATCAACTGACACAGCATGCAAAATTTTGATCTTCCGTAACTAAATGCCTTTAAAATATCCTTATGAGACTTGGTACACATGTCATGATGATAATTACAAATATCTTGTTAAGTTATGCCTGTTGTTTTGGCATCCAATTGAGGTTCTCTCATTTTGATCGAGGTCTGCCCAAACTAACCCTGAACAAGTCATTGCAAAAAAATTTGATTAGCAAAACAGTTGTAATGAGCCCCTGTGGCTGTGGGTGAAAATTAGCACATGCCTGCAAGCCATGCATTGGTAAAATGCCTTCTGGGCATGCTCCAATTCTGAATTTTAAATAGCAGGGCTTGTTAAAAGGTTGTGATGCCAGCTTGGTCAGGTCTCAATTTGATAAAGGTAATGGATCACATATGAATCTAAGTAGTAACAAGAGCTGTCACAGTATGTGACGAATGCCTCCGAATGTGACATTGACCTACGAACAAGGTCAGTACATGAAAAGTTGATCTTGCCTTTACGTGTCAAATACATATGGCAAGTTATTTTAAATTGCCTCTGAACATAAAAAAATACCACCCATACTTGACAACCTACACTGTTATGTCCTTATATTCAGAATTCCCTTGTGAATAAACACTTTCACTTTTTTATCTTTCACCTTAGAGGTAGGGACATGGGTCTTGCACACGACATGTCGTCTTGGTATGTGGAACACATGTAGCAAGTGATTTTAAAATCTGTCCATACAAGGGAAAGTAACAGCCCTGACACGACAACCTAAACTTTATGTCCTTATATGCAGCACTCCAGTGTGACCTTGACCTTTGAGGTAGGGACACGGGTCTTGCACGCGACACATCGTCTTGGTATGTGGAACACATATGGCAAGTTATTTTAAAATCTGTCCATACAAGGGAAAGTTACAGCCCGGACACGACAACCTATACTCTATGTCCTTATATGCAGCACTCCATGTTAAATGAACACTAAGGGTGACCTTGACCTTTGAGGTAGGGACACGGGTCTTGCACGCGACACGTCGTCTTGGTATGTGGAACACATATGGCAAGTTATTGTAAAATCTGTCCATACAAGAGAAAGTTACAGCCCGGACACGACAACCTATACTCTATATCCTTATATGCAGCACTCCATTGTGAATAAACACTAAGTGTGACCTTGACCTTTGAGGTAGGGACACAGGTCTTGCACGCGACACGTCGTCTTGGTATGTGGAACACATTTGGCAAGTTATTTTAAAATCTGTCCATACAAGGAAAAGTTACAGCCCGGACACGACAACCTATACTCTATGTCCTTATATGCAGCACTCCATTGTGAATAAACACTAAGTGTGACCTTGACCTTTGAGGTAGGGACACGGGTCTTGCACGCGACACATCGTCTTGGTATGTGGAACACATGTGGCAAGTTATTTTAAAATCTGTCCATACAAGGGTAAGTTACAGCCCGGACACGACAACCTATACTCTATGTCCTTATAAATGCAGCACTCCATTGTAAATAAACACTAAGTGTGACCTTGACCTTTGAGGTAGGGACACGGGTCTTGCACGCGACACGTCGTCTTGGTATGTGGAACACATGTGGCAAGTTATTTTAAAATCTGTCCATACAAGAGAAAGTTACAGCCCGGACACGACAACCTATACTCTATGTCCTTATATGCAGCACTCCATTGTGAATAAACACTAAGTGTGACCTTGACCTTTGAGGTAGGGACACAAGTCTTGCACGCCACACGTTGTCTTGGTATGTGGAACACATGTGGCAAGTTATTTTAAAATTTGTCCATACAAGGGAAAGTTATAGAGCCGGACGGACGGACGGTGCGATTTTAATATGCCCACCTTCGGGGGCATAACAAGTCATCTTGCTGTGCTACAATTATAAACAGTGTTGACGGAATAGTTTTGCCAAAAACATGAAGAACTTGGGCATAGGTGGCGCTTTCAATCTCAATATTGTCATGTAAAACCGGATGCGGTTTATTTAAACGAACACGAAAACTTATCTGGGAGTTTGCTGTATGTCAAAAATATTCTTAACCAAGAAATTTTAGCAATTATAGTCGGTACACATCCCTAAGGTTGTGAGAGTTGTAACCACAAGCCCAGAATAAATTGATCTCAATGTTTTATTTTGCTTTTGCCAATAAAAACTATTCTGTTGTGTGTTTGTAATAATGTAGTTCCCATGGTTCAATTACCATAAATGCTTACAAATTGACATGTTAACTTAATGTTTATAAATATTTCAAGGCATGCAGGACCAAGGCCAGTCCAACTTGAGAACCCTGCTGACTGGAGCACTGATGGACACAGCTAAACTACCAACCTGAAACTCCTGATGGAACTCCTCACAAAATGAATGAATTGTCAAGGACCAAAGACCAAACCAGATAACCTGTTTGAAAAAAGATTGTATATGTAATACGTGTTTACAAGTGTCAGTGAATATATTTAAAGATGGCAATGTTTAACAGACAGATATGTGTGCAGGTTCACAATGGCATTATCCTTATCAGTATCAGGAAGACAATATTTTTGTTCAGACTGATTTACATGTACATGTTTACTTATGGAATACATAAAAACTGTTACATCTAATATGATATATAATTATGTAGATACAATTGATTCTGTATGAAGACAGGAAAAAATAACAAACGAAAAAAATGTCCATGTCTTTTATTACTGCACAGATGTATATTGTAAACCCCCAAAACCAATACATGTACAGTAAAACTGTGATCGCTCGAGGTCGCAGGGGACAGAGCCTAAACCTTGAGGGAACCGATGTTTCGAACAACCCGATTTTTAATTCTCCAGTCTGTTATGAAATATATTTCAGTGTATTTTAAGTATGAAGTAGTCTGTTAACTAAGACACCAATAAAGTGGAAATCGCTCATATGCTCGATTTTTTTTTTACAAAATGGCCATATTGCAAAGCAAAGTGACAAAAGTAATTATTTTTAGAGATACCGATGTTGGATCGATATGGTAGTGTTTATTCATATTTTTATAACTCATTTACATTTCTCACAATTAACTTCTCATCATTTACCTCTCATAATTTTCTTCTAAAATGCCCATATCAACTAATATCGGTCATGCGTTAACAGTGTTAAACAGTTTTTCATACCTTATCAATTGCCTTTGAACTGTCATTGCTATTTTTACAACTTGCTAAAATTTTGATACCTAGTAATTATTTGTTTATTTTGGAACTTGCGTTCGGGAAAAAGTGTGAAATAATGACCTCGAGGGAGCCATAAGGTTTTGTGCATGATTTGTGTACTTGGGACCGAGAATATTGCTGGACTCCTCGACATAATTAGGTTTCGATGCAGCGTAGGTATATTTTATATGAAAATAGAATGAAAAAAGTTCGGGACCAAGCTCTGACCTCAAGGGAACGCCGGTCCTTGAACGACCGCTTGTTCGAATGACCGCAGTTTTACTGTATACTGTATTCATGTAGTTAACTTAAAATGGTACACATAATATTTCTAAGAAACAATAGATAAAACATAAAATTGCACACACACACACACACAAACACACACATGAATACTTGCCGTGTTGATAAATGTGGTAATTCAACAAGGCACAAAATGTAGAAGAAATCAATCATGGTAAATAATACTTGTATCTATGAATATGATCCAAATTATTAGTCCCAGACATTATCAATCAGTATAAGGCTTAATGATGTACATTGGAATGATGGTGAATGTTAAAGGGCCACTCCCTTTTTCAAGATGATGTTCCCATACTGCGCTAGCTCCCTGAAAGAGAACAACAATGTACATGTATTTATTACTGGCTCATTTTGAACGCGTCTCGGAAAAATACCCCCTCTGAACTTGATCACTAACAGTCATATTCATTTGTGTCCATTGTACAAGATTCCATTCAGTAATATTTACACCTCAACATCCATTCCTTCAATCAAGGCCTTTCTTCAATTGCAAATATTATCCGATGAACACAACATCTTGGGATCGCAAATCATCGCACATTAATATAAATAGCGTACTATAGTTTATATTGTATCAGCAGGCCACAAGTATTTTAATCAACATTTTGAAAAGTGATATTTTATTATTTGTTAAATGTATTGTTGTCATTAGCGTTTCAATTTTTCGTTAAAAAGAGAATTTATTAAGGGACTATTTAGTCTGTAGCAATGAAATGTGTTAACTGGTCAGGTCGTTCTATTCAACGCATGGATGAGAAAAAAATACAGTGGTTTTCTTAAAATGAAATGAAGTAATTTATAAAAAATTCTAGAAAGAAATAATATTGATAGAAGCATAAGTGATTAATGGAATGACTGTCGTCATTATTGGGGATATGAATGCAGTTTGGCAGGTTAAAGTTCACGTCACACTTTAACCAGCCCAACTGCGTTCACACTGATAATGACATTAATCATGCACTGCATTCCTTAAATATAACACTCTGTATGTACATTTAACTGTGAGCATACCCAGTATGTATAACTGCGAAGGCCCTCTTTGCCCGCTCGTAGAACTTGAACCTGTCCAACTTCTCAATGTTTACCTGAAGATAAGTTATGAAATAAGAGGCACAATATGAAGCAGAAATCAATCCTGGTAAATAATACACATTCATTATCTGGGAGTATGTTTCTAATTATTCACCATGTTACTTATTGTGGACTGATATTTCAATTTCAATTGCTAGAAATGAAGGTTGTTTTTGTATTCCAAAGAAATATATAACAGAAAACGTTAGCATGTCAGGGTTCGAATTTAGACTCGCATACTCGCAAAATGCGAGCGACATTTGCAAATTGCGAGTGACTTTTATTCATGCTCGCAAAATTCTGCGAGTGGCTTTTTCTAGACCACAAAATGTTAAAAGGAAAGTAGAATAAATATGAACTTAACTCCGCTGCGTAGTCGAGTGTAAACAGCCTATAAGTGGCATGTTTACACTACCAGTATAAAAAACACAGTATGGAGTCAAGCTCTAGTAAGTTTTCAAAAATAGAACAAATACGGAAAAGTCTGAGTTTTATCTCTAATCTTTCCGAGGCGTGCATAATACAAAGTGAATTCAAATGACGTAATCACCTAGCTTAATCATTGGCTAAATTAAGCGCGTTCGCGCACTATATTTAAACCCCATCAACCTTTGATATATTTCCGCCCAACTGCCAAAGTGAATAGACTTTGTCGATCAATATATTTCATGGTCCAGAGTATCCTCGCTAGATTAATTTTACTGTTTCTTTCATTTATTTTAAATTTATAATGTTATTGCTTTTAATACTTATAGACTAAATGAAATCTGTACCGTGCTTGCCGAATGGATATTACCCAATGGCGAGGATAAATATACAAAGTGAACAATGTCAAATTATTGGACAGCTTTGTAATAAAAAAGCGGCTAGCATCTGATGAGTCTTTCCGTACTCCCCAAAAAGAAAAAGCCATCAACAAGTTCTAGTAGTTGAGTTACTCAAGATTGATACGTTTTAATATTCATAATATGTCTTTAGGTGTAAATTTCTACTTAAATTAGACAATATTATAAGGGAATAAAGCAAATAATAAAATTGCAAGTTGATTTTTCATTTTGCGAGTTGCCTCAAAAAGCACTCGCAAAATTTTACGAGTGCTCCTCAAAGTTAAATTCGAACCCTGCATGTGTCTCTTGGAAGCTATTACTCATAGTTACAGGCATATCTTGCTGCGAAATAGCTGGAAATGTTTAAGCCAGATATTAATTATACAGTAATACATGGCTTTTGGTTCATAATTTCCTCATAAGGAAGAATAATTTGAGGGTACCTATGATTTTAAAAAACATTCAAAGACAGATTGATTACCTGTGATCCCTCGGAGTTATCACAGATGACCTGGTACTCGGTCCATATCGGGGTCTGTAGCCCCTTTGCCTTGTCTTCGGGCACCTTGTCCATCAAACACACCTGAAGGATACCCATGTTTGATTTGAGAATAAAGTAAGCATAAATAAACATATGACTTGTAATTCCTGAATTAAAAAATAAATAGAATAGTAATACAGTAAAACTGAGATCGCTCGAGTAATCTGGGGTCCGAGCTCAAATTTTGAGTGGTTTCGATGTTTCAAAAGACCCAAATTTCCATTTTAGTCTGTTATGAAATGTCTTACAATGATCCAGCATCAGTATATTTTACATGAAAATAGAAGGAATAATGGTTGGGACTTTGCTTCGACCTCGACTGGCCCGGATTTCTCGAAACTTCTTAATTAAGTCCCTTATTACAGGATTAAGCTAAACTCACTATTTTTGATGTTCTATAATATGCGCTATATTTACGTCTTTAAGAGTTTTTATCAATAATATAAGAAAAATCTGTATACTTATTAGAAGAAAATATTTTTCATATATCAAAATCCATTATTAGTATGTATTTTGGCTAATCGAAATAAGCGACTTAAGCCTGCTAAGCTTAAAAAGTTTCGAGAAATTGGGGCCTGACTGGCAGTGCTTGAACAACCGCCTGTTCAAGCAACTGCATTTAAAATGTCTATAATTTTTCAGATTAACTAGTTGAGTACATAAATTATGTTTAATTTGTAAAGCCCTTTCCAAATGGCAATGAAACTGTCCTCGGACCATTAAACAACCAGGTGTCCCCTAACGGACGGAGGGTACACTGTCACCATTTATCAACCTATAGTCCAGGTCATTGATACTGCAGACCAGTTTAAATGCGTCTATAATTTTTCAGATTAACTAGTAGAGTACATAAATTATGTTTAATTTGTAAAACCCTTTCCAAATGGCAATGAAACTGCCCTCAGGCCATTAAACAACCTGGGCCAGTATTCAATATTTATCTTATCCTTATCCTTAGACATGCCTCAGTGATTCTATTCAGTCCATTGGTCAGCTTAATATACAGGCCAATCAAAGCACTTAGTTTCTAATCTAAAATTTAAGTTCAATCTAAGTTGCTTATTAAATACGGCCCCAGGTGTCCCATTACGGACAGAGGGTACACTGTCACCATTTATCAACCTATAGTCAAGGTCATTGATACTGCAGACCAGTTTAAATGCGTACATAAAAGATTCCTCACAACATAGTTATAATATGGTAAGCCGGAATTCATGGCAGTACTCACTGGGTGTGAAACATATTTGTCCAACGGCAGCAGCTGTAAAATGGCTTCCAACAGCTTAGGAATTGGCATTCCTGGAATAAATAATTCCTTACACTTCTCAGACCTCTCTGGTTTATGTTATTCATACCGATGTAGTTGATATTGTTTTTTGTTTTTTTTGGTAACTTAGCAAACAGAACAATAGATTGCCCAAAAGACCGATTGTTAAAACTTTGTTAATGTTATCAACATAATTAACAACATTGTTTTTAACTTTTAGAAATGTTTAACAATCGGCTTATATTTAAATTAAATAAATTAAGCTGAAACAGTTATTTCAAATCTTTTTGGATAATGCATATCACAATCATAATGTCCATAAAACTTCCACAGCAGTGAGATGATCAGTTAAATAGTGACTTAAACATTGTTGTTAACTTTAACAAATTTCTGGAAAAAAAACCCCCAGCTAATTCTTGTTGCTGTCATAATATTGTACATGGTCATAACACAAAAACAGAATTTCATGTTCTTTTTCTAAAGTCAACACTAATCTGAGTACCAGTACATTTTTATGAAGCCAGACCTACCATCAGCGCGGAGCTCCTTTGGTCCAAACCTGCATATTGATGTGGTCGGGAAATGGGCATCAGCCAATACTGAAAACATTTCCCTTCTTGTTAACTAATTTGAAAGAATTTCCGTACACAAAATATATTTTTTCAAGATCACTTGTATGAAATAATTTTCAAAATTGTTATAAACAAGATGAACTGATTACAGAAGGTGTATTTTAAATTTAAGTTATTAATCGTTTTTACCACATAAATAACCTGAGAAAAACATACAAATGTTTATGCATAACAAGACTTGCTACTATTCACTCCTGTAAAGTTTAATCGAAATCCCTTTAGCAGTTTTGGAGATTGCATGCAGAGATTTGTTTCTAGATAGACAGACAGACGGCCAGCACAATATCAAACTGTCTTGTACCACTATGAGTGTGAGACATAATTATGCTCCCCTTCGAAGAAGAGGGGTATATTGCTTTGCACAGGCATGTCGGTCGGTCGGTCCGTCCGTCCGTAGACCAAAGCTTGTCCGAGTGATAACTCAACAATTCCTGGATGTATGGTCATCAAACTTGACATGAAGGTTGGGCCTGACCAGTAGATGACCCCTATTGATTTAAGGGCTCATCAGGTCAAAGGTCAAGGTCACAGTGACCTTTAATGGTAAATAATTTTAAAGCTTGTCCGAGTGATAACTCAACAATGCCTAGACCTATGGTCATCAAACTTGATATGGAAGTTTGGCCTGACCAGTAGATGACCCCTATTGTTTTTGGGGGTCATCAGACCAAAGGTCAAGGTCACAGTGACCTTGAATGGTAAAAAGTTGTCCCAGTGATAACTTGACAATGCCTGCACCCATGGCTCTCATAATTGACATGGAGGTTGGGCCTGACCAGTAGATGACCCCTTTTTTTTTGGGGGGGGGGGTCATCAGGCCAAAGATCAAGGTCACAGTGATCTTGAATGTTAAAAGATTGTCCATGTGATAACTCGACAATGCCTGCTCCTATGGCCCTCATACTTGACATGGAGGTTGGGGCTGACCAGTAAATGATCCCTATAGTTTTTGGGTGTCATCGGGCCAAAGGTCACGGTCACAGTGATCTTGAATGGTAAAAGGTTGTCGGTGTGATAACTTGACAATGCCTGCACCCATGGCCCTCATACTTGACATGGACGTTGGGCCTGACCAGTAGAAGACCCCTATTGTTTTGGGGGTCATCGGGCCAAAGGTCAAGGTCACAGTGACCTTGAATGGTAAAAGGTTGTCCGAGTGATAACTCTACAATGCCTGCACCCATGGCCCTCATACTTGACATGGACGTTGGGCCTGTCCAGTAGATGGCCCCTATTGGCTTTAGGGTCATTGGACCAAAGGTCAAGGTCACAGTGACCTTGAATGATAAAAGGTTGTCAGAATGATAACTCAACAATGCCTGCACCCATGGCCCTCAAACTTGACTTGGAAGTTGAGCCTGACCAGTAGAAGACCCCTATTGATTTTAGGGGTCAAAGGTCAAGGTCACAGTGACCTTGAAAGCAAACTCGACAATTCATGGACCTATGGTCATCAAACTTGACATGAAGGGTTGGCCTGACCAGTAGATGACCCCTCTTGATTTTGGGGGTCATCGGGCAAAGGTCAAGGTCACAGTAACATTTAACGCACAAAAGTTAACAAATCTTCTCCCTGTGATATCTCAATGCCTGAACCTATGATCATCAAACTTGACATGGAAATTGGGCCTGACGAGAAGATGACCCTTATTGATTTTAGGAGTCATCGAGTCAAAGGTCAAGTTTACAGTGACCTTGAATGCGAAAATGTTTCGAGTGATAACTCGACAATGCCTGCACCCATGGCTCTCAAACTTGATTTGATGTTACGTCTGATCTGTAGATGGCCCCTTATGATTTTAGGGGTCATGTGGTCAAAGGTCAAGGTCACAGTGACCTTGAACGAAAAAAAATCTTGTATGTGTGATAACATGTCAATGCCTGCATCCATGGCCCTCAAACTTGACACTAAGATTTTTTGTGACCAGCTGATGACTCCTATGGATTTTGAGGTCAAAGGTCATGGTATCTCAACGGCATCCAATATCAGTGACAAACCAGCTGTCATTTGAGTCCATGCATATTTCATTCAATTGTCCATATAATCCTGACAACATGGCGCTCAGGGGGGCATAATGTAACTTACTTATTTCATCACCATGTCCCATGGAAGCCAGTGTGTACAGCACATCTGGGGAAATGATCTTTGGAATATTCTTTAGAGGCATGGCTGGTATCCGTTGAAAATGTACACAAACTATATGTAAACATAAACATAAAAATGATTTTAACATAAATCTGCTTTCAATGATAAAGCAGTGTCTCGTATATATTTTTTCCCTTTAAACATTTTATTTTGATCACCTGAGCATGTAGTGTTCAGAGTAAGCTTTAAGAATTATCACCTACCCATCATCCACAGTTGCTTTAAATGACCCGCCTTTTAAACCATTTGACCATTTTCAACCAAACTTCAAAGAAATGATCCTTGGATGGTTCTCTTTCACTGACTACGTAAAACAGCATCAATGCAATTTAATCCAGAGTGGTAGCCGTACAACAATCTGGTAAAACTTGACAATATTTATTGCTTCCGGCTTGGAGTAGGAATGTTATTGGTCCCAGCTTCCAGTCATTAACCAAAGAGACGGTGATTTAAAAAAAATATACCAGAAGACAGATTGAACATGTCTCGCCATAGGGAGCTATCTAAACTCTTTTTCTTTTTAAACCTTTGTACCTCCTTATTTTAACTTCGCTTTTGAAAGTACTGTTTTCTTCACAACTTTTACTTACATTCTTGCAGCTTGATGCGCTAATGTCTAGGTCCCCAGTAGGGGTTTGACATTATTCAATAATGGAATAGAGATAGATGGACGGTATAAGTATAGCAAGCTTTGCATGTCCTTCTTGTTTTTGACAATTTTTCATACAAGCATGGACCTATAAACCATGTTTTATAGGTCTGTGATACAAGTTATTTGTTACATAAAGTAAACATGATACTTATAACAGTTATATTTGACCTTAAGAGCATGAACACATACAAAGATCATGCTATTTAAATACACAAAAATAAAGAAATATTTTCAATACCTTTTAATCAGAAAAAAACCCTCCTAGTGACTTTCACTTATTTCTTAAAGAATACTACTAATAATAAAACAAAAAGTCTGGCACTAACAGTGTGCTAGAAATTGAATATACCCGAGGAGTATCACATTACAACTTATCATTATTTCATTTCTTTAAGACCATTCACAATATTTATTATCTTAAAACTTGACAATATGTTTGTTGAATTCAATTTAATGCTACAGGATTTCAAAAGGACATGTAACAGAGAAAAAATCTTTCTGTTTTGGGAATTGAAAAAAAGAAGTTCTGCAAACGGAGTTGAATTTCTGATGATACACATCAATACATATATAATAGACCATAAATATAATTGTTCAATAAAGGAACAAAAAATGGTTGAAAATTCTGCAGAATGAGTTTTCACAAATTTAATAAACAGTGGCCCGATTGATCAGAAAGTCGCTAAATACTTAACGATACCTGTACATGTATGTTGGCAGTGTCACTGCAGTGAAATGTTTTTGCTCTACTCGACAATAAAAAAGGTTGCTATGCAAAAGAAGTAAATGGTATCACCGGAAGAGGAATACAACTACAGGAAAAACATACCTTTATGTAATGTCAATATATATATAATGTACTAGTATCAGTCAGTTATTTTGAAACCTTTGACAGGTGTTTGCCTTATCAGTAAAATGGCGATTTTCTATACAAGGGAAATCACTGAGGCTTACGGTGCGGTTAACAAACACTGATATTGATCGCGCTATAGTGTGTTTACAAAAGGGGTGCACTGCTGGTAAAAAATAGCGATGCGAGACAGAATAACTACTCTACGATGGAAATGCATATAAGGTCATAAGTAACTTTTAACATGGCCATCAAAAAGTGAAAGTAATTTCTGTTTACATATACTTGCATGTCGTATATTAAATTATACTCCGAACCGTGAGTGATTAATTGTTACAGGTACCATAAAGATAATAAACTTATATTGTTCTTTTTTCTAGATCGTGTTAGAATCTAACTTCCGATCATCATAAATCTTAAGAATTTATGGGTCATTTAAATTATCACCGGAACTTATAAATGTACTCATTAATGTGAACGTCTATTTGGTATCAAAATTCAATAACACGTCACAATATTTTTTAATTTTATTTCTTTTGTACATTTTATTCACATATCTGTCTTCTTTGGTCATTTCATAGAAAAATCAGTTATAACGCACACACGAGATGTAAACTGTCGGATGGCCGGGCGCAAAAAAAAAAATATGTATATAGTGTTAAAAAATGTTGCGATATTGATGATTTATTTGTTTATAAAAGACATTATATACTAGTCTTTTATGTTTGCTACTTTTCACTAGAATCTGAATACGTTTTCTTTAAGAGTTGAATCCGGATTACAAGACATGGCCCGGGATCTGGCGTACCAATAGTCATTTTTGCGTTTTCAAGGCCACGCCAAATTGATGTTCCGGGTTTACCGTAAAAAAACAACCGATCTATACTATCCGAGCTGCACACCTACTTTTGAGAGAGAAAGAAGTGTCCGAATGAAAGGCAAACTTTGTTTTGGTGTTCAGGGTCTATGCAGGCCATTCGTTGCCAAAAGTCCAGACGTGTATGTGTGTATTTTAGGTTTGTAACACCAATTTACATTTTACAACCGCCAACTCATCGGTTGTATGTTTACATTTTACACTGCACATTTTCATTTTTCATTGTACCGATTAGAGTTTTATTCTCGTTGCATCTATTCAACAGACGATTCAGTCGTGTTTATAAAATTGCGTATGGTAAACACACGTCATTCTGTGAAAGTCGCATGCCGAGTTTTACATTGCGGTGTGTAAAAGACAGATTTAAGTTCGTAGTTCTACAAAGTACTGTATGGTGGTGACTTTTTATTCGCAGTTGAACATGTTTACGAGATGAATTTAATTTAATTTATAGATAGCTCCGCCTTAACAATGTCTTAACTCCTCCTTACGTCTTTCGGAAATTTCCGCTATCACTCGGCTCTATTTAAACCAATTATGGATACTTTGGACCATGGACATTGCGAACCTTATTATGGACATTACGAATCATCTATATTACGACACTATGGACTATGATTTGGAAACAGGATGGATTATAAATTATTTCATGTCGAATAAAATAATATATGATATTACAACATGTTTTGTCTACATAATAGTAATTAATATGCACATATGACATGAAATGAGATGTATGCAAAATGATACTTGACTCAAACACAACAAAATGTAAGTCATTAGCATTTAATTATACTTCAAGAATGAAAAGTCCCATTGTCTTACTTTTCTTTTAAAGCTGCACTCTCACAGATTGATAATTTTTTTCATTAAGTTGAAATTATTCACTAAGGTTTATTACCTGGTAGCTGGAACTGTATGGATAAAATAGACTAAGATTACAACTTCATATAACTCGTACATTATACTGTAACGAATATTATTTTATAAGTAATCAATAAAGTATTTTAATGATGAAGTCAATGTATTGCTAATAAACAATCATTACTTGCTGCTACCTTTTATACCCCACCCACACTCAACAGTCAGGGCTTTTTTCACATTTAGGTGAAGCGGCCCTAGCCCTTTTGGAGTGGAAAATCGCGCGTTTGTTTTTCTAATCTAAGACTCACGATATCTATTTTTTCATGTTCTTGAAATCCCCCACCTGATTGTTATGGTTCACAGTGGCAGATCCCGTAATTCATAAATGGGGGACACAAATGGGTTGGAGGGCTGTTCTTCCATCCACATGGATATTTTGTTTCAATGATGTATTGAAATTACACGTTTACACCATACATGCTTATGAAGATGGTAAATGTATAACATTAGACAAAACTAGGTGGATATCATTATGATGTCCATCAAAAGTTTCGTGGGTTTGCTGGAGCAGGTTTTGAACAGGGACTTGCGTTAGAGGGGCGTTACTTAGGGGAACAACTTTTTGGACATGATCCCTCGAGTGGGCATGACATTAATATGTTTAAAATGTGGGACGTGGGGTTTAGGGGTACTCCCCCTAGAATATTTTAAATATTTTTAGTCTGAATTGGTCTATTATGGCGTAATTAAGTACTTTGTCTGAGAAATATGACAAAAAAAATAACCTTTAAGTTTACTTGCGGGCCAACTGGGGGGGGGGGGCACAGGCCCTACAGCTCCCCCTCCACACACACTGAACGAACCGTCCATGGTCCACTTGTAAATAAAGTAAATGAACAATTTTTGCTTGCTTGGGTATATAAGTAAAAAAAACACTGACAGTGGCAGTATAAGTCTGGGTCCGTGGGCCCAGCTCAGATACACCCAACTGCAATTGACTAAATAATATGGTGATTTATAACCCATTTAGGAACATTGATCGTCAAAATAAAATAAAAGATGAAGTTAATTTGAGTTTTTAATTGTGAAATAAAGAGAGAGTACTCGGACTTACAACCGGGAACTTACAGGAAGTAGGCGAAGATGTTATCTCCCTTGCTTGATTCGACGGAAATAAACGAAAGAAAATCCAATTCGTTAGCTCCGCCAATTCACTTCGTTTCTTTCGGTGACATTGACCATATAGGCGAAATCGTCTATCCTTGTAATTCTGAACTTGTCAATTCACTTTTGTAAACCTGAACTTGTTGGACTGCAAATGTTTATTTTACGAATGCGAGTGTCGACTGTAGGATTGCAGTTTTACATATGCATGATTCGGCTTTCTAAATTACATCATCATATTGTTTAAGGCAAGTTATACGATCTATGTTTTAGTGAGTTTATACAATGTCGATCTGACAAATATACATTTTGACTACTATAATGACAAATGACAAATCAATACCGAAAAACTGACGAATAGAAACAACAAATAGCACGTCTACATTGACAAGTGTAAGAGATAGTTAGTACGATTAAGAAGCACATTGTGGGAATTACACGTCTGGACTTTTGGCAACGAATAGCCTCCATAAGGGTCAGCCTCCGCAAACGAGATTACCAATAGGATTCACATTGAATCACTAAGAAAGCCATTTGGCGACATTAACCAACACTTTACAGTCGAACCCCGTTGGCTCGAACTCGCTTTGCTAGATTTTCTCGTTGGCTCGAACTGACCTTTTTTCTATTGAATGCAGGCATTCCCGCTTGGCTCGAATTCCCCTAGGCTCGATGTGTTTTCGCCGGTACCTGGAAACGGTCCTTCGAGCCAACTGTTCAACTGTACATAGTTTTACATAGTTTTATCAAGTGGGTAATGCGATTAAAAATTACGAGCATCCGCGCTGGCCACAATAGAGGCATTTTGCGCTCAGCACTAAGAAAGTTTGCATATATTTTTGGTCTTCTTAAAGCGATCTATAAAAGTTAAGAATACCAATTACAAATACTAACTACAGCCGAAGCCCGTTGACTCGAACTCCCAGGGACTAGCGAAAATACCTTC
This sequence comes from Mya arenaria, assembly GCF_026914265.1. Taxonomy (NCBI): domain Eukaryota; kingdom Metazoa; phylum Mollusca; class Bivalvia; order Myida; family Myidae; genus Mya; species Mya arenaria. The sequence continues at coordinate 22,282,155 of NC_069133.1, forward strand.
GAGTCAAGCGGAAATGCTCACATGGAGTTGAAAAAAACGGCCCTTTAACACAGTTCGAGCCAACGATGATATCGAGCCAAGCGTTTTTTGGCCAACGGGGTTCGCCTGTCTTACATATATAAATGCCAAACAAATGCCTAGGTTTTTTGCGCCCAAAATCACGCAAAAAATGGGACCAGTACTCCACGTTATTCGGTTTGAAACCGCACACAGAGTGGATATTTGTTACACAACCGTAGAATTCAAAAAACATGGTTCGACCTTTAAATCATCAATATCTTTAAGCGATATACTTCTAACAGGAGGAGTTCAATACAATCTTTTATTAATGTGTTTGTATGTACCATCTTTCTATCAATCTGTGGAATGATCCAAAAACAAAAGATATCGTAAGCGGGTAGTATTTTTGTATCTGAAAGAATAGCCTTATACTGGCAATAGTCAATTTAAAATCAATGCACAGAAACCTACACTCAGCGTATATTTTCTATCATGTCAGGGTTACAGGATTTAGGTGTTGGATCTTTTTATGATATTTCGTGATGAAAATATTTCATCTTATGTTTCAATTCAAGTTTGAAAAATGCCTTATAAACAGGAAGTTCCAGATATTGTCTTAAATAAGTTAACCAAATTATCGCGGCACAAGTTTGCCAGTCTGGTTGAGACGTTTAAACATGAATATCTTTTGGAGCTCAAGTACCCGGGCAAGGGGAGGAACATTGAGCTTGTGGGCACGAACAAAGACATCGTGGGGCTCGGGATGGACGAGCTGCGAGCCAGCGTGGGCCTTAGCTCCCGTTTTCAACTGTCCCCGCGCCTCGAGGCCGGCGGCCGCGTGCTGTGGACCTTCCGGAGACCCGAGGCCGCCCTTGTGCCGGCGCTCTTCCGGGAGGAGCTGAAGGAGATACGGGATGTTAAGAGTATATTTATCAGGGAAAAGCACGTAGGTGAAGTTTATGAAGTTGAATGCAATCAAAGGGACTTTGCCAAAGTCAACGCCGTCGTTGAAGACATCCAGACGAAAATCCAACAACTCCAGTCGGTGGAAATCCAAACCGAGGTGGCGACACAAAGACTGGCTGAGGAATTCCGGAGGAAGTACCGGCGCCACCCGCTATTCCAAATTACGACGGGAGGTCAAATGGTCAAGCGTTTCGGGGAAAATGACCAGTCGATTTTGGTGAAGGGTGCGGAAAAGATGGTCATACACGCACGGCAAGAGCGGTACCTGGACATGGGGCATCACCGGTGGGAGGAGTTCGTGTCAACACGTAAGTATCGTAGTAAACTTGTTAACATAATTCAGAAGCGATCTCAAAAGTGACAATATGATTTAACTTCGATATGATTCCCTATTAGTTTGCTCGTGCCGATTGCTGCAACTTTGGACGTTGTATTGCCGTCCACGTGACGTTGGTGCCGTGTGCAACTTTAGTTACAAGTCTTAACTTAGAAACTATTGAGCATATTTACTCGAATCTTGCACGTTTGCAATGACAATGCACATTTATAAGAACGTATCTAGCACCATCACATTATATACCGATATTTTACTTGTTCTATCAGACACGGGTCGAGTAGGCCGGCGGTTGCGGAGGAAGGCGGATCCCCGGGCACTTCCGGCAGATCTCGTTCTGAAGATCCGACACAAGCCTGGCTGTGAGACTGTCATTCAGACCCTGGTCGAAAGGGACTTCATTCTTGGTTTTCACATGAAAAAAGTGGGGAAACGAATCAAGTACATCAGGATTTCGGGGAACGATGACAGTATTCTGAGTTTAGCCGTGGATGGGATAAGGTATTTTGTAAACGGTTCTAAAGAAGAACGGAAACAGTTTCTATGGAAATTCGGTAAGGTGGTTACGGTATATCACGGCCGAGAGGCGGAAAACGTGAAGCATCTCTTCCGGTCTAAACTGCACGAGATTAAAAACGTCAACCCGAGCGTCACCGTCGGGGAGGAGTGGAAAGATTTACTAGATATAAAGTGTCCCCATCAGTTTTTTGACAAAGTGAATAAAATTATAAAAGTCATTGAAATTGATCTTGCAAGTTGTGTATCGGACAGGTTAGTTCTACAGTCGCCCAGCGAGGAAGATTTGATACGAAAGTTCGTGAGATGGTCTGTGGTCGACCGCTGGTATTGTCACAAGGGCAAAGAGACGGACGGACAGATGGCCGCTATCGATTTCCATGGACGCAACAGTGAGTTTCTCCTGGAAGGGAAGACGGCCTGGACCACATTCAAGATGAACCCAGGTGAACTCAGTATTTCGCTCATATATTGAAATTGCAATTATTGCAGCACTATTTTAGCGGCATGCCAATACGTTCATTTTTCCATTTAAATAAATATAGATATATACATTACTCGAAATTAGCTTTGGAACTTATCATAAGGATCGGCATTATCATGTTTCTTTTAATGCAAACAACATAATTTGAATCGTAGCTAAGTGTTCATACTGATGATCATATATGGCATTAACAGGAATGTTCAAGTTCAAACTACCTTTGTAAATTTTATCATTGTTGATCGATTTGATTTTTTTATTGTCTCTACTGTTACAGACACGGGTCGGTCCGACGGGCCAGATGGAACGCCCCGGTCTGACCGGCCGCCAGAGGGCCTTCACTGCCCGCTTTGTAGGAAAACATTCATTCAGGTACACTGACGCTCTTCCGGCTTATGCACATCAAAATATACATTTTCAATTTGCAATTTATAAAAGTAAATGGACGACACTTTCAAAATACCGAATTCGTGGAGATAAAATTTCCACAGTTGTTTAATATTTTCGAAATTATTCTTAAAATGTGCTGGAAGAATTCTTAATTCACGGTGTAACTTCTACAGCTGCTGAGTTCCGGGGAGAGGCTAGTGGCGGCGCCGTGCGGTCACGTGTTTTGTCGGAAGTGCGTGGAACCCCGGATAGAGTTGAACCGGAAGTGTCCCCAGGGATGCCGGCCCCTCGTGGCGCCCAGGGACCTCCTGGAGCTGAGGCTGACAATGGACGCTGGCGACAAAACGCCTAGACGGAAGCAGAATGTCGAGGGTTCAACTTACAATGTAAACAAGCTCTTTCAGTAGAAATCACCTTCGCCAGTAACTTTTGCTAATTGAGAACATTTTCCCAAATAAGGACATATTAGCGTATAGTAAGCGCCAATTATTTATGAACATATTATTCAAACGGAATTTATTTTAACTATCAATGGATGTGCAGAGATAGATGGAATGATCAAAAACAGAAATACGGATATACGTTTTGCATTTACATTTGTGTATATGTAACTGTAAACTGTTTCCAATGTGTTGTTTAAACAATTCTTATATACAATCAAAAACGTTGGGACCTCGGGAGATACTTCGAGAAAACGAGCATTCGAAATAACCGAAATACAAAACATGTCTTTCATAACGCAAAATTTCCGACATATCCGGAACATCGAGATAACAGAGTTCGACATAGCGAGTTATATAATAATATGGAAATGTCACAAGGACATGAACCGTCACAAGAATGTGAAAAATACCACGGAAAGGCCTCTTTGAGCAGATAGGCATTAGTATTTGGGTCTATGTGGACAGATAGTGCAGGCGCGTAGGAAGGAAATTGACATTGGGCCGCGGAAAGGGGTGGGCTGGGGAGGGGTGTCCCCTCCCGTCGAGATTTTTTTTCAATTTTAAGCATTGAAAGACTCGATTTCCAGTGAGTTCAGGTTTTATTTTCATGTTTTATCTAAACCTTTTTTCGGTGAAAATAACATTATGAGCAACAGCGACATATTAATTATTGCGCAATCTTAAATTATTCTAAACGCCAGCATCATTTACTTTGAAATACTCATATTTGCGCAGTCTCACAATGTATGTTAATAACAAATTAGCACAGTTTACCTCTTCATGGTGAAGCCACGAATGACTTTGGAACCATTGCGAGTTGAATGCACCGTGTTCAGTGTTTTAGTGCCAAGAGATTTAAAACTTTAGGCAGATTTGGAACGTCCATTTTAAACTTTAATGTGACGCGTTTGAACAAATACAATTGCTGGCTATTTAATGACAAATCTATTTTAACGAGTAATTGCAATTATCATAATCAACTGCAGTTTTTGAAACATCAAAAACGATACAAATAATTATTGTCGTATTGCCTCTTCTTCCACTTACCCGTCTTTAATAATCTGCCGATTGTTTTCACGCCATTCACACACCAATATGCTAGATGTTCACAGGTTTAATTATGACATGGTGACCTGTTCATTCAATATCGTGTCAGACGAGCATTGATCCATATGCACGTAGCTTTATTTAAAATAAGATAATACGAAAATCGGTAACAAATATTCGCGGGCCCATTGCCGTTACTAGCTAGAATATTGGGGCCGCGGGCGCGGCCCCTGCGGCCCCAGCTCCTACGCGCCTGTAGTGTGTAGTATACAACATATGTTCATGACGACCATCCTATGCAGTTTGGAAATATCGCTAGCTAAAAATAGTTTTAAAAGCAAAGTATGATCACAAGGATGATAAGTCACTGCAAGATGATGATGTCAATTCGTGTAGTTTTAAAAGCAAAGTATGATCACAAGGATGATAAGTCACTGCAAGATGATGATGTCAATTCGTGTAGTTTTAAAAGCAAAGTATGATCACAAGGATGATAAGTCACTGCAAGATGATGATGTCAATTCGTGTCTGTTGTCCCTTCAAATAAGATTGTTTGGCATTATTGAACATGTATGTACATGTATGTGAACACTTTACGTGATGTTATTTCGTTGCAGGGATTTAATGAAAGCCTAGAAGAGAAAGAAATATTTTGAAAAACAAAACAAAAAACTTTTATGTTAAAGATATTAAAGAAACAAACTATCAAGCACTGGATAAACTGTAAGTTTAAATGCTTTATCATGGAAAATCGTATTGAAATCCTGGTTTCTAGGCTCAAGTGCTCGGGAATTGCTACTAAGTATGAGGTTCCTATGGCCAGTGTTCATCAACTATTGACTTTGACATTTGACACACTGACCTCGAAGTCAATAGGGTTCACACAATATTCATTGCCAATCTGCCTACCAAGTTTGAGCGTTCGTCAGTTATTGATCGAAAAAAAAAATTAAGCTCAAGGTTACCACGAATTTGACCTACTGACCTCACATTCTATGGGTTTAATCAACTGGTCATGACCAGTCTGCCTACCAAGTGTGAAGTGTCTGGGCCCAAGTATTAAATTATTGATCGGAAACGAATTTACAGCTTAAGGTCACCACGACCAAGACCTTTTACCCACTAACCTAAATATAACTAAATCATCATCTCCACCAAGTTTGGGGTCCCTATGGCCCAGCATTCTTCAGTCAATAATTGGAAACAGATTTTATGTTCAAGGTCAATACGACATTGACCTTTGACCCATTGGCCTTCAAGTCAATAGGGTGCATCTCCTATTGATGACCAACCTCTCTACTTGCATTGAGGTCCCTTGGCCTCAGTGTTCTTCTGATATTGATGACAACCGGATTTTTATCTCAATGTTACCACGACTTTGTCTTTCGACCATCATACCTCAAAATAAATAGGTTACATCTGCTTGTGATGACCTTTATGAGGTCTCTGGTCCTAAGCGTTTGTAAGTCATTGGTTAGAAACTGTTGGGACAGAAGGATTGACAGAATACGCCGCCTTTCAAGGGCAAACAAATAATCAAGTAAATGGCTGACATGAACTAAATACTGTCAAGTAAATGGCTGACATGAACTAAATACTGTCAAGTAAATGGCTGACATGAACTAAATACTGTCAAGTAAATGGCTGACATGAACTAAATACTGTCAAGTAAATGGCTGACATGAACTAAATACTGTCAAGTAAATGGCTGACATGAACTAAATACTGTCAAGTAAATGGCTGACATGAACTAAATACTGTCAAGTAAATGGCTGACATGAACTAAATACTGTCAAGTAAATGGCTGACATGAACTAAATACTGTCAAGTAAATGGCTGACATGAACTAAATACTGTCAAGTAAATGGCTGACATGAACTAAATACTGTCAAAGTTGGAACATGCATATAAAGTCAACTCAACTTAAAAGTAGATACATTACAACTTTGTTTTCAGAACGTTTTTTTCTGCCTGATTTACATATTCATTAAATAAAAAGAACACCCTTTTTACTAATTTTTAATCTACATACTTTTTTAATTTATATATATATCTATATATGTATGTATCTATACAGAACTGTGCAGATAAAGGGTATGATAATTAGATACATGTACATGCATATTTTAACCAAAAAACAGACACTAAAGACATTAATTACAATGCATAAAGTATTATTATTAAGTGATTTGAAAGTACATATATTGTCTCTAGACCATTGAAGGTTGCGAGGTGATCTCATACAAGTATTCAACATGATACATCACATTGATAACATAGACCTCACTACTTTGTTAACTTATCAACTAACACATAAAACCTTGGACATGTTTAAAAGATTCAGAAACCAAAAGCTAATTCTAATTAACTTGTTCACCATTAGTTATCAACATTTGCAATGCATTATCTGCCGAAATAGTGAACGCCAATATTTATGTGTTTTTTAACTTGATAAGCTGTGGTAAGCAATGAGGTTTACTCTGAAGAATGTATTATAATTTATTTAAAAACATAATGTAAAGCTAAAATATGCCAAACTGGATTGAAGACAATGCCAAAATTAGACATTAAGGGGAAAACAGGCCTATGGGGGCCGCACTAAAGAACCCTATTGAACCAGGTTGACAAAAAAAATGAGATCAGCATTAATGTACACATAATTTATTAAGTCTGAAATGATTTTTATGGTATTAAAATATAAATGATATTCATGAAAATAGAAATGATAAACTAAGTGCACATTGTATTATGCTATGTTTCAAAATATACTAGTTTTAAAGGGACTAGACACCAGATGGTTCATAATCGGCAAATTCATTATTTCCTCAAAACATGGCTACAAGACGAGATAGTATGCAGCCAATAATACATTGTTGAACATGATTAAAACAATATTTTGTTGCTGTCTTAGCTGAGTTGACCTGTTTAAAAATAGCGCATAAGGGTTTCATAGTTTATAGTGTGTATATTTAGCATGTGAAAGTCATGTGATTAGTACAGATACAATTACAGACGCTATTTTTTAAAATTTACTGGTATTAAAGTGTACACAATGATATCAATTCTATGTATTCTATATTCGACAATTTTTTTTTCATGCAGTTGTATCATCTGGTGTTTAGTCCCTATTAACTCTTAACAAAGAAAATAAAGAAATTATATACTCTGAGAATACATGTATATGAGTGTTTTTTATATAATATATAGTATGAAAAAAGGAACAAATGCCTTTGATCTGCAAACATGAGATGTAGGCCTCAAACATGAGATATAGGCCTCAAACATGAGATATAGGCCTCAAACATGAGATATAGGCCTCAAACACGAGATACAGGCCTCAAACACGAGATACAGGCCTTCAGGACACATACTTGCTTCACAGCTGGCTTTATAAGCTTAATGCTTCTAGGTCATTCTGCATTTGTTTGGCTAACATGTATGTTCAAAGTGTTTGTTTTCAAAATAAATTTGCGTGGTAATTTAAGTATTCAAAGTAAGCTATCTTCTGTAGCCAGTTGTATAAAACTTGGATAAGTTATCCACAGTAGTCTGACTTGCATAATTAAATGATATGATTGGTTAGTAATAATTATTTGATTAAATATTGACCAATCAATAAACATTATGGCTAACTTTAACCAAACCGAAGAATTAACCAATTTTGTTCAGTGTGTATGAAATATTAAATACAGAACAATGTAAATTAACATCAACAACATGGGTAAAGCTAGGCAAATTTTAATGATACACACCAGCCCTTTCTTTACCATGGGAATAACAGTTTTTTTAAATATTAAACTATAATTATTATTTTTTTACTAATGCAATTAATGTCACACACATTCTCATATACATATTGCCAGCTACGCCCTTAAACATACATGTACATTTTAATTCTAATTAAATAATATATTATTGCATGACGATACATTTACATTACCTATGATAAAGAATACAGCAGAGAAACAGAAACAGTGTGATGCAACATTGTCATCTTTCATATAAAGAAGGACATGTAAAGTACTGAGCCACGTGTTTTTCCAACATCAGTAATGGCCGTTTCCCAAAGTATTTGTAAGGGCATATAACTCATAGAGATGATTTTGTGTAATAACAAAACAATATTTGAGACAAACCAAATTGTGTTCAAAAACTCTTGTTAGCATGAGTATTTCCTCATAATATTTCAAACACTTTAATTATTATGTACATTAAAAGCAAAAAATATACAAAAGCCATCATAATAACAGTGCAGTATTTGAGATAACCAAACACCTTGTAAAGACCATAATTTCCCCTTAAAACACCTTCCTATGCACACTAAATGCCAAAAATATACAAAAGTCATTAATTACACTTTAAAAAGCAGCAGGCAACAATTAATTATTTTTGTTCATCAATGAAAGAACACTAAGAATAACAAATGGTGAGATTCACATCTGGCAAGACAATGAAACCAAACGTTAGCGCTGGAATGTTCACTGGGGCGGTGGTTTTCTGTGGAATGAGAAGGTCGGGCAGCTTGTTATTCTCCACCCGCAATGGTTGGCCATTCAGTGACACCGACCTGCAAAACAAGGCAGTCAAGAGCTCAGTGGAAAATAAAAATTTCTCCTTCTAGGTCAGAGACCACTAAATAAATTTCTTATATTCTATTGTCAATTGACCAATTTGCATGTGAAATAACACTGATTTCCAGCGATAACTTATCCAGTATTATACAGTTTTCAAACTATGTGCATTTCATATTCAGTTTTATTTTTTCTCTTTCTCCTCGCAGTATCTGTATAAAGTTATAAGGACGCATTTCTTCAACAATTCTAGGATCAGTAGTACTGCATTGCACTGCTAAAAGTCTTTGCTTGATTTGAAATCTCTCTTTGAATTCTGGACGAAATGGCCCTATAATCTATTATAGGTATCAGTGCGTAAAAATCTAAATAAGATATTCAGATGACATTCATTTCTTTGAAAAACCTGCTTCTTGCATTGAATAGAAAAGCTGTAGCCTTGTTTCAGACTTCCTTCACTTTAAGATTGTCTATCTGATCTGGAAACATGTGACGGTGACAGGTACTATCATTCCAGAGGTGATGCTTTAATTTGAGGGCTTTATCATGGTTAAGACTTACTGGTCAGTGAGAGAGCCCTCTTCAGGTGTGAGCCAGTATAAATGTAGGGTAGAGGTCACTGGTACGCCTGGTAATGTGACCTTGACCTCACTAGAGCCCACATTCAGTACTATCAATGTCACACTTCCTGCAGGATACGCCGATCTGAAAAAATCACAATAATACTTTATCAAAAATTGTTATGTTCTTAAATAGACTTTCGATTAAAAATTTGATGGTTGAAAGTTAATATTCCAGTCTTATTACATACCTTAAACAACAAAAATAGAACAATGATTATTGCCTTGACAACGTTTTGAGATGAAAATTCTTAAAATGGAAAAAAAAATCGTACAAAACCGATAGTAGATGATCGGAAATAATTGGTGTGAATAACTAAGGAGTCATTTTTTTTATTAAAAGCTAACCGTATTGGTACTATGTTAAATTTCTGCAAATAAAAAAATATTAAGCTGATCTGTCACAGCTTGACTGATTTGACAACTTTTTTTTATTTTAAGCTTTAGAATGAGCCAATTTTTGCATAAAGGTCTGGAAACCATAAAGCCATTTAAACACTTATTAGCGGCCACCAATCCATTGTCACTGACACTTCTGATAATGAAATTTTTCAATACATAGCTTTAATTGCATACTAAATTTTACGGAAAAGTATGACGGCTTTGAGGATATTTCTGTCATCCAATGAAAATGTGTATAACATCGCACGATTGCCATACATGTTTACTCATCGAGAAATCATTTTTATAACCTGTTGGCGAATGTTTTGATCAAAATTGACACAATAAATGAAGATACTTGAATTATCATTATTAATTACGAAGATAACTAGGTATCAAATACTAACAAGGAAAACTGCTTATTATGAATTCATAGTTTGCATTGTCACTTTAAGGTATAAAAAGAGTAATAATTTGTACTCATTTCAATATTAATTTTAAAGTGTGAGGATTTATTTACGAAGGAATATTACATTGCATGATATTCTTTTAAATTTTCATTATGACTGAGAGTAAGACAAATTGTACATGTTTGACTCCAAAAGAATGTGTCAAGTGTATTAAATTGTTAGAAAGCGGTCATAATGCCAGAAGTGTTGACAAGGAATTTAACTTTGGACAAAGGACACAAGTATTAAAACATTTGCTTTGCAATGCTCACAGAGTGACATGCTTGACATGATAATATCGGCACAGGATTTGTTCATGCACTTTAAATTAGAAACTGGATTTAAGCCAAAAATAATGAAAGATTACTTTAAACAGTGAACTTGTTAATGTAGTTGTTTGGATTGATTATTGTTTATGCTATGTATAAACATTTATATACTGCATTATATTTATAATTTTCAAATAAAGTTATTTTGTCTACAATTGTATTTAATCTTCTTTAATGATGGTGGTGTGAGGTGGTTGTTAAGATATATAATCATCTTTTGTTTCAACAAAACTTAAATAGTGGAAATTTCCAACCTGGATTAAGTGGCCACCTGTCTTAAGCAGCCACTTTGACCTTTTTTAAAAGGTGGCCACTTAATGCAGGTTTTTCTGTAGTTTAAAATGTATATGCAACTATGCTCAAATGTAACACAAAGTCACATGATTTACCTATGGGTGTTGGTGCAGTGGGCGTACACCCTGAGCGTCCCTGAACTTTCTGGCTTGGTGACATTTAGAACACCCTGTCCTACTAAAGTCTTGTATAGGAGAGACAGCCAATAATCCTGAAATACAACGATGGCAAGTTATATTTAGACACTTCATATCACCTTCATTTACTGTTTTCTCGTTTGCCAAAACATATACATGTACATGTAAATACATGAATTTGACAACAGTTGATGTTGGCCTAATACAACACATATTGAGCATAATATTTCCTTCAATAAACTTTTCTTATTCATCATGTATGATCAGGATACATGACCTTGACCATGGTAGTTATTGGCTTGGTTCCATGGGACATGTTGTCTTGATGTGAGCTTGCATGCCATTTCATTTTAAAATTGCCAAAGCAGGGCAGAGATACAGTCTGGCCACAAGTTTTGATCATGTATATGGTTTAACCTTTAACTGTGACCTTCAACTTTGAGCTAGGGTCCATGTTCCTGCAAATTACTTCTCATCGCAAGTTGTTACCTCAAATCACACTGAACAGAGAATTGTTATTTATTTTTTGAAATAAAAAAAAAAAAAATCACATAAAAATATATTTCTAGCTATGACCTTCACCTTTGAGCAAGGGTCCTAGGTCCTGCTAGTTATCCCTTGCATGAATAGGGTACACATTTGTTCCAATCTGATTCCTTTTGCCAATGCATAGCAAAACAAAACAAGAGATGTTAGTGAAACATTTATGCCCCCTTGGGAGCCAAATTGTTAGTAGGATTTGGACACTTAAATAAAATATGGACAATCAGAAAACCTTTTTTCAGCTTACAGTCACACTGACCTTGACCTTTGACCCACTGACCTCAAAATCAATAGGGTTCATCTGCTGGTCATGACCAATAAGCCTACCTAGTATGAGGTCCCTGGGTCAAAGCGTTCTCAAGTTATTGATCGGAAACCGTTTTTCATGTTAAGGTCACACTGACCTTGACCTTTGACCCACTGACCTCAAAATCAATAGGGTTCATCTGCTGGTCATGACCAATACACCTACCAAGTATGAGGTTCCTGGGTCAAAGCGTTCTCAAGTTATTGATCGGAAACCGTTTTTCATGTAAAGGTCACACTGACCTTGACCTTTGACCCACTGACCTCAAAATCATTAGGGTTCATCTGCTGGTGATGACCAATACACATACCAAGTATGAGGTCCCTCGGTCAAAGCGTTCTCAAGTTATTGATCGGAAACCATTTGGTATTCCGACCGACCGACAGACAGACAGACAGACCGACCGACATGTGCAAAACAATATACCCCACTTTTTTCAAAAGGGGGCATAATAACGGTCTGGATAGCAGTAAATAAAAACAAAAACAGAAAATAGTGTTCAATAGGGTTTTTGAACACATTTTGGATTTTTTTTTTTAAAGTGAGTATTTACCGGGTTTGGCTGTAGAGTGTGCTGGTCCAGGAGGGCGTAGTGACCGCCATAAAAGCTCTGTCTGACCACAACATCCACTCCAAACCTGGCTGCCAGACCTAGCTTGTCCAACCACCTGTAATATATAGTAGGCATACTATACGTACAGATATACAAAAATAATGTTAACATAGAGGTGGAATTTTTGTATAAATTGCCAGGGAAAACTATGATCATTTTTTTTATTAATTGATATCATTAAAATTAAAAGCCGATTGATCAGAAATATGTTTAAGTTAACAACGTGATTAACAATATCATTGTTAACTTTTAAATGTGAAATAAATATTTAAATGATGTGCTCACATATTTAAATATAAACAAGTGCAGCTGAAAGGGCTGTCCCAAATCTTTTTAGATATACAGCAGATCATGCCTATCCTTTAAACTGCAAGAGCTTTAAAGTTAACAACAAAATTGTTTATTAACATTGTTAAATTTAACAAAGTTCTGAACAATTGCTATATTGACACAGTCTTGCCAAACAGTGCAAAGCAAATGGCAAATATTTAAATTTCTTAATTTTGATTCCAAAGTTATTTGCTCACACTAAATAACATGGATTTAAGAATTCATTACAAATAATTTCAGAGCCACTAGCTCATACCAAACATGTTTATAACTTACATGAATCCAGCCACATATCTGTCAGAGATGCCAGGTGCCCCCCCACCCCATGCGGAGCTTGTTTCCCCGAGCCAGATGGGCGCCTTTGTCCCGAGGGTACGAGTGATGTTAACTGCGGTAACCAGTTCCGAGCCAAAAGAGTTGAGCACTGTGGGGTCGTAGAACTGGTCCAACGTGGCGGTTCGGCCATTAATGTAGTAACTGAAGGTGTATAATTTTATTATATGAACTATGAATTTTCATTACATACAAGTTCATGTCTTATTTCACTTTGGTACCATGTTTGAGAGGGTTTTCTTTCCTTTCTTCGATACATTAACTCTCATATCAGAACGTTAACAAGGTGGCAAAGCTTAACCATTCATTAACTATCATGCAGCTAGATTATAACACTATCCACTTTTATCGTACACTTTTTATTTATTGTTATCCTTGAAAACATGGTACAAAAAAGTTACTTAACCCAAAATCCTCCTGATTAAACTTGTACACTTGCACTAAAGCACTCGTGTTAAATTTCTAGATGCCATAAATTTTCCTTAATAAGCACTCACACTTTTAAATAAGTTTTGATTTTAAAGCTTTAAGACACAATTTCAAACATCTCTGTTTTTATCATGTCAGGCTCTAATGAATGTATGAACAAAGCTTATTTTGATATACAAGGAAAACAGTGAAATTGAGGTTCAAACATAAAGCAATACTATGAAAAAAGAGTGCTGTTGAGGGAATGCTACTGCTAGTCTGTTCTTGTTTTTTTCTTCAGAGGGTCATTGCTATACATGTGCATATTTTCTCTGCCAACAAGTGTACCAAGTTCCATTTGAATATCTTGAATGGTTCTGAATTATGGCCAAGGTAAAGGTTTTTGCACGATGATGACAACAACAACACCAAGGCTATGACAATACCTCAAGTTTTTTTGTTCGAAAAAAACACAAAGTACAAATGTAAATGTCTGGAGTATTAACCCAGTGATCTTACTGGTGGAAGGTGGCCCCAGTAACAACATCCCCACCGCCTGACTGTAGAAAACTGCAAGAGTAATAAAAGAAAACATTTATAGCAGATCATGTAAGAAGTCATATTATTTAGCAACAATATTATTCCGTTGTTTGTCAAGTATGTTGTCTGAATTTCAAAGTATATAAAATAGAAATTCACAAAAATGACCTTAATTTTTCGGTCAATTGACACTTGTTTTATTACTAGTTAATGGTCATAAAAGATTAAATGAACCCTCAAAGCAACCATGTTAAATATATATTGTATAATGTTGTTATGGTACAAACAAGAATGAATACTTCTACAGGAAAGTCTTGACTATCTTTAAAATCTTGACTGTGAGTGCAGTGGGTTTTTTTTCCACTCTTAAGGGAATGGTGGCAGGGAAAAAATAGGGGAAAAATGTCGTTTTGACAAAAAGGGGAAAATTTAACCATCAGATTCATATAATGTTAAACTTGTTTTCAAACCTTTCATTCAACAAATCTATCAACGCATGAATGGCTAAGATCAATACTCCTTAAACACAACACCTTTTTTTTCTTACCTTGGTAGTGGAAAAAAGTATACTTATACATGAGGGTCGGGCAAAAAAACACAGCAGTGTTAACCAGTATGAAAGAAAAGTTGAAGACACATGATCGACATGTATAAACTTTCATAAAAGCAGACATAAATAATAAAAAAATCACTTCTTTTTGGGTGGCCAAATTCCCCTCTTGAAAAAAAAAAAAAAAAAAAAATCCCTACCTAGCTAAAAAAAAATCCCCATTCAATTTTGTTTAATGTTTATTGGGCAGATATAACAATATAGTGCCGTTCATGAATATGTCAATAGATTGGTTGAATAAAAGGTTTGAAAAACAAGTTGAACATTTTATTAATCATGTAAGTATTTCCTCCGTTTTGCCAAAACAGCGCTCTTTTCTCTCTATCAAAGGGCCTCGCAAACAATTCCTTAAAAGTGAAGAAAAAACAAAAATTCATTATATTTACCTTTTGAAATATTTAGCGACATGTTTTTTGTTAAGTTGAGTGACAGACGGGCCCAAAACAACGCTATTCTCATATAAATGTAAGGAGGTGAGCGCCTTCTTTAACTTCAAGTAATCTTTAGCCAATCTATGCGCGTCCAATTTGTACTTTATCAAATGATAGAACGCATTTGGTTCTGAAAATATAAATTAGAAAAAATGTTTAAACATATGAGCAGTTATTTTGGCCCCACCTGAAGCATATACATTAATTATGTATTCACAGCCAAGCAAAAAAACGCCATCAATTTATGAAGACAATATTCGCTATCGGAAGCCTCCATAACTTTGGCTGTAATGATCTATCAATGGTAAGATACATGTATACAGGTCTACAATTACATTCTATACCGAGTGCTTTCCTTTCTTTACACATTTGAGTTAAACTAAAATCTTCTAGAAACAGGTTTGTTGATCTTAATTGTATTTGACAAAGTGATTTGAATTAAACAAAAAGGGTACTTCATTCAGACCAAAATGCTTACCATTGATAGCTCAAATATACATGTACAAGGTTTTGTTGCTGAAACAGTGAACAAAATGACAAACCAGTAGCCAGGCCCCAATTTCTTGTAACCTCTTAAGTCTCTTATAACAGGATTAAGCTAAGCTCACTATTTTTGTTTTTTAATAATTTGCATAATATTTACTTCTTTAAGAGTTTTTTTATACTTTAGATAGGAATTATCTTTATGATAATCATAATAAACCATTATTCATTAATGAAAATTCAATTTAAGTATGTATTTTGCCTAATAGGGCATGTAAGTCACGTCATGTGACCTCCGAGAATTAACGAGAGTTTGCACTTCCGGGTACAAACAAACTACAACATGGCGCTATCAATTTTGTACTGGTCGAGATACTAAAAAAAAAAAGCTACTTAAGCCTGTTAAGCTTAAGAAATTCCAGAAATTGGGACCAGGTTACTAAGTATTCTTAAAGGGACTTACTCACAGATTATAAGTTAGATATGTTTTTTTTAACCTTTGTGGAGATTGTGTAATATCACTTTATTTTTTGAACAAACACTAAATATCAAAATAGAGCTTTTATAATATAATACGGCTCTTATTTGAACTTTGGATGATTTTTATTATTAAAGCAAGCAATTTGTTAATATTTCATACAAAATCAATTTGCTTCAACTTTATTATGACCCAATAAAACATGAATGAGTCCCTTTATTTCCAAATTCCAGGTTAAATCTGACCTTTTTTTTGCAGCATTAAATCTTCGTCACATATTTGTTCAATACATGTATGTCCATATAAATACATGTATATGTTTAGTTTCAACAACAAAACCAGAAAGAAACACCAACATCGCACGCAGTTTGACCGTCACCTTTTGTAATAAACAATCCCTTTGTTTACCGGCTGGGTCACAGACGGCCCTAGCAGGAAAGTCCCAGAGAACTCTGGGTAAGACTTTACAAGCTTTCTGAACACCTTGAAGTCTTCCACGTATTTCCATGGCGGCAGGGTGTAGTTCCCAAACAGGTATTTATAGTTATCAGGTTCTTGTAGAAGCAAAATGTGTGTGCGTTAGTCATGGCCAATACAAAACTTTATACATGTATATTAATTCAATGCTTTTTGTGTTCTATTTAATAATACTGCCATTTGAAAAAAATGATCTCTTCCACTTATTTAAGAAGTCTTTTTAGTGCCAGTAATAGTAACCATTAGCAGTACTTTTTACAACAGGAACATAAGTTACTGCTATACCTTTTAATTTTAATTTAAATCATTGATAATTTATTTAAAATTATACATGTAAGAAATGCTTTGTTTTTTTTACCTGTAACCATCACCAAGGTGACAATGTTAGCAGTTAAAGGTGCACAATATAGGTTGATGCATTTTTTTTTTTTAATTTTAAAGATACAGGTAGTCATGTTTCACTCATATAACTCCGATGATCAAAAAAACCAAAAACATATGATTTGTGTACAGGATATTAGGATTTTTTTAACTGGGGACTTTGTGGCCCAAGCAATTCAAAAGAGCCATTTATGAAGGCTAATATTTTGTTATTTGTACACAATTATACAAATTTTATTGTTTTGATCATTAAAGTCAAATGAGTTACACATTATAATGTATTAAAAATGATTTTTTTTTTTAATCAACCTATATTGTGCCTTTTGAATCACAATGCTGACTAATGAGTTGAATATCATTCAACATAGAATAATCAATTAGATGCCTCAATTTTTATGGCGTTCTATCGTTTTAGCAGGAAATCTTCAAAAAATCATTTGTCATATAAAAAATATCATTCGTCTATGAATGATTAATTAGCTCTGCTCATTTTAAAAACAATTACAGCTCCATTTCTAAAGGAATGCAGTGAATCACAGAATAGCACCAACCATTTCCAAGTTCCCAGCCAGCCATTTTGTAGCCTTTTTTGATGGTGTAGTTCATCAGTTCCATGGCATTAGTTGGATTCCAGTGGTCGTTGGTACGCAGCAAAACGTTTAGGTCAAATATCAGGTCCCAACTGACTGATGTGACAAACTGGTGAATTTCATCAAAAAACTCAGCTGAAAGAAGGACAGGAGTTTTCATTGTATTGATATAATTTGTAATAGTAAAATATCACAAGTTCCCATTCCATGTCCTCAATGATATGTATTGGATACTAGAAAACCACAAAGTTTCCTTAAAATGATAGACAAAGGGCGAACACAGAATTTAAAAATAACTTCTCTAAGCACTTGTACCTGGTTTACTCAAATAACTCTCCTTAGAGTCATATCATTACACTAAGGTATTGAAAAAAGAATGGCAACTTCTAGGCTCCACGCGCCTTATCTATTTCAGCCAATAAAGGGTCACTTGTGATAGGGTTTTAGCCAGGTTTTAAAAAGGGCACATTGTATCAGGCTGTGAAGAACTTGAACATTATAAATTTGACAGAAAATTGGGAATTGTGTATAATTTAAGTAAAATAAGGTTTGGACTGCATAACTTACATTCATGTGTGATTTTTTTATACTCTCCTTTGAATTTGAAAATAAAACACTAAAGAAATACTGGTAGGTAAAACAATTTAAAAGAAGTCAAACAATTGTTTTTGTATGAATGCTCATGCATATACCACTAGAGTCATAAAAAATAAGTTTGTAACAAGCCCAAGTTTGTATGAAAAGACTTACGAGACATTGTAAAATTAGTCAGATCCTTTTTTTCGTCACCATAAAAACCAATATCCCTTTTCGATCTACGAAGCGGTTCATCTCTTGTGATGTTTTGCGTGTGCAAAGTAGTTACATGATTTTTGTCCATATTTTCATTCAATATGGAAGAACTGGAATACTTATGATATTGACTGTCATTTTGATTTGAACTTTGTGACAGAGAGGTTCCGTACAGATGATTGGTATTGTCAGGTTGGAAACTGAGGAAGTCTGCATCTGTACCTCCCATTCGCAAGTAACATGGTGACAGGGCCAATGCCAGCAGTTGAACAGTGGGAGAACTGAAATGAAGAATGTTGTTCATAATTCTGCTGTATATGTACCAGTAAGGCATCAGATCTCCAACAGCAGTAGATCTTTGAAACTCTGTCACAGTAATGATTTTTGCTTTGTTTTCAAAGAAATATATTGACTGCAGTATCAGGTATTTGTCCAGAAAAGTAACATTTTCATCTGATTTTCTATCATTGTTTTTTATATGCAACAGACATCACTGAATGTAAAGTTCGACCCAAAGTTATTTAGGGGACATTAAATCATCACCCTAGTGCAATAACTCAATAAATGTATATACAAATGGAAGTAAATATTTAGTTCTTGCGCTAAGGTGACCATATTCTGCTGAACAATATTATTTTAATGGAAATGGAAAGCTTTGAATCTAATATGAATTGCTAAGTTTATACTTTATTTATGTTTTCTTCTGAAGAAAGTTACATCAATTTTTGCTTAGTCATTCTCATTGGCTGCGTCAAAGTTGTGATTTTTTGTAGTGGAGGTAACTGTTACTAGAAAACTCGCTTGTCTGGCTTGGTGACGACAAACCAGACACTCACATACAACCAAGGCCAAGAATCAAAACAGGGATTCCTTGATGAGAAGCAAGTGAGCTAACCACTGCGCTAGGCAGAAAAACATGAAAACTGCGCCCGGGAACATAAATAAGACTACAGTTGACAGTTGTACACCGGTTATGGATCATGTTATTCAATTGGCGAATTGCAGCTAATTTTGAATGTTTGTAACTAAAAAGTCTACTGCAATTGTTATAATTTATAATAGTGCGATGATACCCATTACTTGGTGATGCACTTTATTGGAAGAAGAACTTGTTACTACTAACCACTCAAATATTTTTATGTCTAAATCAGCGCTATTAACATGGGTTATTAATGGCAAAATAAATGTCTTAAAACGCACATTTCACTTTACTTGATTCCGTTATTTCAAAGGAATACGAAATTTACGTTAACGGAAGTGAAATACAAAATGATCCTTACTCGGGAACAAAATTGCCCCAGTGTCTTCGTATAACTCCTGAATCGATAGCTACACTAAGAAAACGGCTGTCGACTGTGTTCAGTAATGATTGTTCATTAAATCGTATTTCTTCACAGACAGATTGAGAAATTAAGTAAAAATAGCAAAGTAACTGGAAGCAATATTTATACATTTTCGCTTATAGTCCTTTGCCCACATGACAAAATTAAAAATAAGGGAGGTAACCGGGAAAACAAAACTAAGGTTGTGCGCACAGAACAAGACTTTACAGAATTGTAAATATCAGATACCAATAACAATCCCACTCCCAGTAAAAAATAGAAAATTATTGAGATGGTAGGAAATGCAATAACTGTCCATAATTCACTTGTTTTTATGAAACTTTCTGATATTTTGTTGTATTAATCTATGAAAGTGCACCCTAAACAGTATTTATCATAAAATGGTAAAAAATGGTTGACTCTATATAAGTGATTCAAGTACTTTTATGTCTTGGTCCTTTAAACGACTTCCATCATGTGTATGAATTTATCATATTAAGTGACAAACTTATAATGAACTTAATCAATTCAAAGATTGTTAATATATATTTGGCTTAAGGTTACTCAGTTTTCCTGAATGTGAAAGTAAACCACAAAAGAAATATTAATTTCTGGTGTATTTTGACCTTACATTGACATTAACCTTGAAGAGGTTTATTGTATGTCGAAGTGAAGTGCACTGATATACATGAATTATCAAGAAAATACTTTTATTCATATTCAGGAAATCTCAATTTCTGGGGTATGTTTGTTCCTTGGCACTGAAAGAGCTGTGACCTTGACATTGAGGTGGTAATTGAAGAATGCTAATTAAAGGTACACTGAAACAAGGAGCAATGATTTTTAATATTGTTCCGTTAATAATTTATTTATTGTGTGCTATATTTAGACATAACACACACTGAATGATTTATATATGGCGGCCATCTTGAACACCATCTTGGATTTCTTGGTCCTCATTATGCTTAGGTTTTAAAATTAAGCTCAGAAATATATACAATACAATATACAAACACATATAATTATGAATATGCTTATAAGCAATATGGGAGTCCTCGCCTTAAAATTGGTAAACTTATTACCTTTTATCAAGGGGGAAACGTTGCCTCGGTAAATGTTTGCTTTTTTGAAATAATTCAAGATGCTTAATATAAATACCTTAAACCGAACAATACATTTACTTAGGTCACAGTAACGACTTCAATTAAATATATTCGGATATTTAGGATAATGGCGGCCATTTTGGACGTTGGCGGCCATATTGGACGTAATTGAGACCTGTCCTGAGTTATTTTTCAGACTTATTTTATATATCTTCTATCTGGAAAAGAATAATAATTATTACCCAAAACAGCACAATAAGGTGAAATTTCGTCACGATATGAGGACTCCTTGGGGTGATTCATTGCAACCGAACCGTGATGACAAAGCTTTGCCGGTCCCAATTTAATCTAGGCTTACCATTCTAACTTCTCAGGCACCCACTCTTCCCCCGCCCCCTTAGGCTTCTAACTCTCTCTTTAAACTGCACGGGCCGCGGTTGGGTATAGCCATAATGCAGCCAATATGCGCGGATAGACCTTACAAAAAAGAGATTCTTCAAGGGAGTCCCGTTTTCTATTCGCGACGTGCTCTCGACAGCCGATCGAAAAACGGTTGTAACGGTTGTTTGATGTTGCCATAATGGGCTCTTGACATTTATGTCGTAGGTTGACTTTGACCAGAAGATGAATCTTATTGTTTTGGGGCTAGTAAGTCAAAGGTCAAGGTCTTTGTCAACAGTGTCATGATTTTTGAATGGTTTAACATTGACCATGAATCGTCATTGATAGGTTGCCATTGGCCGGTAGATAACCCTAATGCATTTCAAGTAATTAGGTCAAAGGTCACCTTTGAAAATGTCAGTGTGAAAAAGTTTGACCAATCAATTGAGCTTAAGATGACACCAATTGTGTTCAGTATCAGTTGGTCAAGATCAAAGCCAATATTTTGTGGACAATATCTGGAGACTTACTTTCAATTAAAACCATGTAAACAGTGTTAAATCCAACGCCAAACCATTAGAAAGATAGCCTTGCCCACTCCACACATACGAACCGAGTATTTCTTTATTACAAAACTGGATCTTAAGCCTGACACTAGTTGTCCCTCCATCTCTATATATTGACCCCTCAACTTCCATTCCTAAAATGAACTGCCTTTCGGCAATTGCGAATATTTTCCGATGAATGCAACATCTTCGGATATGTTCGGATCGCGAATCATCGCATAAGAATATACAATTTACATACAAATTGAAAATTGTTTATCTTGTAATTGTTTGTATTATGTCAGCAGGCCCCCAAAAATTAAAAAAAACATTTTAGAAAGTGTAAAATTATGATATGTTGAATGTATGTAACCGAGGGTATAATATAACGCCTTTGTAGGTCTTGAATATATATCTATTGTAGATGTTGAAGATGAAGCCTGCAATATAAAAGATGATTCATCACCTTTTTGTAGTAGTATTTAATAATAACACAATAATTAATGATAATTACACAATATATGCATATATATAATGAATAAAAGTGAAACAATATACTCGATCTAATATGAAATAACAATCTAACCTACCGGCAGCAAAATACTCTTTTGCAAGAATATTAAACACTTTACGTAAACAATGAATAGTGGTCCGTTGGTTGCGGTGTTCAGTACAGGAATGAGTGACCGGGAAAGTTAGCACGGGTAAATTGATTAGTAAAAGCGCCTTCTATAAATCTATAAATAGGTAAATCACTCGTACTGAACCAACTACTTTCATACGTCACAAACTTAAACATTTACATACATGTAACATACATAACAAGACACTGACAGAACATTAACTACGGGCAGAACATGATCGCGCTTTATTAATAAATATAATGAATTTATGAAATGATCAGGTTGTTACATGTATTTGTTGTCATTAGTGTTTCAATTTTACGTTTAAGAGTGATTTCAAGTGGTTGATCTTTTCCCGCGTTATTGTGACGTCATTTGATAAACTGCTTCCGGTTACGGTCGGGTCGTTCTATTTACAGAATTGGTGAGAAAGAATTACTGTAAGGATTTTCATAAATGAAATGAAGTATTTTTTTTAAACAATTCTTGACATCGTGTGCAATATGCTTACGAACTGATTATGCATTGTAACCACGGCCCCCAGGTCCGGGGAATAGCGGGGACTTTGACTTTCGGTCCAGCCAAACCTAAGAAAATCCCCGCTCTGCGGAGACAAAATGCTGGTAAAATCCCCGCCAAATGCCTCCGCAACCCGCTATTTTCGCCGCGAAAAAACCCCACCGCATTCACTCGGCACTGCGGGGCAACCTGGAAGGTAAAAACACGGCCCATTTCTCCCGCAAACCCGGTATACCCCCGGACCTGGGGTGGGGGGGGGGGGGGGGTACGTGGTTACAATTGACTGGTGCATTACGTTTTGCAATTGCGTTTATGCGTTATAAAGCGGTATAAAAGTTATCCAATTTAATAACAATCAATCATTTGCGAACTTAGACGATGTAACGAAACATATTTTTTTTTTTTTAAATCAAAAGAGGCTGTTTAAATATCTAGATTTAATTCAATGCATTCTTAGGAATTT
Source organism: Mya arenaria (assembly GCF_026914265.1). NCBI lineage: Eukaryota > Metazoa > Mollusca > Bivalvia > Myida > Myidae > Mya > Mya arenaria. Next base: position 22,305,385 of record NC_069133.1, read on the forward strand.
TAATAAACTGTTTGAGAAAATAATTGGAACGACCCACATAAGATATCACATGATCTATATGTGAAAACTGCGCATTGATCTACACTGTATGAAATTTGACCGCGAAGGAAGTTTGTATACCTGTAAGTGATTTAAATTTGTTTTTTGACTTTGTTTTGCTTATTTCATGTTTGTGAACAACAATAATAAGCTTTGTTTGTAAATGTGAGCTGATCTATACCAGTATCATTCATTATGCTTAATTTTGATCTGTTCCTAAACGTTCACAGACCGTGCAAACTAGCAAAAGTTTTAAAGAAAATTGAAATTGGAAAAAAAGTGGCTGAGGCCTACAAGGCTATCTAGTCCAAATAATTGTACGTTGACGGATTTTTTTTAGATTTTTGATATGGCAAATCCTTCACGTACAAATTGTTTAGTATCAAAAGTGGGTAGTTGTTCCGATCAGGATTCCGGGTTAAAGCATATAGCGTCTATAAAATATCATAAAAACAAGAAATATTACCAGATAATGTTATTTCATATTAGTTCCGTACACAATTTTTTTTTATCCAACTTATAATTATGAATTTGACGGCTTTTCTTCATTTCATTCTGTCAAAACATAACGATATATACATGAAGGGCACCTGCAAGGCTTCAGGGCACAGTTTTAAATCGCTCGGAACATTTCGGCCATGGCCGAGTTGTTACGATTGTATAACGAGGTCTATCTCGAAGCTTTGTCGGAGGAGGCCGAGTTATTACGATTGTATCGAGTTGTTCCCCTTCGCATAATTGTTGTCTGCGTCAGTCAACTTTCGTTTTATTGGAAAGGTAAACAACTTGTTTTAATGCATTAAATGCTTGTTTATGCACCTATCAATATTTTGCCCCAGGGGGGGGGCGGCGGGCATACACGGGACTTTAGACAGAAGACAATTCCCGACAGGCGGGAATTTGACACGCCGAATAATTCCGGGTCCCGGGTTTTAGACATAAGACGGATTTTACATCTCGGTACCCGGAGTTGTATAGACAACCGTATTTCGTATCCCGGTACCCGGAGTTTAGACAAAAGTATTGGCTCCAGGGTGGGGAATTAGACACCCAAAAGGAAAACTTGTCTAATTCCCCTGGGTCTGCCCGCCGCCCCCCCCCCCTGGGGCAAAATATTGATAGGTGCATTAGTGCAAAATAGCATTTCACTTACATGGTAAAATATGAATATAACTCTTTATGATCAATTTCAACCATAAAATACTTCACTTAAAACAATTTCAATATTTTTAAAACACCCCCGTTTTTTGCACATTCCCGTTTAGACGTTAGGGATTGGAAGAATCCCGTATAACACGTCTATTATTTTAGACTACAAGGCTATCATGATCTTTTTTAAATGTAAAACTAATAATATGTGTGTATTCTTAAACATCTTGAAAATGGGAAAATGCATAATATGAAAAGGACGATGAGCCTCCGAAAGGCCATCTTGATTTAAGTAGGTCGTTTGTTTGGGAATCCAGGAACGTAAACAGACTATTATCAAAGTACTGAACGTACGGCTGGAAGGTGATTTGTTTAATGAATATCACATCAAGTTCTGACTCTCGCTTTTGCCAGAACTTAATTCATGGGACCATTCTTATATTCTACTGAATGTTTATTAATGCTTCTAAAAATTATGGACTAAATTGGAATATGATTCGTTCAATTTTGTATATTCAATAGTTTGTATTGTTCTTAAAACACATTTGATAACTGGAAAATATCATGTGAGTTTCTGTTATGGAGATATCACACAATTCCTCTGAATTATGTTCTGCATCCCAAATGGGCGACTTGCCACATTCAGTTTAATTATCATTTGAGTAGTTTTGCATTGCTATGTATGAATCGCCTTATTTTGGCGACAGTATCCTTTATATTCATTCCATTTGTAAGAAGTTTTCACATGACTAAATGCTTATAGTATCTTATAATAGCGGAACAGAATAATACATGTAGTTTTGTTTTTATACTTAGTTAAGTGGAATAACGTATCTGCGTATGCCAAATCAAACCCGGGAAATAAACTGTTAAAAGGTGCGAATAAATGATACTAATATTATTTTGATTCTGGGGCAAAAAGTTAATATAGTCGGAATGACCATTCAAATCAACTGTGTTGGTAGATTTACCCCAATTCAAATGTTCACCTTCTTTCAGAATTCTACATATTTAAACAATCTAGTAAAAACTGAACTTGGACGATTCGTACCATGCAACCATATTACCTAGAAATTTGGTGGATGTTACGCACCAATCATACCAATATATATATTGGACATTTTGGACAAGGATCACGCGTTATTCACCAGTATATATAATGGAACATTTCATTAGCTTGGAAAATATTTTTCAAACCCTGGAAGCACAGACGTATTTCAATCTACCTCTTCAGGTCACATGCCAAGGGGAATCTTTCCAACAGTGCCCTGCAGTACTTAAAGTAATTTGATCAAGTTTGCAATTATTGACAAATGTTAGAAAACAAATACATATCCCCCAAACTTTGTGTCGGTGACCGTCCCTCGACGGTTGCCAGAATATTTTGAAATTCATGTGTGTTCTGTCTGTCTTTTTTACACGTGGTGTGTGTCCCTTTAAGTGTCTGTTAGGCTAGTTTTATTTTCTACCGCTAATGTGGTTGTTATAAATTGTATCCAAAACATGTCCTAGCTTATCATTACTTGTGATATATAAATTAATACATTTCAGCCATTCCGTTCTGGTTGGTCAATGACAGAAGTATAGTTTAAAGAACTTGCATCTTAATTCCATATATTATGGACAAACAAGGAAAAATCTAATCGGTGACAGAATGCCTTCCATCCACCTTGCAACATAATCTAAACAAAATTTAAAATAGACACTTTTCAGTTACTACTTACACTTGCCTTCCTCGAACTTTATACATTGTTTTCTATAACACAAAAATGCAAACTTCTTTGTCATTATAAGTGAAAATTCTTTTTATATACATACTTATGAAAAAAGGGAATATATATTTATCAGCGTGTTAATTGTTAAGGGATCAATTTAATACATATAATATACAGTTTATTTGCCGGCCAACTTTGGGTGGAGTGCACGGTTAATGGTGCCCTTCCGCTAGGACCACCACTAGTAATATACATGGTACCGTTATAAAACTTTCAAACAATGCCAACGTAAGCATTTTGTACAGGCCTAAACAACCTAACATGGTATCAAGAGTAAAATTAAACTATCGACGTCAAAATGATATCTAAATATATATTTTTTTTGGATGAATCATGCGGATCCGGGTAATGGGTGTGGGGCTGCGTGTGTGCTAAACAGTCCAAGTGAACTGGTCTTGTCAATATGATATATAGTGGATATATATTACATCTGGTTATCCCGTGGGAGAGATCCCCAACACGCCATTGTAGGACCTTATTATTCCCAGATCATTTCTTTACGGGTCTGGGAAAAATAGGATCCTTTTCTTCACGGTTTCAAACTGTGACATATATGATTGTCCAAAATGGTGGTAAGCAAGAGAATCATATTCTTCACAGATTTTGATGATGACACAACAACACATATTCTTGAAAGTACGCCTAATACAAAAACAATAAAACATATTCTTACAACAACGATAACAACAACACCACCACCAATTCTTTAAACTAAAATTTTCTCTATACCTTTCTTGGTTGGATCGTGTCCCCGAGGGTGAATTGTTACACTATCGTAAATGCTTGACCATATCAGGCAAGCTCGGAACAGAACTATCTTTAAACCAAAGCTCTTCTAGCACTGCGGTTTTCACTGCTTTCCCGAAATTTAGCCGTTGAAGGCGTTGGAAATACTTTTTCCAGTACATCTGTCTATGCCAACACAACTCACGACAACAAACACAATGCCATCTACCTTTACTAGGCATACACCAACTATTACGGTGCCAACAAAAAACAATACTATTCTTACTTATACCACTAACACCCGTACAGCAACAACATAAAAACAACAACAACTATCTCTACAACAACTGCCACTGCGCCTACAACTGCAGCCAACTAACAGCAACTACAGCAACAGAAACGACAACAGTATAATCAACGATTCCTTATGACTAGAATATATACGCATACATGTATATCAACAAAATATATCTGCAATACTGGAAATAGCAATCTGTGACTAATGTGACTCAGTTGTAAAATTTCCTTTTTTTTGACCTGTGAGGAATGTGATTTCATGGTACATAAAAAATCGGCTTCGATCAGAAATTTCCCAGGAGCTGTGACATATATGTTCGAAATGTGTGACAAATGAGATCTTATTTTTCCCAGTTGTGAAAAATAGGATCCTTTTTTTCCCAGGTGGGAAGAATATGATCTGGGAAAAATAAGGTCTTACACGCCATACCACGACGTTGTAGGCTTCCGTGGTTTGGTTCCCTTGAGGGGCGCACGTCCTATATTGCGACCTAAATTGCTCCTCCTCTAACGCCGAATCCATGGCCCGCTTCTAATTTTTGGTAAACCGGCATAAATTTGTAATTGATTTTAGTCAATTTGATGGAGTTATTTTAACAATGGCTTACATGTTGAGTACGCTTCTCAGCAAAAACGAGTATAATGTTATACCATGATCTAAACTGAAATATTTGAAGCTCCTTCAACTACCCCGTCATTCGCCAATAACCTAAAACAAGGTCAGTTCAGTTCCACAGTTTATTCAGAGCTCTAGTATAAAATAATAGACGTGTTATAATACGGGATTTTTTAAATCCCTAACGTGAAGGATTTGCCATATCAAAAATCTTAAAAAATCCGTCAACGTACAATTATTCGTACTATTCAGAGCTCCAGATATTAAAGTAGCGTGTAAATTAAGTAATAACGCAATTCAAATCAGAGAATATAATAAACCAAAATCAAAATGATGGTTTACGCAACTGTTGAAAGAAAGAAGCGCATCTCGTTTTAATACGTTCTGCATCATATTTGAAACACATTCTTCTGATCATTATGTCACCGGTCTTTTAGTCGCGAAATCGTATAATATGTATCTGCAAAATATACATGTTAACTTAGTAGTTAAGGTTTAAAATGTAGTTATGTAGATAAACTTGACATTGCGCAAAACACTCGTTTTTTGGCACTGCTGTGGGGATTTTTTTAAAAATCTATTTTTAGATTTTCGGAAAGTCAACTTCTGTGAGGGTTGTATAAAATATTTTAGATATTATCAATCAGAAAACTTTGCATTTAACTACGCGGCAAGTAGATCGCATAGTTATTTTAATTGGGCAGTCAAACTTAATGCCTTTAGTCTTGGGAATCTTATAATTATTTATGCAAAAATGCACTTCACCGTCAATCAATTTAAACTAAGTAATATAAAAACATACATCGGGTTTGTTTGTGATGGAAAATGGCTGAGATGTTCCAAATGAGTAAATGCAAGATAAATTAAAACAAGAACAGGTAAGTTAATTTCTTTGTTAAAGGGACTTGTGCAAAAGTGTGTTGTTGTTGTTGTTTTTTGAATACGCGAATGTACGTTTTTTTTTTATATAAGATACATGAATTGTTTATTCTCCAAATATTGTTGGATTTCGAGAAAAAACCGAAATTTAAGCATATCTTCCCAATGACGAACCGGAAAACCAATTTTAAATTTACCGCAAGCACGTGCACTGGTTAAGTAAAGGTACGTTGTGTTATAAGAGTAAAGACATTTAGGGAAATGTGGACGATTAAATTGAATACTCTATTTATTTTTCACGGGTGTTAAAATGTCTGCCTAGTATGCCACTAATTTGGTACACATTCCCTATGTCGTCGACAATGTGCAAGCTAATGAGGTGGAATTCTTAGTCAGTTAGATGAACTGAACTAACATCTTAATACGCTCGATCCGCCCATTCTTAACCATTTAGATATTACTTCATGTCATTTGAATATTATATACATTCTTGTTTCGACTTTGATGCAAAAACCAGGCTAGTTTAAGACTCACTATTCTTGAAATAAAAAGGCAATGTTTGAGTTTTATATAAAACATTTATTCGGCTTCCGTTGGAACATGCATGTGTATCATGTGGTATGGAAGCAGACGAATCATCTTCTGAGCAACACGACTTGTTTCGATTAACCAATCTGTACATTGAAACAGGTCTTGAATCTCGGAAGGAAAGAATGCGGAAACATAAACATACTCTATTCTACGTATATATATGTAGAGTTCATTTTGACGATCTACAGAAAATGGAGCAAGCACAGCGAGGCCACAGACCGAGAAAGCTCGCACCGTTTTCTGAAGATCGCCTAAATGTAGTCTTAACTTATTTGGTGTCTGCTTTTATTTGACCCACTAGCTCCTCCTTTTTGTCTTCACTTGATATTTTGGCGCGAAAAATAAACCGCCTTAGTTTCATAAATTGAGTGTCGGATGATAGTATTTTTTCGGCTTTGTGAGTTATAAAAGCAAATAGAATGTATTGACGTTTGTACAAAAGATGGAAAACACCGAAACATGAACGTTTATGTTTTTTGTTGATATTGTTGATACCTAGGTATGTTTGCATAGTACATACCTTTACTGGGATGATCTCGTTAAGTTTTTTTTATTAATAGTGAGAAACAAGAGTTCATATTTTGGTACTGAATTTGCTTGATTGGATGTATATTATTAAGATCTTATTAAAGGAAGAAACGTCAATAAGAATTCGTTTTTGAATATTGTCGGATAAATATTTTAATATGACTCTGAAAAGTTGTAATCACGATTTGATAGCTGATTATACAACTATTTCAAATTCGGGTTCATGACGTCCTCCAGACATGCAACGCTGAACTGTCAATCATAGTCAATTCGCGCATGCGCAGATGGCAGAGTGATCTATGAAAAATAGACGACTGTACCTAATCATTTTGACCGACGAAATACATCAGTAAATGGGTTAATCCTCGATTGACATTAGCCAACAAATATTTGCGACCACCAAAATATGTTTTCATTCTCTTACGCCCCCCCCCCACCCCCCTGGATCCGCTAGTGGCTGCGGAGTCACTGTAGTAATATTAATGCACATTTGTTATCTTAAAAAAGATTGCCAATATCCCTATTTGCCAATGTGGAAAAAATGGGGACACCCTCCATTTCTTCTTGACCTGTAACCCTATACCATGCTTAAAGACACTACCTATTCGACAAGTTATCTGCTAGCAGGCTTTTATGCTTATTATCCTATTTTCATCGTGTTATCTTTTTAAAGAAGCGGTTCATATTTTGTTTTTGGCATGGACGAAACTTATGAGAATTATAAGGTTGACTATGTAAGAAACAAAGTAAGATGTAACTTGTTGTTTTTGCAGCTTTTCCTCTGGTGTACGACGGCGACAAATGGGAAACAAGAAGAAAAAAAGAAAATCTGCTTCAGGTATTGTGAGCTATGATACTACCCTGACATTAATTGCGTTGACATTACTCAGAGTCCAAAAAAAACAACAAAAAAAACAACGGACACTACACTGTTGGTATATAATCTCATTCGGAACACTTCGGCAAAAGTTATAAACTTTGACCAATATGACAGAGCTGATTATACTGACTAGTCTCATGAAATTGTTTTATAAATGGTGGGCTTTTAATCTGTTTTTCCTATAAGAGATATTGATATCCATTAATATAAAAGGCAATTTATCCGAATGCTGTCAATTTGTTAGAGTATGGCCTTAAATTTACATTTGGTTCTGGTGATTTAAAAAAAAAAAAAAAAAGGCTACCTTCCCTACCTGTTTTTGAAAAGGATGTAACCCTAACCAAACACTTTTTTGCTTATAAAATAGATGCATGATTACGCGAAAACGTTAATTGATCACTTTAGATATAAAGAAACACAATGCACAAGCCACATGTATATAATTTAAAAATGATTTTAACTCCTCATATTCGGAAGAACTAGTATTATAGACTTCGATCTTTTTTTCTATCTTTGGAAAATCTTTTATTAATCCATTTTTTGTTGGTTTTCAGGGCAGGGCAGTTGCAACAGGCAGGGGAAAGATGATTCAACCAAACGCGACAAATCGTCGATCAGTCTTTCCGAAAGAGAATGTGTTGAAACAACCGACGTTCAAGGTAGCTTTAAGACTCTTGGTGAAAACCGACAAAATAACGCCACCAAATGTGTTTCTAAGATAATATGTTTTAATGCGATTGATCAAATTCTCATGTAAATAAAATAGGCTTGAGGATGTGATCCCCTCCTCCCTCTGTTCACCGATAAGTCTTTAAGTTTGACCGAATCCTGCGTAACAAATGATAATACTATTTTTTCTGCGTACAGTGTTTTGTCCCTCCTCAGTTCCGAGAACTCCCGGTTTAACCCCCTCAGCGTACGTTAAAGGCACTTAAAGCTTGGTGGAGCGTGTTCCAAACATCGCCGATGCAGATCTTTACATACGTTTTATATGTCAACAATCAATTATGATTGAGTAAAGACATCCATATAATAAAGAAAACAATCACACACACACACACACATTTTTCATCAGTTAAGTTTCAGTCAATATTTTAGCTATGATATAAAACTTGCTCCATTTGTGCGAATTGTGATAAAATTTTAATGTGTACCAAGTAAATATATTTAACGGAATATTTTATGTGCGATAGGTCTGGTCATGAATGCGGGTTCAGTATGTCTTCTTATGTCTTGCTTCGACATTAGTACGAAACCCCTTTGATACTTATTTGACATGTTACGGAAATGTACGCATTGCCGCACATATTTCGAATACTACACTCGGGAAAATGTAAAAAAAAATCTGTCATAAATCTGCACAATTTGTGTACAAGTCGTATGTTATCTGCCTTTTGTCATACATTGTCTCCTTGAACCTGCGAGAATAGACACGAACATATAGAAATACCTTTGCCTACGGCTAAGGCGACAATGTGTACAGATATTGTATGATAATGCACAGCCGTATTTAGTGTCTTCCTTTTTCGAAGACCAGAAAACATGTCCGAAAATATGCGAAAAACAACGACACTATTTCGACTTCATACAATAAAAAGCGAACTATTTGCTACGATTTAACTATTACGTAGAGCAGTCCTAGTGCTTTCGCAACTCGATCTGGCATATTCATGATCTTCTGTAGAAAATCATGACCGTAAACGTTTTTGCATCGACCGCAGCACAGTTTCATTCGATGTTCTTCACTTTCCCTAATGTTTACTTGCAAATTAAGACAATTGGCTTTACTATTTCGGACAATACACGATATAGTACGACTGCTCGGTGAAAGACCAAAACCTTTTAAGTCAATAAGATGAATTTGCAAAACCAGTGTATAACATTGTATAAATATTACAGCAAATTAACGTGTCCTAAACACTTTCATTGATAAATTGAAGATACTTGTTTCCATTTAAAATATAAGATGATATAGATTTTTTTTCTTATAATTTAAAATTCAATATTTGAAGGTAAACGACTCACCGAAGCATTGGACGCGATCAATAAATCAGAATTGAATGCCACTGATACAATTAACGAACTTGGTACAGACTTTGCACATGGATTGAAAGATGAAACACATGCTGGAAAGAAGAATTTACAAGACCATGGAAGGCAGGAGGTGGAGAAATTAAGTGCACACACAGAGAGATGTTCACAAAGCCTGGAAAGGAAGAGGAAAACGGAGGGCAATATATTAAAAATGGAAGCTTTAACTTTAAAGGAGGACTTGCAAAAATCGGCGAAAAAGGGTACTTTGAATTTGGTTATTAAAAATTCGCGTTTGCTTATTAAAACAATCGCATTTGTAGGTTGGATTTTACATTCGTATACTTTTCAGTGGAATGCCCATCACCACAGTAGTAGACTCCTTTATTGCATCATAAATATGTATTAGTTTATCATATGAGGCTTGTAGTTTCCAAACCCTGTCTGATTTTGTACCTTTGACTCATACTCGTAGAGTATCTGCTTTGTAACATACGCTACACGGTGTGTAGTTCTTGCGTTTTCTTTGCAAGGTAACACTGATAAAAACGAGCAATTAATGAATGCTTAAATCGATTCGTACTAATTACTTTTGAAGCGCGCGCTTTCACACTGTTAATTTCGACTGCACCCAGTTCGAATTCGTTCTCATTTCTTCTGCAAAATGTATTGCATCAGCCCATAAATGCTAGCGTCGCTCGGGTCACAGAAACCATATATTTCTTTTTATTCGTAAAAACAGTTTAACCTCAAAATATTTTTTGTCACTTCAGGGGATCGTCAGATAGCGATTAAAAGCAACATTACACAGGTTGGCAACTTTAATAAAATTGCCATGGACACGAAAGATAGCGACCATTCTACTGAAAGCTCGTCTTCGTCTTCAACAGGTACGAACTTTCTTTTTTATGCCGTGTGTTTTTCTATAAAATTATATATTTGAATTCATGGTAAGCTTATTAGATTGTAAACTTGATAAGTGAATTACTATTGAGATCCATTTGACATGAAGTGTTACCATATTCATAGCCATATAACACTTTAGGTCATTCTAAGGCTCCGTTTACAAATGAAGGTGCTACTGGGTACATCCAAATTGTTAGTGTGTGTGTGTGCGTGCGTGTGTGCGTGCGTGCGTGTGTGTCGGAGTGAGAGAGGCCAGTTAGGCAAGTGTTTTATTAGTAAAATATCATGATATTACTTTGTTTTTGTAGATGAAGTGTTTAACAAAAACTGGCCAAGCCTTCCACCATCAAAGACAGAGACAGGAGCGAGACCTAAGGTGCCTAACAGAGGTTCTTGGGAAGGTACTTTATATTGTCAATGTCGTTAGAGCTATTTACCATGTTAAGTGTTCCATTTGACTACAAATGCATAATCGCGTAGGAAAATAGAATACGATTACCTCGTAAAATTAACTTATTTTAAGAACAGTTGCGAACAACGAGTAAGTCAATTAGTATAACAGAAAAGGAATCTTGTTAAGACGAAATGTATGCCATACTTTCCATACATAATGTCGCATTTGCGAGAAAAGTCAATATTATTATTAGAACATACATTATAATACGAGGATATTTTTTATAACAAATATAGTTATAAATGAAATTGATTATTTCTTTTGAACTGCATTATAATTAAATGCCAAAGCCACATAGAAAAAAAATCCACCTTTAAATCTGAAAACAACATAGGCAGAGAACAGAAATATTCAACCACCGTTAATAAATTTATTTTTTTAAAGGGACCAAACAGCAGATGAAACTACATATTTATATCTTACGCAGTTTTTGCGTATTTTTCCAATTCTAAATTTTCTGGGTTTGTCTTCCACGTAAATCACAGTAAATTTAAAAATAACGGCGGAACATGTATCTATACATATCACGTGACTTTCAGGGGCTAAATATCCACACTCTAAACTTTTACACCATTATGGGCTATTTTAAACGGGTAAACTCAGCTGAGACAGTGACGAACTATTAGTTTAATCACGTACAATGATGTTTTATATACCTATACTAGTTCGTATTGATAATTCTAGGCTTGTTGAGGAAACGCTGTATTTGCCGATTTTGGAACCATCTGGTGTCTAGTCCCTTTAATATGTGTAGATATATCTGCCAAAGTAATAACTTTGTGTTACTTTTCAGGATAATCAAATATCATAACTCAAGGTCGGGCATAACCCAGTTAAAGTATTACCAAATATTGGTTCTACAAAACGTAGAAACGGCAAAACGTTTTACATTTAATTAGTTTTACGTTTGAACGATTTCCTTGATAATGATATTTTACCAGGAATGTAAATGCTATTATTTGTTCTGTTACAGGGGGGCCTGTTGTCAGTATTAATGCTGATATAGTTCAGTGTGGGGACGGACAAAACATAATCCATACCAACAGGCTAAGCGGGCAGACGACTGGTAATACAGGCAATTTGTAGCTATGAATACGTAAAATACAAATTCGTAAAGCAATTTTAGGTCTGCCTAACGATATTCGTGACGATAAAGGTTTGAACCGTTTTGTTGAAGCGTTGACTTGGTGTTATGTTATGTACATTTAAATTGCAATTTGTCTACATCGCAAACATATATATATATATATAGAATACACTCTAAGCAAAGGTCAATTTATCTGTTATATGGAAATTTAATTTGTGTATTAAATATCCGTACATGAACATACACAAGTTTGTACGGCGATTCCCGCACCAGACTTTCCACTTTTACGTCGACCATCTTGTGAGATATGTCCTTTAACTCCAGGAAACGCACCTGAGCGCAGTCAACAACAAACTAGTACTGTACACGTAGTGGTTCGAAATCAGCCAGCTCAACCACAGCCGAGGCAAGCATTAGAAATGGAAAAGATAAAGACATTTTTACGTAATGTCAACGAAGGACATTTCATTTTAATTGCCGATGAAGTTGATTTTGTAGCTGGCATTGACGCCCTTGGTTTGATCAAATGGACAGCTGTCATTGACTTTGATCCTAAAGGCTGGCAAACCGGCTTACTCTCTCGTCTCAGAAAACGTATTGAAGAAAGCGTTTGCCTTGACTACATTAGCTGGCAAGAAGTTAAAGTTGCCTGTTCCCATCAATCTGTCACATGGATAGCAATGATGGGCATATCAAATCAACCTGATACGATCGTTGACATGGTCTTCAAACAGTGGAAACGCGATGTGATGAAGTCGTTAATCCAGCGGATTAATATTATAAAGCAGTTTGCGGCACAATACACTGATTTAAAAGTGCTGGTTTTATGGCCCAACGACAGTAGCAAAGTAAAACACTTCAAAGAGGTAATTGACAGGCTATGTGATGCAATCGATGATTTGAAAGTTTGTGTTGTAGTCCAGGAAAAGGAAATCCTCACTCAAGATGAGAGTTCGATACTTTCCCTTCTTGAAAATGAAGACTCTAATGAAATTACAATCGCGAGGTTACAGATTCAAAATGTTTGTCATATACTGCAGAGTGAATGTACATCGAGAAACATAAGTCCTGAAAGTGATTTCCAGTTACCAACAAGTGATGGCACCAACATTCCAGATATTTCTAAGAAAGAAGCACATTGGCTTCAGAAAGATTTGGATGTCTTATATGTTGATAATAAAACGGGAAAGGAGTTTACAGCCCCTGAACTGCATGAAGAAGAACACAACTTTTACAAGGGAGGAACATTACCTTGGTCTGTTTGGTATGCTCTGCCGAATGGAAACTTCGTTATTGAAAGGGACTTCAAGAGGCGATTGGTTCAGTTCATTAAAACAAGGCATTTCAAGCCATGCAAATCAGGGCTGATTCATCTTTGTCACAATCCAGGATCTGGAGGTACAACGTTAGCACAGAGCGTTGTTTGGGAACTGAGACAAGAACTCCCATGTGTTCATATTAAGCACAGATTTGGTTCAGAAGTAATTAAAGAGGTAACGGAGAAAATTCAGTTTGTTCATGACAAAACGCATCTGCCTGTTCTCGTTTTGATTGACGGAGAAGAAAAGCAAAGAGTCGAATCAATGTTCGTCACCGTACGGAATTATGCTTGTGTCATTATGCTTTATGTCCAGAGATACTACACAAGGCTTTCAAAGGATGATGACAATGATCATGACATGTTTTGGCTAAAAAATGTTGTTTCGAAACGGGAGGCAACACAGCTACAATATCAATATGAAAAGCAATGTGAAGACCCTACACAAAAACGTCGTTTGAGGGAATTGACTGAAAAGATACGACAGAAAGAAGAACATAGTATCTTTGAGTTTGGATTAGCAGTTCATAGCTTCAATTTTACTGGGATATCAACCTATGTATCGGGCTATTTGCATGTTGGCAGCAGCCAAACGGAACTCAGTGACTGGCAGAATGCTTTGTGCTACTTGTCATTGGTGTACTACTTCGGTCAGTCATCTCTTCCATGCTATTTCTTTACAGATTTACTAGAAGGCAAGGAAATCATACTAACAAAGTCGGACTTTCCCGAAGAGATGCAAGAACTTATCGTTAAAGATGAAAATGAAATCAAACCAAACATGGTGAGAATAAGCCACTATTTTGTTGCGAAAGAAATATTGAACCAACTGTTGCCGTTCCCTAAGAAAACTGTTTCATCACCATCACCAAATTTGACAGAACTTGCGAAGAAAAAATTAGGACGTTTTGCCGTTGACTTTATAGAAATAGCTGGGAAAAAGACAAACGATCAATCTTCAAACATGGCACTGATAATGACAAAGACATTTATTAGTAGAAACAATAAAGTTGGAAGTGAAAACGAAACTTTGGGACAGAAAAGAAGAAAGCCAAGAGTGTCACCCATTCTTGAACAAGCAAGTACCAATCCACCGTACACAGAGAGGTTTGATATTTTGAATCAGTTGACGGCTTCATTTCCAACCGAGCCACAATTTAGAGCTCATCTCGGAAGGCTCTATAGCATTTGCAGACCAAATGAAGACACAATCGCTGAAGAACATCTACGAGCTGCGCTGATTATGAGTAAAGAAGCAGTTGATGATCTTGAGGAAGAGGAAATTCCTCATGTGAACAAGTTAGACCTTATGCATATCTATCACATGTATGGAAGCATGATACTCCAGAAAGTGGCGAAGAAAACAGGGAAATTCTTCGGTGAAACGCCAAGGTGTCACGATTTTAAAACCGATGCCGCATCACTAGTTTTGGAAGTCAAACGCGCTTGTGATTTCTTCAACCAATGTAGAAGAATTACCCCTATCGGATGTGAGAAGAGTTTCGGATATGTCAATGAAATACAGATAAGGCTAATGTTTTGCAATTTTGTTCAGGTGAACAGTTGTTACGCGAACTTATTTGAATTTATCAATGATGAAGAATCAGAGTCAAGCGACTTTGTTCAGGAATCGTGCATTGAACTAGATGAACTATTTGTAGAATGTTACTCTGTCATTGATCCTGAAATGATGGATGAATCGATTGGATTCTGTCAGGAATGGTACTCTCTGTTGTTTCAGAATATGCCGGGGCATGTTCTACCGGATTCATGTGATGGTGTGAAGACAAGAAAATTGAGGATAGCCCGAATTAAAATGAAATACTGCACAAAAGAGAACTACGGAATTTTAGAAACGATAAATAGTAAAAAAGACATACTAGAAATAGCAGAAAATCTGAAGAAGAACTTAGATGAATATGATAAGCAAGAGACACGCAGTGTATCAAAGCGTCAAATGGATTTGGACTACAAGGAATGGATTTACATCATTCGGCACGATTTGTTCGAACAGGAATTGGCAATTGATAAGGTCCTTCAAATTGTTGAAGTCTGGTATGAAAAGGTGAAGTCTCCGATCAGTAGATTTTATCTGTTTGTACTGAAAAGCGCTCTTGGGTTTGGAAGCAGATATGCACAGGGCAACACCCAGTTATTACAAGAAGCAAAATGTTTAAAAGAGGATGTTTTAAAATTCAGTAAGTTTGTCACCAAACCGAAATACCCAAGAGAATGGCTCGGACTTCCCCAAGATAATATTCGTCGGCTGTTTCCGGGACTTAGATTTTTCGGACTGATTCAAGATCGCGATATTCAAGAGCATGATCTTGAAATAAGAAAAGGCCGAATCGCTTTTCCAAACAACAAACCGTCGGGTGGATACATTGATTTGGATCTTGGCCCAGATAACAGATGTCCGATAAAAGTATTCTTCATTCCAGCGCGCGCAGACCATCAGCGAGGGATGGTAGGCTCAAAAAATGCTGGGGATAGAGTTGAGTTCGTGCTTGGATTCAGTCTCTCGCATGGGTACGAGGCTTTCAATGTGTTACCGCTCAAGCTGGTAACATGCCCGAATTGCAAGATTGACGTCGAGAAGATAAGTAGAGTAAGAAAACCTACCTGCCCCAGATGCAGAGCCATAGTACATACCAAAATATCCAAACAAGAACGTTAGAAAACCCCGTGCAAGGTTGATATCACTGGAAAGGAGTTTGCTCACTGATCACTTATATGTGAAATAAAAACGCAGCAAAAGTACAAAATACATAACGTAATACAGTTTATATAGTCGCTCTTTATTATAACCGAAGTCGTACCTGAATGATATCTTTTGCTATCTTAAACTTGTGAAAATAAAGGTTTGTTATATTATTTTAAGGTGTTTTTTTACATTTTTCTTTTCTTCACACAAAACCTTTTAAGATAACATCATAAAAAGATGTGATCACCTGGCATCTTGAATTGACATATGTGTGGGTCATACACCATAAAATGTACGTGTTTGTGCTTATGAAGGATCTTCCAACCAGACTGTATTGAGGATAAAAAACTATTGACGTCAAACATATTTTTAGAAGTTGTTTTGTGTCCTTTTGTCTTAACTGTAACGCTTTTATTTAAGAATTATGAAGAAGACAAGAAAATGGACTAATTTAGATAAAACGTTTCCAGGTTAAACAATAGCCATTCTTTAAAATGCCATTAAATCAAATGAGTATTAATTATTGATGCCGCATACTGCATTAGCCCTGCCTGGAGATCCTCGGAGAATACATGTTTTCACATCAATCACTTTACAATTTCATTTATTTTTAAAATCAAATTGTGTTTTTTTTAAAGTTCCTAATGTGTAGTTATTCTAAAACTGGTATGGTTTACAATTATCATTTTTTTTACTTTTATGTATATATTTTTATTATTGATGGCATTACTTTTTTTTAACTAAGATAGCTTGCATTAAAAAAGTGTTTTAATGAAATTATTTTTGTACATTTTCACGTATCTTTATACGTTGTATTTGCTTGTATTTTTTGTTATTTTGACAGTCAATGACACATATTTAAGTTTAAATGAGCAATGGCAAATATATGCAAAATTTTGGCGCATTTGCTACCATGTACCTTATATATCTGACAGTCACAGTGAAGTATATGAAGATATTCACAATCGTTAAAATTTTTAAGAAATGTTTTTTTAGGTATACTTCTATGCATATTGTTTTATGCGATGTTCATAGCGGTTGTGTAATATATAGAGGATGTTGGTTTGTTTCAGTGTAAGATCGTTATATATTTCATCGAGTGAGCACCAGAAGTTATATTCACTCACCGAATGAGCACCAAAAGATATATTCACTTTTGGTGTTAACGAAGTAAAATATATTGCTATCTTACATTGCAACATACATTTTTTCTTTTTTATTATATGCCTTTATTGAAGAATTAAACTATTTTAGAACAAAAAGCGCCAATTCGTATGCCCACGTAACGGCATTTCGGAAGTGTGTCCCAGCCCTGTGCACGCTGACATTTGATTTGGGCTAAAAATTTCAGATATTTTCCTTGTTTGAAACAGTTAAATTTCAATTTTATTTTACTGATAAATATATAAAAACCGGAAAGCATGTACCGACTTGTTTAGTTCACTCAACCTCTTCCTGAGGATCGCGACCAAGGAGCATCTTGATCATATATTATACACGTAACTTTGAATGTTGTATTTAATTGTAAAATTGTTTTGTAATTGTAAATAAGCGCACATCGGCCATTTTCCTTCAAAACAATCTGGGATGTATTTGGACGGTTGTCAATGTCAGAACTCTGCATTTAACTACTAAAATTTCTACGTTAAACACACAATTAGTTCATATTTCTATTATTGCGATTTTACGAACTACCTACCTTTAATACTAATGCACAGGCATACATCCGAGGCCCGTCATATGTTGGAGATGGCCGAGTTGTTCAGATTGAAGCCAATCGAAACCGTTTTACAAGCAAGAGCTGTCACAAATACAACCTTCAAATAAAGGGACAGAAATTCGGACTGAGCTAAATATATTACCCGGCTATTGTCCAAATATTACAACAATAATCGGAATAAGACCAAGCGTTTTCTTCAGTAGTTTAATGGTCTTGTTTTTGATAATTACGGTACCATTTGAACTTTATTGTTATATCATGTTTCAGCTCTTGAGTTTTTTCCCGAAATTGTTTTTTTACTGTTCTGAAATAAAATGCCTTTTTGTTTCATCTTATTTTAATCCAACTTATATATGATTTCTAGTTCAATGGAATATGAGAAATAGGATATTTTAGAACGCGAATGTGTACAATGGACATGCGTTTGAGGAAAACGTGATTGGAATTATATACAGTCGAAACTCGCTTTGTCGAACTCTATTATCTCGATGATCTGGTTATGTCGATTTTTTTATATGTTGAAAGTGAACAAAAAAGTGTGCAAAATGCCCGGCTAGAACACACCTGTCTCAGAAATTCTTAGGTAGAACGCCACCGGCTCGCAAACTACCTTGTAGGGCCCTCTCGGCTCGAACACTCCCGACTCAGATTCTCTCGGCTCTTATAATCCCGTCTCTGACCATACAAACTTGGCTCTCCCGACTCGGACCCTCACGGCTCGAACACTCCTCTCGAGTCGAATAATCCTGACATTCCTGTCTTGCACACTCCGGACTGAGGCTCTCTCGGCTTGGACACTCCCTTCTAGGGCCCTGTTGACTCAAATTCTCCCGGCCAAGACACTCATGTCTCGCACACTCCGACTCTCTCGGCTCGGACATTCTCGTCTCAGACTCGCTCAGCTCGAACACTCTTAGCTCGGACTCGCATAATTGGAAACACTGGAGTTGGAAGCGCTGTTTGGTGGAAGTTGGTGGAAGTGGTCCAGATTGTGTGCACAATAATAGTGAAACCGTTAATTATGAAGTACAAGTGTTCACTAATTGAATAAATGTCTTGACAATAAAACAGTGTCCCTTAGATCAAATAAACGGAAATATATATGTTATCGATGCGAATGTGCTAGTAAAATATATTTTAAAACAAATAATAAAAAAGGACATTGGACAATGGAAGGTTTTCAAAAGAAGGGTTGGAGTGTCGGGGATTTTGGCAGGCACGCCATGGAAACATTCTGATTAATCAGTATAACAAAGCGTTATGTTATTAAGCGCATGTACATCTAAAGTATACTAATACAGCGCTTCTGAGTGACAATGACATTCACCAAGCTTTACAGAAATGCTAATCAGCATGAAATTAAAGTTAATCGGCTTCAACATTTCAAATTTTATATCTGACCAGTAAAAGCCCTTGACAAGATTTCAAGATTTATTTAGATCATGGGTTATTACAACCATGTGATCAGAACAATAACGCTTTAACAAACAATTAATTAAACATATATATATATATAAACAAAGTGGACATATATTACATACAGTTTCCTATAATAGGAAATACTAAGACAAATAAGTCGTATTGTTTTTAAAGGAGAATGACTATTTGACATTAGATAAAAGGGATTTACAAAATATAGCCAGTTTAATAAGTTCTTTTTTTTGTTTTTACTGTTCATTAATTGATCTAACTTAATACAATTAGAGTTACGACAAAAGTACAATTTAATATTTTTCTTTCTATCGTCTGAAAAATGTTGACATTCAAACAAGTAATGAAATTCATCACCTAAACTATTACTACTACACAAATGACATGTTCTACGAAATCTCTCAACATTTTGACCACGCCCTACTTCAATAGGAAATTTGTGATTCATAATTCTAAATTTAAGCAAATACAATGAAAGATTCTTGGGTAGTATATCAATATAGCTTTCAAACCCAAAATCTTTTTTGTATACTTTAAACATTTGACATTTTGATGAATTTGAAACAATACTATACCAATTTTGAATAAATTGCTCAGATAATCTGTTTTTAACCATATTTTTAAAAACAATAACACTATTAACCTGTTGTAAATCAAAGTACAAAAGCCTAGTTTTAGCTTGTATAGAAATTGATTTTAAACCAAGTTCACCATAAATCATACAATTAGGGGTACACTGTTTTAAATTTAGAATGAGTTTACAATATTTTAACTGAAATTGGTCTAATATCTTGAGATCCTCCATAGCCCATACCTCTGAACCATATAATAATATTGGTACAATCATTGTATTAAACAAATACAATTGTAAAGAGTAAGCTAAGTTAAGTTTACGAGATTTCTTTTTAAGTGCAAACATTGCTTTACGAGCTTGATCTACCAAAAGTTTTTTAGTTTTAGTAAATTTACCATTGTAGCTAAACATAACACCAAGATACACAAACTCATCAACAATATCTACTTTAGCGCCATCATAGTAGAAATCCTGTTCTTTCAGTAATGTTCTCTTAGACTTACAAAAAACAATAACTTTAGTTTTACTAGGATTAACTTTTAAATCCCACATATTACAATATTCTAGCATGGCATTCAATGCCGCTTGCAAGTCGGCGTGAGATTCGGCGAGAATAACTGTGTCATCAGCATTAAGTAATATATAAAGACGTAGGTAAACATCTACATCATCATCACTTAAACATTCAAAGGTACTTTTAGAAAAAGTTTCAAGCCCTTCAAACCTACTTGACATAAACTGAGTCAAATCATTAAGAAACAGAGAAAATAGTATTGGGGAAAGGTTCTCACCTTGCCTAACACCAGCTTGACTACTAAAAAACTCTGATAATGAATTACCAACTTTAACACATGACTTAGCAATATCATACATACTATTAATTATCTTAATATATTTACCATCAATATTATTTTCTAAGAGTTTATGCCACAAAGCTATTCTATTAACACTATCAAATGCTTTCTTATAATCAATAAAGGCATAGTAAAGTTTTCTACCTTTCATTAAATAAAAATCAATCAAGATTTTCAAAGAAAAAACATGATCAATGGTACTATAATTTTTCCTGAAGCCAGCTTGCTCCTCACAGAGTAAATTGTGGTTAACCAGGATCTGTTATTTAGGACAGTCGTAAATAATTTTCCCATGCAACTTAAAATTGTAATGCCTCTATAATTATCCGGGTCATTGATGCTACCCTTGTTTTTATAAATTGGGAAAATGATGCCTCTACTCCAAACCTCTGGAAATACTCCAGAATCAAAAATGAAATTAAATAGTTTGCAAACAAGTAATAAGAAAGACTCACTTCCATTATACTTAAGATATTCGTTTAAAATATTATCAAATGAAGAAGGACATTTATTATTTTTCAAGCTGTGTACCGCTTTTCTAATTTCATCAATACTAAATACCATATTTAATTCCTCATTATTGCCCGGGATGGAATCAAAAACAATTTCTGAATACATATCTGCATCATTGGTTGACTGAAGTTTGATTTAACTTGACAAAGTGTTCATAAAATACATCTTCAGAAATGCTAGACAAGGTTTTCTTCTTTTCATCGCAATATTTATTTAATAATCCCCAAAAAGCTTTGGGATCAGAATTACGAAGATTTTTTAACTTTTTATTTACATTCCCTTTGAAAGTATTAATTTTCTTATTCATTAATTTCTTATAAGACTTACTATTGTTAGCTAAGGAAGCAAAATTTTCATTTGTTCTATTAAATCTGTACTTATTTTTACTTTTAATATAATTAGCTCTAGCAACTTTACAATCATTATCATACCATTCTTTCTTAAAGTGTTTACGAACAGGTGTTTTATTAACAATTTTCTTTACTAACAACAATTGAGATTTATCAGCAGCATTAGTTAAAATATTAGAAACACTATTTGTCAAATGATTAACAACATCAACAGTATACTGCTTACTAATACATAAGCTATCTATTTCATCTGCCAAAGCAGTGATCTTTAACTCATCAATGTGACTTACAAATTGATTTTTTGCATTATTATCCCATATTGGTCTTTTTACAACATCATCAGTGGAATCAACAACATTTTTAACATGGTCAGAACTTAAATTTAATACACACAAAACATATTCTTGCAAACCGGACGTGTGTTTCCGGTCATGTGTCCAGTGTTGAAAAAAAATCTCGTCTTACACCTCCCTGTAAGATGAGTCTCGCGCAACAACGCGCCATTACTTATTTCTTTTAATGTGTGGTTTATGAAACCTATATTACGCCATTTCAATAAAGCATAATCAAAAATACAAGTATGCAATACTTTTAATTAAAATTGAAAATCAATAATCGTAAAGGTGCGATTTTTTGAGGAACTATTTGACGTCAATAGTGACTTAAAATTACTGCGCTTTATGACAACATCGCACGCGCTTTTTGGTGAAATGTACAAAAGTGTGTTTTCTACGTCAATTTATTCACAAATTCATATATGAAAGAAAAAATATCAATCATGTTTTTCCGGTACGGATAGAAAAATCCGAGCCTCGGGCACGCTGCATGGCCGGTAACTCGGCAAGCCTCGTTACCGTCTTACGCGCGTGCCCTCGGGTCGGATTTTTCTATCCGTACCGGAAACACATGATAGATACTTTTATCCATCGACGCCTATTTCAGGCATTTTAACTTTCATACTTAAAATTTAATTAAATGTCTGGCAGGCTGCTAATGAAAACTAAATTATCATTCAAGTTGATGAAAGATCGGTTTACAATTGAAATCCGTCAGAAGAAATTGAAGACGGCATTATTAATCATTACAAAAGATACGCAAAAGCGTGGATCTTTACATAATACTTAATGACTAAATTACAAGGAAGTTGTTCATAGAAGTTTCATTTAAACTTCGTTCAAATCGGATGAGACATGTTCTGCAATAAAATCAGATTGAAATCTGTATTTCCAACACTTATTAGCTGAACAAATATTCCAATATGAAACATTATTGAATCTGGTTACATTTTGAAAATGGCCCCAATTTCACGAGCATTCTTCCAAAATAGCAGATTCAAGCTTAGCGACTATTTTTATTTTAGTTTAAAATGTGTGATGTTCTTTTCTTCATGAGTTTTGAAATACTATTAAAGATGATACAAATAAACAAAATATCATTTGGTAAGTTAGTTTTAAACAAGTAATTTAACTAAATAAATCTGTGATTCTATTTTTTTTTTTAAGAAATTAAAGCCTGGCATTTAGTACAGTCCAATGAGACTTGACAAATTTTAAAAAGCCCATTAAATAAATCTATTAAAGACCACAAGTGTTTTTTTAATTAACTATAGAAGTACATTTTTCTTTTCAAACTAATTTCCCAAATAGTCAATATAAGTGAAACGAAAATTATTTAATAAACATCTTTGCATGGGTTCAATGATTAAGTAATTACTTTCGCAAAACTATTATCTTTCATCCTGGGAAAAGTATTTTCAGCCTGGGGTATACGTAACAATAAACACATACTGCTAACTGTCCAACAATGTTGATCAACTGAGACATGTACAGTAAAGCAATACGTAACTTGCATGCACATATTTGGGTCAGTTTTCAATATTAAAAGGTCGCCCGACTACAGTTGGGGTGGTTTTCAATATAGGTCTGAATTCAATATAAGATTGATGTAGCTATTCGGATTTGTGTGATATAAATTACCAACATATATACACAATATAAATGTTAAAGATTGACTAAAATTGATAGTGTATACTACCCTTTATAAGCTTTTTAACGCGAGTCAACTTTTCACGCGATGAAGGGTCATTGATAAACAAACAATCGGGGTTAGTTTTCAACTTTAAACATTGATCAGCCATTGAAAATTTATCTCTGGGGACCACTGTCAGCGGGGTAAAAATAGCCGGATCCAAGTGCCATATTTATTACAACGCAAGTCATCACTTCAACGAGAGTATAGGAGGCCCATTTCTCTTTGAGGCAGTGTAATTTAATCATAAAGAACTTTAAACGTTAATATAACCATAAGGTTATCACGAAAAGTGCGTTTATTATCGAAATTCTGTTGAATAATATTAATGGAACTGAAGATACTTAGTATCAAATTATATCGTAGAGCATTTAGTTTTCATTGCTTTATTCAGACAAAGACTTTTTCAACGAAAGGTCACATCACTAGTGACAAACGAATGACCAGCTATTGTTGTCAAATAGTTTTCGATAAAATTTCATGCCATTTAGTTCGAAATTGCATTTAAAATTACAGCGCACCACTGTCCACTCCAGTGGATCACCCCAGTGTAACATAATATTGTAATTGTAGGATAGATGTTTATTCCTATGTATATACATGTATGCGAGTATAATGGTGGCATATTACAGCCGTAAGATAACCTGTACTCGTTCCCGAATTATTTCGCATCTAGTTTATATTTGCGAAACCTTTTTGGTAAGATAATTTTCATAAGACAAAAAACAGGCTTGAAAGTGCCCAAAACTGCCACCTGTTATCTTTTTAGTAGTGCAACAACAACAACAACAACAACAGGTTAACTAGTAATAGTTTGCAAATGCCACTTAACAAGTTGTATACCAACTGGTTAACTAGATAAGATTCGTGTTACCAGTTATCTATAAATGCATTTCCGACTTCTAGCAGTAACTGATTATCTAGTTATGATTTGCGAATTCCACTTAGTAAGTAACATGATAACTTGTTAAATAAGATTCGTGTTGCCAGCTATCTAGAAATAAATTTATACAACTAGTTATCTACTAATGATTTGCGAATTCACTTAGTAAGTGGTAACACGAATCTTACCTAGTTAACCGGTTATTATTTTGAAAGTAGGTCAAAAGGTCACATTGATATTACTTTCCCAAACTGTACACATGGTCGAAATGTCATTGTTGTAGGAATAAGGAAGAGGATCAAAAGGTCACAGTCAAGGTCATTCATGGACAAATATCAATGGTCTGGGTCTTGTGGTTTGAGATGAAGATTTTCATTTTTTTATTATATAAGCCTATAGGAAACTTGTGACCCCATTGGGCGAGCCAGTTTTGACACCAGGAAAATTGTTTGAGCAATATCTTGGTGAAGGACCACTGTAAGATGCTACATACAAAATATCAAGGGTCTGGGCCTAGAGATTTCAGACATGATTTTTCGAAGATTTCCCTGCTTCTATTCCCAGTCTGGGCTCTAGTGAGTTTGGTTAGTGGTCACCAAGCCGGAGTGGTGGAGTTTCTCTGGTTATTCCGGTTTTTACCACAACACAAGACCAGACTCAAGCACAACATCGTGCCAACGAGAGTGACTTTATTAGTATAAGTGATCATAACCTTGATGCGATAGGAAGGCGATAGTTCGATGATGAAAACACGACAATACCGTCACTATACGATTATGAAAACAAGATAGTACGATAATGAAAACACCACAGAACGATGATGAAAACGCGAAATTACGATGGTGAAAACGCGAAAGTACGATGGTGAAAACACGATAGTTTAAAAAATCGCATCATCATCATCGTACTGTCGTTAGCGTACTGTCGCGTTTTCATCATCATACTGTCGCGGTTTCACCATCGTAGTTTCGTGATTTCGCGTTTTCATCATCCTACTATCGAGTATCGCGTTTCAAGATCAACACATTCACAGGTGATGGTCCTAACGGCATTCCGTATTTTTAAGCCATAAAACATCAATTGACGAATGAAAATGAAAAACTGTAATCTGATCTTTAGTCAGCAGTCTTTCTTTTATCACTGTTTACCAGGCATTTACACAAAGATTGGCCCATCCCACGACTGTCAACATGTGAGAGTGCAGCTTTAAACAGAGATATTATTTAGAGCCATGTTTTTGCTTTATTTTACATGTTTTCTATTTACTTGATATTAAACATGTTTAATCTATTCAACGTTTTTTAAACTGTTTACTGGATTACAAAATTAAACTGACCTTTGACTGACTGTTGTTCTGTGATCCAGCATCACACTTTGTTTGCATCCTCGGCACCCCAGCGTATTCATACAATTATTTAGCTTGTGTTTCCGGTATGGATGGAAAAGTCCGACCCGAGGGCACGCGCGTTAGCCGGTAACGACTTTGACCGGGTTAGAGGTCACGCAGCGTGCCCGAGTGTCGGATTTTCGATCCGGACCTGAAAAACTGATTGTTTTTTTCTGGTATATCTAAAAGTATCAATTTGTTGAAAAACTGACGTAGAAAACGCACTTTTGTACATTCCACCAAAAATCGCGTGCGACGTTGTTTACTGACGTATAACGCGCAGTAATTCTAAATCATTGACGTCAAAAAGTCCTTCTAGAAACCGCATTTTTACGATTACTAGTATTTATTTTTAATTAGAATTATAAGTCTTGCAAACCTATATTTTTGATTGCGCTTTTTTTAATAGGCATAATATACGTTTCATAAACCATATAATAAAAGAAATAAGAAATGGCGTGTTGTTGCGCGTGACTCATCTTACATGGGGGTGGGGGTGTAAGACGGGTTTTTCCAGCACCAGGTCCCATGACCGGAAACACACGTGCTGTATGCAAGAATAACCTATATGATATAGGTTATCAATACGCTTGGGTGCCGAGTGCAGAGTATGTTTGTTCGGAAATTACTATTTCTTTAAAAGTAAACAAGAACAGATACATAAACGTAACCTATGACACTGTTCGGGCATATGCTGATGGATTTATAAATACTAAGATATATGCATCATTTAAGATGTTATCTGCTAGTTTCATGAGCTCTGAAGATTTGATATAAATGGGTAGGAAGCACCTGTTTTCTGTGTAGGATGTAACTGATTTCTGACCGGTGGTGTAAAGGTCACCTGAGAAATTTCCTACAAATTCATTTCCTATAACTAGAGTATATAGTTTCACTAAAATACTTAACAATATGGAATATCACTCTTTTTATATATTTTTGATTTTACAGTTAAACCATAAACATATATGGAAAAGTTTTTCAGAATTTCTGGACGTTTAAGTATAAATGAATAAGTTTCCTGTATCTTAATGCACCAGTCAATTGTAACCACGGCCCTCCCAGGTCCGGGGTATACCGGGGATAGCCGGGGAAATGGGCCGTGCTTTTACCTTTCAAGTGACCCCGCAGTGCCGGGTGAATGCGGTGGTTTTGTCTTCGCTTTAAATATAGCGGGGAATGGGCCTTACCTAGGGTCCCTGGGTGCGGGGGCATTTGACGGGGATTTTTACCCTCTGTGCGTCTCCGCAGAGCGGGGATTTTAACCGGGGTTGGCTGGACCGAAAGTCTAAGTCCCCGCTATTCCCCGGACCTGGGGGGCAGTGGTTACAATTGACTGGTGCATAAATACAGCTGGAAATAAGGTATATTTTAGATATATTTTTAAAACGTAAAACAAAGTCGACCATTTGTTGTTGTTGTTGTTGCTGTAGTTAATCGTGACGTCTTGTTTTATTTTAGTAGATTGTCACCAAAGAAGCTTCAATAAAATGACAGTAGTTTTCGAGAAAAAACAGGAAGCTGGCCCAGGGCGTGGCCAGTTTTGTCCCCAAGGGCATTACTTGAACAACCTGGTGGAGGACTATTACATGTTACATACAAAATATCAACGGTCAGTGCCTAGCGGATTCAGAAAAGAATAGTTTTCAAATATTTCCCTATGTAAGTATGAAATCAACTCGTCACCCACGGAGTGGGGCTAGTTTGATCCCTGAGGCAAAATTTGAACACGCTTGCTAGAAGACCACTTGACAAGATAACACACCAACTATCTAAGCTCTAGGCCTCTCATTTTTCAAGACGATTTTTAAAAGTTTTTCCTTTATGTTGTCATGGCAACCGGAGTTCTGCATGAAAATAATTTCTTTGAACAAATTTGAAAGGGCACCACCCAAGGAACATCCCTGTGAAGTTTCAAAATTAGATAGGCGTTTAAGGAGGTGATGTGTCTCTTAGACTGTAAATTTTGACTTTGCTGCAATGGCAATTGTTTGAATTTAATCAAAACTGCTTCACAGGCACTTATTTACAGACGGACGACGGAAAACGTGCTATAGCTTAAGCCTTTGGCCAGTAGAGCAAAACTGAAAATTGTTTTATCCACATTGAAATCTTTATTATACAATAACATAATACATTAGTACCAGTATGACAGCCATTGTCATAATTGACATTAAGAAGCTTAACATTCAACGTTCATGCAAGACATAACAACTATATATAATGGCACAAGTTGATAAAAGAAACGACATAAAACAGATAAAACCGGTATGCTGAATGCCCAGTTTTCTCTAAGCCGTGAATGTACAAAAATGGTAAAACTTAAGAACACATTTTAACACAAGCTATAGTTAGTTTCCGGTTAATATGCGGAAGACCCTTTAAACCGTCTGCGTCTTGTTTATTACTGAATATCATCTCAGTATCAATTTTACTTAAACAAACTGGAACGAAACGATCGGATTTATTTTTTGTTTTAAATCATTCTGGGGACTACATTTCTGCAATGCATGAAGCGCGGAAAATGGCATAAAGCCATTGCTTGATCAACTTATGTTGTTTGACAGACATCATCAGCGCAGGTTAAACAGTCAGTATTTATGTTATTTTTGACCGTACAAAATACGGCCGTATTTGACTGGAGTGGAATACGGACTACCGTATTTTGCGATGTATATTGGGTGTGTATTTTTGCTGGGTATATAATAAAATCGTGTATAATGTCAGGACTCGCGACAGATCCTAAATGTATTCATTATTAAGCCCCAACCTTTATGACCATACAGCAGAATTGATAATACATAAGCATTATCGAATAGTAGTTATCTTAATATTAAGTCAACAACAACAAAACATTATTTCAATAGAGCATTAATATAACATGTATCTAACAAAAAAAACTGCAACATCAACGTTATACATTTTTCTAATCAGATTGCAAGTCAAATTCATATTTAGACCAACATAAATAATAATTTTTACATAGATACATTGTTTAAAAATAGCAAACACAATATATAATTGTTTATGTTATAAGAAAACTTAACCCTAAACAGATCACTATGAAAACTAATTAATTGTATTTTTTTGCAATTCAAACGAATAAATGCCAACAAAGATACATTTATAATTATGAAAATGCTTTACTATAATCATCAAGCGCACACTACATTTAATTGGTTCTAAATAATAAGGCAATTTAAAACAAGAGGCCCAAAAGGGCATATGCTCTACTGGCATGGCTCTTGTGGTCATTTTCAATCCAGAGCATGTACGTTTGAGTAATAGGCAACAAATAAAATATTTGCTTTTAAAACTGTACTCATCGTCAAAATTTCATTTCTGTAGCTTTAAATATAAAAAGTCGGTCAAAGGTCAAAGTCAAGGACATCCGAGGACAACATTAATGCTTGTTTGCAAAACTGTTCACATGGTCAGAAACTTGCAATCTACTCTTAACAAATCCTTAACCCTAGCATGATTTCCATCTACTTGGCTCATGATAATCAGAATACTTTCCATCTACACTAAACATCATTAACACCAGCATGATTTCCATCTACTTGGCTCATGATAATCAGAATACTTTCCATCTACACTAAACATCATTAACACCAGCATGATTTCCATCTACTTGGCTCATGATAATAAGAATGACTTCAATCTACATTAAACAAATCTATTAACCCCAGTATGATTTCCATCTAAATGGCTCATGAATATCCGAATTACTTCCATCTACTCGAAAGAAATTATCAACCCCAGCATGATTTCCATCTACTTGGCTTATGAATATCAGAATAGTTTTCATCGACTCTTAAACCAATCATCAACCCCAGCACAATTTCCATGTTAGCTCATGAATATCAGAATTACTTCTATCTACTCGAAAGAAATTATTAACCCCAGCATGATTTCCATCTATTTGGCTCATGATAATCAGAATGACTTCAATCTACATTAAACAAACCATTAACACCAGCATGATTTCCATCGACATAGCTCATGGATATCAGAACGACTACCATCAACTCTAAACAATTATTTTAACCCCAGCATGATTTCAATCCGAATGGCTCATGAACATCAGAATTACTTCTATCTACTCGAAAGAAATTATCAACCCCAGCATGATTTCCATCTACTTGGCTTATGAATATCAGAATTACTTCTATCTACTCGAAAGAAATTATTAACCCCAGCATGATTTCCGTCTATTTGGCTCATGATAATCAGAATGACTTCAATCTACATTAAACAAACCATTAACACCAGCATGATTTCCATCGACATAGCTCATGGATATCAGAACGACTACCATCAACTCTAAACAATTCTTTTAACCCCAGCATGATTTCCATCTAAATGGAAATGGCTCATGAATATCAGAATTACTTCCATCTACTTGAAATAAATTATTAACCCCAGGATGGTTTCTATCTGCTTGACTTATGAATATCAGAATACTTTCCATCTACTTTTAAACCAATCATCAACCCCAGCACAATTTCCATGTTAGCTCATGAATATCAGAATTACTTCTATCTGGTACTCTAAACAAATCATTAACCCCAGCACAATTTCCATCATCTTGGCTCATGATTATCAGAATGCCTTTCATCTCCTCTAATTAAGTTATTAACCCCAGTATGATTTACATCTACTCTAAACAAATTATTAACCTTAGCATGATTTCATCTACTTGGCTCATGAATATCAGAATAACTTCCAACTACTCTTAAACAAATCATTAACCCTAGCACAATTTCATTCTACCTGGCTCATGAATATCAAAATGTCTTCTATCTTCTCGAAACAAATCATTAACCCCAGCATAATTTCCATCTACTTGGCTCATGAATATCAGAATGTCTTCAATCTTCTCAAATAATTAACCCCCAGCATGATTTCCATCTACTTGGCTTATGAATATCAGAATACTTTCCATCTACTCTTAAACAAATCATTAACCCCAGCATGTTTTCCATCTAATTGGCTCATGAAGTTCAGAATAACTTCCATCCACTCGAAAAAAATCATTAACCCAAGCATAATTTCCATTAACTTAGTTTATGAATATTAGAATGATTTCCATCTTATCTGATTTCTATCTATTTTTTATCCAGTAGTTACTTGTAGTAGTGACCAGTAGTTACCAGCATGACAACCATTACAATGATGACACCAACTACTTACTATTTTACAACTATACATACTGCCTACCCAGTCAGTTAGAAACACCAGCATGGCTTAACTGACATGGCTTATGAATACCAAAATGACTTAAATTGAGTTACTTCTTTGCCAGTCATAAACACATCAGCATGACTTCAAACTGTATAGCTCATGAATATCAGAATTACTTTACATAGGTACTTCTCGAAATTTATAAACACCAGCATAAACTCGACTATAGAGTTCATGAATATCCAAATGATCAATAGATCTACTTCTTCCTAGTCAAAATCATCAGCATGACTTCAAACACCAGAGTTCTTGAATATCAAAATGACTTCACTAGATCTTCGCTAGTCATAAACACCACAATGGCTTGAAACTATATAGCTCATGAACATCAGAATGGCTTGAAACTATATAGCTCATGAACATCAGAATGGCTTGAAACTATATAGCTCATGAACATCAGAATGACTTTAAACTATTATAGCTCATGAACATCAGAATGGCTTGAAACTATATAGCTCATGAACACCAGAATGGCTTGAAACTATTATAGCTCATGAACATCAGAATGGCTTTAAACTATTATAGCTCATGAACATCAGAATGGCTTGAAACTATATAGCTCATGAACACCACAATGGCTTGAAACTATATAGCTCATGAACATCAGAATTTCATCCATAAGATTTAGTTCACATCAGCACGAATTCAGAACTCACGAATGTCGAAATGACTTCAATAGATCTATTTTTTTGCTATTGAAGATCATTCAATCAAGCGAAAGCTCATGAATATCACATGAACAAAAAGAAAGAAGGAATTTATTTTTGACTCGGAGAGGGTCAAGAAATGCAAAAAAACGGTTGCAAAATAGCTTCCATTGGATAAAGTTTCCCGCTGGAAATAAGCGAGTTATAGGATACGAACTAGAGATTGCTTTTTTGAAAAAGCGCATGTCTCCCCCATTGTGTGGTCGTAGGTGAGAAATAATCAATGATGGATCCCAAAATCAATAGGGGCCATCAACTAGTCATGACTAACTGGCATACCAAGTATGAAGTTCCTGGGTGTAAACGTTCTTGAGTTATTGAGCAGAAACCGGTTCTTCACCTCAAGGTCAGTGACCTTGACCTTTGACCAACTGATTGCAAAATCAACTAGACATCATGACCAACCTCACTTCAAAGTTTGGTGAACCTAGATCAAAGCATTCTCCTGATATTGCACGGAAATATTTTTTTTTAGAGGTCACAGCGACGTTGACCTTTGACCTTGTGACCCCCCAAAATATAGGAGTTTTCTAAACCTCATGATCAACCTCCCTACCAAGTTTGGTGAACCTAGGTCAAACCATTCTCAAGATATTGAGCGGAAATGTTTTTTACATTGGGGGTCGCCGCGACCTTGACCTTTGACCTAGTGACCCCAAAAACAATAGGGATCTTCTACACCTCATGACCAACCTCCCTACCAAGTTTGGTGAACCTAGGTCAAACCGTTCTCAAGATTTTGAGCAGAAATGTTTTTTATATTGGGGGTCGCCGCGACCTTGACCTTTGACCTAGTGACCCCAAAAACAATAGGGATCCTCTACACCTCACGACCAACCTCCCTACCAAGTTTGGTGAACCTAGGTCAAACCATTCTCAAGATATTGAGCGGAAATGTTTTTTACATTGGGGGTCGCCGCGACCTTGACCTTTGACCTAGTGACCCCAAAAACAATAGGGATCCTCTACACCTCACGACCAACCTCCCTACCAAGTTTGGTGAACCTAGGTCAAACCATTCTCAAGATATTGAGCGGAAATGTTTTTTACATTGGGGGTCGCCGCGACCTTGACCTTTGACCTAGTGACCCCAAAAACAATAGGGATCCTCTACACCTCACGACCAACCTCCCTACCAAGTTTGGTGAACCTAGGTCAAACCATTCTCAAGATATTGAGCGGAAATGTTTTTTACATTGGGGGTCGCCGCGACCTTGACCTTTGACCTAGTGACCCAAAAAACAATAGGGATCTTCTATACCTCATGACCAACCTCCCTACCAAGTTTGGTGAACCTAGGTCAAACCATTGTCAAGATATTGAGCGGAAATGTTTTTTACATTGGGGGTCGCCGCGACCTTGACCTTTGACCTAGTGACCCCAAAAACAATAGGGATCTTCTACACCTCATGACCAACCTCCCTACCAAGTTTGGTGAACCTAGGTCAAACCATTGTCAAGATATTGAGCGGAAATGTTTTTTACATTGGGGGTCGCCGCGACCTTGACCTTTGACCTAGTGACCCCAAAAACAATAGGGATCTTCTACACCTCATGACCAACCTCCCTACCAAGTTTGGTGATCCTAGGTCATGCGGTTTTCCAGTTATCGATCGGAAACGAAGTGTGACGTACGGACGGACTGACGGACTACCGGACTGACGGACAGGGCAAAAACAATATGTCTCC
Organism: Mya arenaria; assembly: GCF_026914265.1. Taxonomy (NCBI): domain Eukaryota; kingdom Metazoa; phylum Mollusca; class Bivalvia; order Myida; family Myidae; genus Mya; species Mya arenaria. The sequence goes on from NC_069133.1 coordinate 22,338,748, forward strand.
CCCAGAGAGGGGGAGACATAAATATTCAGTTAAAGTATATAACATTCTTCTAGAATTGGTAGGGGAATTAATTCGTGTTTTCACCAATAATGATGTACCTTAATAATTAGATCAATTGCCTTTGTTTTTCATTAGTGTATAAAAGTTATGATTCTGTGCACAAAACTTGTCAATATTGCCAAAATATAAAATTTTAACATGCAAACTTATTTTACCATAAAAAGCTCACGAAATATAAATAAATAATTAATATTAACAAATAAAAACTACTAAGAGAAACAATATTCTTGTAAAACACACTCATTCTTTTCCTGTTTTAAAATCATGTCCGAACTTTACACAGAAAACTAAATTCTAAAAAGGGATATTTAATTTTAAACTTTAATTTACTTTCCTAATCATATTTTTTACTTAAGCAAGAGCCTAAAGATACTATCAAATTGTTCAATTCTTTTTCCTAAATATATGACTTTTTAATCTTATCGAACAATATATCATACACATTATTAATATAAATGAATAAATAGGAGTATAGGAATAAAACATGAGATATTGTTCGTAATTGTGATGTTTAAACATGCATTTTTTTCATTTTATTGGGAGTTTATTTTAAAAACAAACCATTTTTCATCAATATGACTGTCTCTTTTCAAAAATAATGTTAAATAATCATGATGTCATCATGATATTGGAGTTACATCCCATCCCAATGGTTTATTGATTCAAAGTTTTCTGTGCAAAACAGTTGTAAGTGCAGTTACAACCGTTTTGCACAAAAATAAATTGCCATTTTCAGATACAACCTTTTGACAAATATGGCTTTATATACATTTATCCTTAGATTACAGAGCTAATTTTTTGGGATATTATGGAGGCTTGTAAAAAAGGTTAAAAAATATGAAAATATCACTTTTGGAAAAAAGGTCAGTTACAACCGTTTTGCGCTAAGCCCGCGAATTGTGACATATTTTCAAGACCCATAATCCAGGCATGCATGGGCAGATCTGGCTGGTTTTCAAAAGGAACCGAGTTCTAATATATATCTAAATACTGTACAAGTTTCATCGAGATACAATCAAAACTGAAGACTGTATCGTGTTCACAAGCTAGTGTTTACACAATAGCATTTTTTATACTATCAAGGGCCATAATCTAGGCATGCGTGGGCGGATCTGGCTGGTTTTCGAAAGGAATCGAGCTCCAATGGATATCTAGATACTGTACAAGTTTCATCGAGATACAATCAAAAATGAAGACTGTATCGTGTTCACAACCAATTGTTTACACAATAGCATTTTTATACTATCAAGGGCCATAATCTAGGCATGCATGGGCGGATCTGGCTGGTTTTCAAAAGAAACTGAGCTCTAATGGATATCTAGATGCTGTACAAGTTTCATCGAGATAAAATCAAAACTGAAGACTGTATCGTGTTCACAAGCAATTGTTTACCGACGCACGAACGCACGGATGCACATACTACGTACACATTACCACCATCGCATAAGCTCTTCTGGCCTTTGGCCAGTAGAGCCAAAAAAATGAAGGTAAAAGTGATAAATGTGATACGGTTCACTTTTTATATCTTAAAGCAGAATATTACAACAACTTCAAATGTCTGCTGAAAAAATCAGAGACGCAAAACTGCAAATCTTGATTTTAACAACAATGTATTAATGATTACATTATAATTGCTGTATTTGTTTCGAGTAACTAGAGGTACGTTTATAGTTTGCTAAAAGCAATGACATATAACGCCTATGTTTAATAACAAAACAAGAGCTGTTACAGTAAGTGACGAATGCCCCGGAGTCAGGGGCAGTTCCAAGAATTGACATTAGAGAGGGCGTAACTCAGGGACACAACCTTTTGAAATGCATCCCTCCCTCCGAACCGAAATGGGTATGGCAAGGGGGTTTGAGGTTACTTCCCCAAGACAATTTGAACGATTTCTAGTCTGATATAGACTTTATTACGTTGTTAGTGAATTATTTAGGTAAACGGCATGACCATGACCGTATTGAAAACCTATATTTATGGTATCCATTATCAACAGGGGTCATCCACTGGTAATGTTCAAACTGCCTACCAAGTATGGCTTCAATAGTGTTAATCACTAATTGCCCTAAACCTTCACCCACTGACTTAACATTCAATAGGGTTTACCTACTAGTATGACCTGAACCTGCCTCGCAAGTATGAGGTCCTTGGGCACCAGCTTTTTTCAGTGATTGAATGGACACGGATTTTCACCTGAAGGTCACTACAACTGGACCTTTGATCCAATGACCGCAAAAACAATAGGGTTTATCTACTGGTCAATAGGCCTTCCTACTAAATCCAAGGTCGCTTGACCCAACGTTCTTCAGTAATTGATAGGAAACGGAGTTTCAGATCAATGTCACCACGATCTTGACCCACTAACTTCAAAATCAATAGGGACACTGCTGCCGCAAACAATATACGTTTAGGGTCATGACCAAACGGATTGCCAAGTTTGAGGTCCCTTGGCCAGTTCACAAGTTATTGATCGGAAACCGTGGGGATGGACGGGCAGATGGTCCGATATCTATATGCCTTCTTTCGGGAGCATAAAACATAATTATGTCACTGCGGACTGTGCAACACAATAGTAGTATAAAAGTAAGAGGAGCAAGAGCAAAGTTACCCTAGGGTAACATTTTGCTCCAAAGTCTATAAGAGGAGCAATGTTACGTTTTTTCAAAGAACACATATTGTGTATGGGAAACAACTCGTACATACGAGGATAAGCTTTGGGAAACAACTCGTACTCGCGAGGATAAGCGTAAGTACAAAAGTTGCCTCCCGATTTTCATATATGAATTAAGTCATAGTTTTTTCTTAAGAGTACAAATGTAAACACGATATATCATGGTTTAGTGATTTTTTGTGTATAAATGAAACGGCGGTTTACGGTTTGGCTTCATTTGCGATCGTATGATACATCTGGATGTTTTTACTCCCCTCATATGTGTTTCCTCGAATGTTTTTACTCCCCTCATACGTAGTTTCATATATGAATTAAGTATGGTTAGGATACCCCGGAGAATGTACATTTTCTTACTCACTGGTTAATGTGTGCTACACATCAATTAACATGACACAGTTTTAAAAGTTTATTTCACCTGCTGTGAAAAAAACGTTCCCACGGTGTAAATAATGATTTTATTATGAAATAAAATTATGAAAAAGTGACACTGGCATTTAAAATATTTGGCACTCTTTTCATACAATAAGATTTATAGGTTAATTACATCGTTGTTTGTGAAAAAAGACGTTATTATATCTTGAAATGAGTTGTATAATGTTGTATTTAAACATTACATTACCATAAATTTGTTTATCTTCAATACAGACGAAAAATGATTTATTTAAAACCCCGTTTTTGAATGTCACTGTGGTAACCCATTTTTTAATTAAAAATAATTTATTTTGGGTTACGATATGTTTTGCATTTATGAGGTAGAATTCTGTTTCACAATCACTTGTGTAAAAATCTTCGAACTAAAACATGTCACAAGATTATCAAGTGTTGATTTCGCAATTATTAAAAACTCAAGTGGAAGTAACCATGTTACTTCAAAAGGTATGGTATTGTTTCACTATTATACGGGAGATTTAAAATATGCTTTTATTTAACATGAACAGTCTTTAAAAACTTTAATTTTACTTTCTATGTTATATGAATTCCATTTTCAGTTACAACCTTGTTTTAGAGTACATCCATACTTTAAATGCTTGTAGATTGAATCAGTGCCTATTTCTTTATTGTAACTTTTTTTCAGACTACCGCCTTGGAGAAGGGTTAAATGTGTGTTAGACATCAGTCACAATGACACAGTTTTAAAAGTCTATCCCACCTACTGTGAAAAAGAACGTTCTCACGTTTTAAATAATGACTTTTATTATGAAATGAAATTATGAAATAGTGACACTGACATTCAAATAATTGGATGGTGGTGTCGATAAGACGTCCTATTCTAACAAATAAGATATATAGGTTAATAACATCACAGTTTGTGAAAAAAGCGTTATTATATCATCAAATAAAATTGTATAACGTAGTATAATTTAAACATTACATTACCATAAGTTTGTTTATCTTCAATAGAGACGAAATTGATTTATTTTAACAACCCACATTTTTTGAAAAGTCACTGTTGTAATAATTTTTTAATTAAAAAATAATTTTGTTATGATTATGGTATGTTTTGCATTTATGAGTTAGCATTCTGTTTAACAATCACTTCTTTAAAAAAACTCGAGTGGAGAATGATGTCGCGCAACACGGAGTTCAATGTTGTGATTTCACAGTTATTGAGAACGCAAGTGGATAATTCCATTTTAATTCAAAAGGTATGTTATTGTTTCACTATAATACGAGAGAGTTGAAATATGCTGTTGAAACATTATATGAACAGCCTTTAAAAAGCTTATTATATTTTACTTTTTATGTTACATGAAGTCCATCTTGATGTACAACCTTGTTTTAGAGTACACCCATATATTAAATGCTAGATTATTGAACTAGTGTCTATTTATTTCATTCATTATTAAGTTGTTAGCTTTTATTGTAACTTTTTCAGAACGTCGTTTTGGAGAATAATCTCCAAGCACTAAAATCCGACATAGCTGTTTTAAAACAGCAACTGAGTAGTGCTCAGCAACAACTGAATGTCGCTGAGCAAGTAAGTAGTTTTCACTGTTATTTAACGGACTTTGTGATTATAATTTGGTTTACTGAATTATTAAACAATTTCAAAGTCATTTCCATTTCGCTGTAAGAGTGACATTGGATACATATTATGCCATAATCCAGTTAAATACATGCATACATTGACTTATTTTCTTAATTTTAATTAAGTAACAACTTGTTTGCCATACCAACCACTTTTTAAATTATTTTTTTTTACTTTAGCGTGACGATGAGATATTTGGGAGACACCCGCTTCTACCATTAACACTCTATCTGTGTGTCGTTTTTATTTCAGTTACAATGTGTCAGTTCACAAATGACAGACGTTCACAAAGAACTAAAAGTAATAAAAGAGAGGTGGGTTTTTTTTGTTAATTTTTTTAAGTAAGGATTACACGAATTAGAAAATAGAACATTTTTTAAAAAAATGCAACAACTTATCAAAAGTAATTAACAGTGAACAAACATTAACATGATACTAAACTTTCAATTTAAAAATACCCTTTTATACCAAATAATACTGTTATTGGTAGTAAATTGACACAATGATTGTAGAATAAATTTAATAGTAAAGAATGTAAAATGAATATGACAATGCTATGAGGAAAAGACATGTTGACATGCAAAAAAAAACTATATGGACATAGTATATGAGCTAACATTATATGGCATGCAAAAATATATGAGGTAGTATACGAGGTTATTATATTAAGAAGAATACATGAAGCATAATATAGAAGTGGAACATATGAGGTAACATATGACATGAAAAACATATGAGGTAGTATATGAGGTTATTATATGAAGCAGAATACATGAAGCAGAATATATGAGTGAAAAAAAAATATCCACAAAAGATGAAATAAATGAAAATTTGATTTTATTGCAGTTTGAAGAAGAACAACAAAGTATGCAGACTGTCTCCAGTATGTACAAAAAAAATGATATATTTTCCATTATTATAATGCATGTTCCAAGTTTTATTCAAACTATCTTAAACTGTTTTTTTGAGTTTAGGTTTTTCAATACTTTGTTTAAAAACAATAACAATATTTTTTAGATTTAAACTTGAATTTTCTTTTTTGTAGCACATTAATTGTCTACATGTATAACAATAGAAATAACATACATCACACTATGATAATAAAAAAGTATATTATTAAGGTGCACATTTACACATGATTGTGGGTTTTTTTGCAGATGTCGAGGCTTGAGCCAACAGTAGTCCTCCAAAGGCTGGATGACTTTACTTTCACCCTATCAATATGTACCTCAAATACAACAGGAGACAGGAGGGATTGACGAGGACACAGGAGGCTGGGAGGAGTGCTGAGGAGGCTTAAATGAGTGTCTAGTAGTGTTTTCCAAGCATTTGAGAAACGTGAGGGTTGCTATGTGCGCATGCCTTTAACAAATATACTTGTGTCGAATCAAAGTCAGTGTCCGGCGACATACCGTTGACAGATCTGCATTTATAATGGAACGAAACGAGAATGAAATTCGTCTATATTCGTGCGTCAAATGAAGGTACTTTTTTTTTCCTGGAGAAATCTGTTGCACCATTTACGAGTATGGCATACCTGCGCGTATTATTCCTACACATGTATATGCTGCGAGCAAACGTTTCAGGATCGGAAAACATTTTTGCTGCATTTGAAGAAAAAACTTGGTACAAACCCGCGCGGTTAATGGATCTACTATAAAATCAAGTGTCATTAAGTTTTCAACCTCAGTGAATGTTTGGATGACAAGTAGTCAAGTCGTACATTAGTGGGAAAAAATGGATCTATTGGATACACGAAAATATAAGATGAGGAGAAAAAGTAGTGCCTCTCGAAACAGACATGAGCCTCTCTCCAAAATGTATATACGGATGGTTCTCCCGGCAGAACAGATGACAGCTATCGCCAAAAGCATGCTTGACCGTCAGTCGAAACCTAAAGGGACTTGGATTGACTTGGAATTACAAAGAATGAAAGAAGTCAGCAAAAAACGAAAAGGCAAAGTGCTCAGTGCGGGTGTTATCGGTAATAAGGGCAACAAGAAACCTAGAAAGGTGGCACCATCTGGACAGAAAACGCCGAGACAAACTTCAGAAAAGTCCGAAAACATCGTTACCATCGGGCAGGTATAAAGCTGAAGGTTTCACTCACTCCTCCTCATTAGCGCTTAAGGATTTTGTTGCGATGCACCAGTGTGATATTTGTTTGAAAAGTTTCGGAAGACGCGATAATATGTTGCGACATAAAAGGTCTGCGCATTCAAACGAAGATTCGGATGAAGACGCTATGTCTGACGTTACTGACCAAGAGGATATTTTTGGATCTGTTGATGAAAACGAGTCTGAAAACAGCGACGACGACATGTCTGTAACCACGGAGAACTCTTCGGGTATTGATCCTTGGCAAGAGGTTGTCGATGAGGCTTTTCAAGAGTGTCAATCGCAGTATGAGGACGAAGTGCGTGAACTTATGCAGGATGATACCGACCTTAGTGAAAGCGAAGCCAAGAAGGATGTCTTTGAGGATATGCGAGGTACTTACAGAAAGGCCTTGATGAATAGTTTTGGGGCAAAGCTGATGTGGTTTGACTCTATCAAGCGAGATACCATCTATAAGACCATAAAGAAAACAGTTAATCAACTTAAAGAAACAGAGACGAACAGGAAGCCGTAAAGTACGCCATCCTTAAGCGGAGATTTCTGTTCGATAAGTTATTGGACAGTTACGACGTTCCTCAGTTGGATGCAGAGCAAGAGGAAGAAACAAAACAGTGAAAATCATTCAAAGATACTTTAATTCGTTCGGACTAGAGTGCTTTGGGAAATTGTTTTCAATCCTCACACAATGCAGAATACAGACGCCATTTAATTCCATAACACAACTGTATCTGATAGTTTTGCAACGCGTACTTGTTTTTAAGTAAAATAAATGTCTTTAATGATGTAAAATAAAATGTCTAATAATACGAAACGGAGTTGTTCTTGTGTGTTTTAGTTGTAGTTTTATTTATGTTTTAAGCGTTTTCCATATATAAACAAGACAAATGTTGATGCTGGGTATCAAAGACGCCGCCAGATCAGTTAAAAATAATAATGAATGCATTAAAATATTATGTTAATATTGTATTCAGTCACACCTCTTAGTTTGTAAAAAGGTGTGCTAAAAATTAAACATCTCAACTGTCCAAATAATAAACTCATTTCATTGTACTGAGCATTAGGTTTAAAGCTACAATTACTACAAAATTAAATCAAGTAAGTTTTATATCTGGTTACAATTCATACATACTACATAAGTAATATTCTCGATGACATTTTATTACCCAGCTTGTATGTCTACAGGTTATATTCTATTTTTATATCTCTATGTTATATGCGTTTACTAACACATTAATTGTGTATGTCATCTGCAAGAGTGCAAATCCTTCTTCGCCTTTGATATCTGCAACACTATATCTATAATATGCGTTTAAATCTGCGCCCGTAACCAGACTGCTGTAAATGTGCCTTTTCGACTAGTGCTTCGAGTTCTTTTTTCAATCCTAGTTTGACTATTGTTATCAATTTTAAAATAAAGCGAACTTTGCTGATTATATCCTTGTACAACATTGCTTGCCATTTCTTGGTGAAAAATATAGGGAACCAATAGCGAGAAATGTCTATAATACTTCCGACCATCGTGAATTAAAACTCTGCTAGCAATCACGCGATCTCCGTCGGATTGTTTCAATCGAACACATCCATGATATTTGATAAACTCAACGCTCAAATTTTTTTGTTGTATTTTATACCTGTTCTTATAATACTGATACTGCATATTATCTTAGCTCTTACTTAAAGATAAAAAAATATCAATTTACCTTCTGTTTGGTTTTCTGATTTTCCTAAAGCTATAGAATGGACACGTCTAAAGAAAAGGGTAAACCAATCAGGTCTCTCTTACAGATCACATAACCCTACATGGGAAAGGGGGGGGGGGGTAGCTAAATGTATAGAATGGAGAAGTCTAAAAAAGAGGTCAACCAATCAGGTCTCGCTTACAGTTAACATGATCCTTCATGTTCCCATATGAAATTTTCGTCGGCCCGGAACTACGTTGACTAATTACATGTTAATTGAATCCAATGAATAATTAAGAAAATCGAATGTATGCAATTTAAGTTAAATATGTTGTGCTGCTCTAACGAGGTCATCCTAACAGACATATTGATATAAATATATATTGCTTAAAGGTAGATCTAGGGTTCTTCAATACATGTTTCGTGGAATGCATACGTGTGACAATACGAAACATCAAGTCTGTTACACGCTTCACGTTTTATATAGTTCAATATAGCGTATTATAGTCAGGTCTGGCTATACAGAAAAGATGCGCTCTGTTGAACCCTTCTATATCTTTATAAGTCCGCCATCTTTATTAATTACTTTCCAACGGGAAACGAGGCTCTCCCCGAACACTTAAACAAGATCCTGACTCCTTCCTCCGTCACTCAGAGGGCCTCCTGACCCCCTCCACAAACTTCCTTAGTCACTCCGAAGGCCTCCCGATACCCTCCTCAAACCTCCGGAGTCACTCCGAGGGCCTCAAAATATCCTCCTCAAACCTCCGGAGTCACTCCGATGACCGTCTTACCCTTCCTTGAGCCTCGTTTCCCGTTGGAAAGTCTCGACATCTGCAAAAAAACCCACAAGCATGTGTAAATGTGCACCTTAATAATATACTTTTTTCTCATATGCATAATGTTTAAAATGACAGCATTTTTTATTATCATATTGTGATGTATGTTATTTCTATTGTTATACATGTAGACAATTAATGTGCTACAAAAAAGAAAATTCAAGTTTAAATCTAAAAAATATTGTTATTGTTTTTAAACAAAGTATTGAAAAACCAAAACTCAAAAAAACAGTTTAAGATAGTTTGAATAAAACTTGGAACATGCATTATAATAATGGAAAATATATTATTTTTTTTGTACATACTGGAGACAGTCTGCATACTTTGTTGTTCTTCTTCAAACTGCAATAAAATCAAATTTTCATTTATTTCATCTTTTGTGGATATTTTTTTTTCACTCATATATTCTGCTTCATGTATTCTGCTTCATATAATAACCTCATATACTACCTCATATGTTTTTCATGTCATATGTTACCTCATATGTTCCACTTCTATATTATGCTTCATGTATTCTTCTTAATATAATAACCTCGTATACTACCTCATATATTTTTGCATGCCATATAATGTTAGCTCATATACTATGTCCATATAGTTTTTTTTGCATGTCAACATGTCTTTTCCTCATAGCATTGTCATATTCATTTTACATTCTTTACTATTAAATTTATTCTACAATCATTGTGTCAATTTACTACCAATAACAGTATTATTTGGTATAAAAGGGTATTTTTAAATTGAAAGTTTAGTATCATGTTAATGTTTGTTCACTGTTAATTACTTTTGATAAGTTGTTGCATTTTTTTAAAAAATGTTCTATTTTCTAATTCGTGTAATCCTTACTTAAAAAAATTAACAAAAAAACCCACCTCTCTTTTATTACTTTTAGTTCTTTGTGAACGTCTGTCATTTGTGAACTGACACATTGTAACTGAAATAAAAACGACACACAGATAGAGTGTTAATGGTAGAAGCGGGTGTCTCCCAAATATCTCATCGTCACGCTAAAGTAAAAAATAATAATTTAAAAAGTGGTTGGTATGGCAAACAAGTTGTTACTTAATTAAAATTAAGAAAATAAGTCAATGTATGCATGTATTTAACTGGATTATGGCATAATATGTATCCAATGTCACTCTTACAGCGAAATGGAAATGACTTTGAAATTGTTTAATAATTCAGTAAACCAAATTATAATCACAAAGTCCGTTAAATAACAGTGAAAACTACTTACTTGCTCAGCGACATTCAGTTGTTGCTGAGCACTACTCAGTTGCTGTTTTAAAACAGCTATGTCGGATTTTAGTGCTTGGAGATTATTCTCCAAAACGACGTTCTGAAAAAGTTACAATAAAAGCTAACAACTTAATAATGAATGAAATAAATAGACACTAGTTCAATAAACTAGAATTTAATATATGGGTGTACTCTAAAACAAGGTTGTACATCAAGATGGACTTCATGTAACATAGAAAGTAAAATATAATAAGCTTTTTAAAGGCTGTTCATATAATGTTTCAACAGCATATTTCAACTCTCTCGTATTATAGTGAAACAATAACATACCTTTTGAATTAAAATGGAATTATCCACTTGCGTTCTCAATAACTGTGAAATCACAACATTGAACTCCGTGTTGCGCGACATCTTTCTCCACTCGAGTTTTTTTTAAAGAAGTGATTGTTAAACAGAATGCTAACTCATAAATGCAAAACATACCATAACCATAACAAAATTAATTTTTAATTAAAAAATTATTACAACAGTGACTTTTCAAAAAATGTGGGTTGTTAAAATAAATCAATTTCGTCTCTATTGAAGATAAACAAACTTATGGTAATGTAATGTTTAAATTATACTACGTTATACAATTTTATTTGATGATATAATAACGCTTTTTTCACAAACTGTGATGTTATTAACCTATATATCTTATTTGTTAGAATAGGACGTCTTATCGACACCACCATCCAATTATTTGAATGTCAGTGTCACTAGTTCATAATTTCATTTCATAATAAAAGTCATTATTTAAAACGTGAGAACGTTCTTTTTCACAGTAGGTGGGATAGACTTTTAAAACTGTGTCATTGTGACTGATGTCTAACACACATTTAACCCTTCTCCAAGGCGGTAGTCTGAACAAAGTTACAATAAAGAAATAGGCACTGATTCAATCTACAAGCATTTAAAGTATGGATGTACTCTAAAACAAGGTTGTAACTGAAAATGGAATTCATATAACATAGAAAGTAAAATTAAAGTTTTTAAAGACTGTTCATGTTAAATAAAAGCATATGAGGGGAGTAAAAACATCCAGATGTATCGATCGCAAATGAAGCCAAACCGTAAACCGCCGTTTCATTTATACACAAAAAATCACTAAACCATGATATATCGTGTTTACATTTGTACTCTTAAGAAAAAACTATGACTTAATTCATATATGAAAATCGGGAGGCAACTTTTGTACTTACGCTTATCCTCGCGAGTACGAGTTGTTTCACAAAGCTTATCCTCGTATGTACGAGTTGTTTCCCATACACAATATGTGTTCTTTGAAAAACGTAACATTGCTCCTCTTATAGACTTTGGAGCAAAAAGTTACCCTAGGGTAACTTTGCTCCTCTTACTAATACAATTCCAATAGGGTAACTTTGCTCCTCTTACTTATATAGTTACCATAGGGAGCAAAACGTTACCCTAGGGTAACTTTGCTCCTCTTACTAATACAATTCCAATAGGGTAACTTTGCTCCTCTTACTTATATAGTTACCATAGGGAGCAAAAAGTTACCCTAGGGTAACTTTGCTCCTCTTACTAATACAATTCCAATAGGGTAACTTTGCTCCTCTTACTTATATAGTTACCATAGGGAGCAAAAAGTTACCCTAGGGTAACTTTGCTCCTCTTACTAATGCAATTCCAATAGGGTAACTTTGCTCCTCTTACTTTTATACTACTCACAATACTTTTAGCCAATATTTCATTTTAACACAGATATTTACAAAACTATTTTTAATGAAATATACAATATATTGGGATACTGTGAAGTCTTTTTTGAACTATTGATGAAATTGACACTAAGGTATATAATGTTACTGTAGTCTGTTTTGAACTCTTAACCCGATGACATAGATATAACAGATGTCTACAGTACACTCTAAACTTCTTGAAAAAGTACGTGACAAACTGCCACAAATTAAGCACGTCAAAATTGTGATAAATTCATGGGCCATAATTCATCAATGACTAGGGCGACATGGTTACCCGTACGAAATTTTCAGCAGGAATCCGGCCAGAATTTGGCAGGAATATCATATTTACGCTCGTAATCTGGCAGTAATTTATTTGTGGGCAGGAAAATTATGTACCTGGACTGGAATTTCATTCATTTACGTACGGAAAATATACAAAATTACGGTTGGAAACTGATTCTGGCCGTAATTTCAAACTTAGAAAATTTCTGAAATACTTTTAACTGCTAAAACAGACTAAGTTTTACATGACACACGGAAAGTTCATTTTTCTGGCCGTAAATAGGGACTTCCATTTTTTTTTAATGACTTTTATGTTTATTGGTGCATCATCAGAATTTGTCTTTATTTTTATTCTTCTTATTATTAATATTATTATTAATATTATTTATTTATTATTATTACTATTATTATTATGATTATTATTAAATTTTCATTTCATAAGTTTAAAAAAGCACAAAAACATAAACATACATTCTAATGTTATTGGTTTATAACCTTATTAATGTTAATTGTTCTTGCTTACACACTATACACTTCTAAAGCAAAACATGAACATAAATAATTCAGTTTTGTATTCTTTAGAAATAAGAAGCCTTTTACTAGTGTGCTCGGTTAGTTTATTGACCAAGCTATTTCTCACAGTACACATTGCCTGGGCTTATCAGATTATCTAAGGTCAGGCAGAAAATTTCAGTGAGTATGCAGAGAATCAGGGCTCAGTAGCCAATAAGATGAGTGGATTTCAAATGATCAGGCGGGTTTTCTGGTTTTCTTGATGTAAACACGGTAGCCATGGTGATTTAACCTTCTGAAGATTAATATTGTTTTGCTGGATATAATCAGGATCTCTCATGGTTTGAAGGTAAACACTTATTTCAAAATGTATCTTAAATTATGTCCTTCATTTTATCCTACTTGTTACATAATTATGAGTCTTTTAAAAAGTTATGCTATATATAAGTAAAATAATGCTATTCCCCTCACTGTGAGTTCATAACACATGGTATTTCAGATTGTATTTGTATAGAAAACATGGTCAGAACTTTACATTTGTATGTTGAAAAGGGAAATGTTTAAACAGAGTGTGTCAAAATAAAGCCATAAATGTACATGCATGATACATTGCATAATAAAAATTAAAGTATATTACTAGCTTAAATAACTATCAACTTAAGAAACTGTAAGTGACAAGTCTGTAAAATTGTGAGTTTTAATTATGTTTTTCTGTGTATGTATGTTATTCTTTGTTAAAATGCTTGTAGATACCTTTAATATTCAATGGCGAGGGAGAAAACAAGATCTGAAAGTAACAGTTGGGGCATATAAAGCAGACCTTACCCTCATAGAAGGTTTGTGAAGGATTGTATTTTAATTCAGAAAGAAATATATCTATATGGGAATCATGCTGTTTTTATTGTCTTATAGTTTTAAAGCACTATTGTTACTCATGTAAAAAACAACAACACATTTGTGATGAGTAACATGTAATTAAAATGCAGGCTATGTTGATTGAATGTTTGCATTTGTGTTTTGTTGCATGTTTCTAGCCATTGCCCAAAGCCATAAAACAGGGTTTGACTCAGCTGGGCATGTCCTTGTCAACATATTCACCAATCTGTATAAGTCCTCACTGGTGGCAGTGTGGACAAGCCTGCTGGTTTCTAATATTTTCTTGACTTAACAGGCGTTGGTTCGAACCCCACTATAATCAAAATCCTTTTTAATGCTTTAACTGTATTTTTTCTGCAATTTTGATATGATAGAGTAAAATAATGATAAATAAGTGTTTTCAGATGCATTACTGGGAAAACTTATTTTTGGTCCAAAATCATGAGCGAGTCACTTTAAGCTGTGAGGATGATAAAGTGTGCTTGAGAATGTATAAATGGGTTAAAAATGATGCATTTTGATACTAGTTATAAAATAATTTTACATGATATTAAATTTTACTGCAGATTGTGTGACGTCATAGTTGCTGGACAGAATACATTTGGATCTGACTGGAAAAAAGGCATCATCCATCCAGCAAGTTCAGTCTGTGTTAAAAAAGTGAAAATAACCATGGACATAAAACTCACAGAGGAATCCAAAAACACAATAACTTTTATTTTCAAATAAGTCTTTGTAGACTCAGTGTCTCTTTATTTCATGATAAATTTATATTGCAGATTATATCATTATAATCAGTTAATTGATTTTAAAATCACAAAAAATAAACTCATGCAAATAAAGTATATATAATATAATAAATAATATGAAAGAAAATTATATTATCTTTTTAAACAAGAGTTGGAAAAGTTTAAGCAGGCATGTAGTGAAAAGCAATGAACTGAGTTCTACAAATGTTGTAAATTCCAGTTACATTAAATATTACGTGCCATTTTATGGTCAGATTTTTGGAAAATTCCTGTTCCAAAATTCTGGTTAATTTAAATATTACGTCCACTTTTACGGTCAGATTCCGTCCGTTTGGCACACGTAAATTCTATCAAAATTTTACGTACGGAAATTTTTACGCACAGAATTTAATAAAAATTCCTGTTCCAAAATTCTTGTTAATTTAAATATTACGTCCACTTTTACGGTCAGATTCTGTCCGTTTGGCACACGTAAATTCTATCTAAATTGTACGTACGGAAATTTTTACGCACAGAATTTAATAAAAATTCCTGTTCCGAAATTCCGGTTAATTTAAATATTACGTCCACTTTTACGGTCAATTTCCGTCTGCTTAGCACACGTAAATCGTTCTTTATTTTCCTTAATTCTGGACGTAATTTACATGATTCCGTACGTAAAATTTAAAGTTTTACGTATGTTTTACGGTTGGAAAATTTCGTACAGGTAATAATCACAATTTGTCGTAATATTTGGCCCATACATACATTTTTCAAGTTTGGTGACGACCGGACAAAAGTTCATTGCGCGTAAAACAAAAACATTGTGTAACACAGCATGCAACAGGTAAATATAGTACAGGTTTAATCAACAATAGGCTATTACTCAAACCTGGGTTGTACTACATTGTTGTTCAGGTTTTCATTTGAAGAACTTGTTGTTTTTCAATATATTTTTAATAAATACATTATTCTCAATAAAATATTCTTTCAAGTTTTCTATTTAATTAGTATAGAGCAAATTATTGCCTTTCATACACGAAATGTATATAACGAATTCAACTTCATAAAAGTCATGAAATTTGCACTTATTTGTAATAAATAATTAAACCCCTGCTCATAATTATATAATGTATGTACAAACTGTGATTACTAAAACATACAATTTATTGAAGTATGGTATGTTATCGTTAAGTCGAGATTTAAAAGGTCCATGGTACGGTGGTACGGCGCAGGTTTTAGTAATAGCCAAAACATATTCTATTACTACTTTTCAAAACAGGAAGCAGCCTTGCATATATATATCTTGCCGTGTTTACCATGTCTGAACGTTGTTTTTTATCGTGCAAAACATGTATTTTAATTCTTTTTTTGTGTAATTTAAGAGCTAAAAAGTTAAACTCGTCAATAGTCCTGATATAAATAATAGCCGATAATCATGGTCTTAAAATTAATTATCAAACGACAATCCATTGGTGAAATTCAGATAATTGATGAAAATGTTGCATTCATTATTTCAAATATGCTCATCTAAATGCTTGAAAAGATGATTGCATTTTTGTCTGAGACAGCCATAAGTTATTGAAAATTGTTTAATCTGGTCTTCTGCCCTCTTCTCCTTCTGTTCACTGGATAACTCGTATGGCATCTTGGACAGCTAATAATATCATCAACACTTTTATGTTCAATGTCTATACGACACGTCGGACATTTCATCTTTCGCAGGAGTCTGACACTGTATGCTTCGTAGCCATACATGCTGAATGCAATCACAAACTCAACTCTGGCTCCTTCATTTACTGGCCCTGTCAAATCTTCTTCTGCTCGGGCAGGAACAAAGAATATCTTCACTGGTATCAGATTTCTTGGCCCAAGATCGAGATCTATAAAACCTCTAGATGGTTTGTCGTTTGGACAAACAATGGTTCCTTTACAAACCTCAATATTTGAACTCAGCAGGATATCTCTTCCATCATGCCATCCCAAGTACCTTTTTCCAGGTACAATCCGATGTATATGCCTCTGTGGTTTACCTAACCATTCCCTAGGGTATCTAGGCTTGTGTATATGCCAGGATGTTTTCATCAATTTCTCTTTATAAGTTTGTGCTCTGAACAGCAATTCTGCATTTGTTAGATTGTCTTCCAAGCCAAACCCAAGAATGCTACATAAAACAAACATGTAAAATCGGCTGTGTTCGGAATCGACCTTTTCATTCCAAGCTTCAACTCTCTGCAGAACTTCAACGACTGTATATCTTGTCTTGAAAAGAGGATGTCTGATTATGTATATCCATTCCCTGTAATCATTGTTGATTTGCCTTTTAGATGCTGTGGGAGTTACTTGATTTTCATATTCATCAATGTTTTTTTCATATCTCTCAGCAATGAACTGAATGTCCTCAGGATTATCAATGCGTTCAAGTACACCGTACGCATATGGATCACAATACTTCATTTTAATTTGAGCAATTTCAAGACGTCTTGACTGCACATTGTTCCCTTTACCAATAATCGTATGACCAGGTATATTTTTGAAGAGAGCAGAGTACAGTTCTTGTTGATAGTAGATTCCCTGAAATTTGTCGGAGTCAAAAGAGCTAAAACTGTCTAGAAACAACTCATCTACTACAGTAACACACTCCTTGATAAATTCGGCAGTGTCAGTGTTAAATGTGTGCATATATTGCAAAACATCAGGACAACCACTATTCTTATGAACAAAATCACAGAACTTCAACCTGATTTCGATTTCACTCAAATAACCCAGGCTCCCATCTGAATCAAAATGGGCCATTTCTCTGCTTTTGTAGAAGTATCCACAAGCTTTCTTAATTTTTGGCAATACCTCCTTGCAGTCTTGTTCAAAAGATGATGACATGTTGTTGTCAGTGGATCCTTTCCCTCCAATGAT
Organism: Mya arenaria; assembly: GCF_026914265.1. Lineage (NCBI taxonomy): Eukaryota > Metazoa > Mollusca > Bivalvia > Myida > Myidae > Mya > Mya arenaria. Next base: position 22,356,437 of record NC_069133.1, read on the forward strand.
TTTATTTGCCTGTAGAGACAGCATTCTTCCATACATGTGGAAAATCATCATCAGATCATACTTCACATTTGCTGGTACATTCTCCAGATCAGACAAATTAACTCCCTGCAAGCACATTTCTTCTGCTTCTTTTAAGTATCTTTCAGCAGTTTTCTCCTCCTCAGATCTGTACAAGCTATACAACCGTCCAAGGTGGGCTTTGAACTGAGCTTCAAGGGGAAATGACTTGACCAATTGTTTCATGATGTCAAATCTTTCGGTATATGGGGAATGACTACTTGCTTGCTCCAAAATAGGAGAAATCTGTGGCTTCCTTTTCTTCCCAGCTTGTGTTTCATTTTCCCCCGTAGCTCTGTTGTTACGGCTTATAAAAGTATTGGTCATAATTTGAGCAATCGTTGATGACTGAATTGTGTTCTTCTTCCCCGCAACATTAATCAACTCTACAGAAATACCTTTGAGCTTCCTCATCGACTCAATAGACAAATTCAATGACAATTCATGAGGAACTTGCCTTGGCAATGGAAGAATTTGATCAAGAATCTCTTTTGCAATCAAATAATGACTGATCCTAACCATGTTTTCATTTATGTCATTTGAATCATTCACAATCAGTTCTTGCATTTCATCAGGGAGGTCTGACTTTGTCAAGATAGGTTCTTCAGATTCAATGATGTCTGTAAAGAAATGACATGGCATGGAAGATTGTCCATAGAAGTATACCAGTGAAAGGTAGCCAAGAGCCTGCTGCCATGGATCCAACTCACTTCTGCTTGATTTTCCATTCAACCGCAGATATCCTGCCACATATTTTTCAATACCTGCATATTGAATATCGTGAACTGCTAGTCCAAATTCAAATATGTCATGCTCTTTTCCCATTTCAACTTCACGGAAAAGTCTCTCAACTTCATTTGCTCCTTCAGTTGTGTCTTTACACTGTTTCATGTACATTCTTCTGAAATGTTTGACTTCTTCTTTCGAAACTGCTCTTTGCAGTCTAAATGTGTTAATGCTAGAACTGTCATTCAGATTACGTGCCCAAGACCTTTGAACATACAACAGTATAACTGGAACATGTGGTTCCAAACTCCTGCGAATTGTGTTAACTTTGTGCTCTTCTTCCCCATCTATGAGTATCAAGATCGGTTTGTTGGTCTTCGAATACAGAAATTTGATCTTCTCAAAGATGTCCGAAGTCATGGATCCAAGCCTGTGCTTTATCTGAACACATGGAACCTCATCTTTCAATTCCCAAACTACCCTTTGAGCTAAGGTAGTACCACCTGAACCAGGATTGTGCAAAAGTCGCACAAAGCCAGACCGACAAATACCAATGTGTCTACGCATGATGTAATCAACCATTTTGGCATGGATATCTCTCTGCACATCAAATCGGTTTCCTCTAAGTGCATACCAAACGGACCAAGGAATACTACCTCCTTTGTGAAATGTTTGCTCTTCGTCATCTAACTGCTCAGATGAGTAATCCATGCCTGTCACGTTATCCAGGTACAAGACTTCCAAATCATTTGCAAGCCATGCATTTTCTTTTTCTTTTAGCTTTGCATCATTTGTGCCATCCGATGTTGGAAGGCGAAACCTTTTGTTATCATGAGCTCTTTCTGGCAAACAATAGGCTTGAACAACACTGCACACATCAAAAAGGGACAGGTAGATTTTTTTAACATCATCATCAATTTGCAAATGTTTGAGTTGTACGTGATTAACTTCCGATAAATATGTGTACTTCGGGACTGCAGCAACAATCCTGATGTCTGGTATTATTTCCAATACCTCTTCAATGATGAAATTGAAATGCTTTAATTTTGCAACATGTTTGTTCTCAGGCAATAACACAATCAGAGTCACTTTCGTGTACTGCTCTGCATATCTTTGAATCTGCTTCAGCTGGCTTTCCAAAGAAGGCTTGACCTTCCTTTTCCATTCCCTAAACTCTTCACTGACATTTGTTTCAGGGCGGTTAGAAATGCCCATCAAACCAATCCATGTGAGTTGCTGTTTTGAAATAGCCACATTTTCTTTCCAGCTTACATATTTCAATTTTTGGTCTACACTGTCTGATATCCTTGACAACAATCCTGTATCCCAACTTCTACAATCCATGTCAAAAACAGCCAACCAATCAACAAGACTTAGAGCATCTATATTAGGAACAAATGTTGGTTCATCCATCAATAGCATGTATGATCCCTTTTTCTGGAAGTTGTTTACAGCTTCAGCAAACTTCTTGATTTCTTCTGGCTTATCAGTAGGAATGCCATTTTTAAGGCCTTGCTTGAAACTGATATTGACAGTTGAAGCACTGGAAATCTCAGTTTTATTTGTGGCAAGGAAAAAATTGCTTTCTTCGAATATCTTATCTGAAAAATCAAACAGAATACATCGGAAATAACAAGAGACGTTTATGACTGTGTTTATGAAACGTTATGCCCCCATCGAAAATGCACTGATAATAACTATGACCGTGACATCTTACCTACTGGCCCCAAAACAGTTAGGTTCAATCTACCATGTTTTTATAGCATGGCCTTTATCTTCGATATACTGACTCCTAATGTGACAAGTAGATGACCCCTATTGTTTAAGGGGCTAGATGACCCCTATTGTTTAAGGGGCTAGATGACCCCTATTGTTTAAGGGGCTATCTACTGGTCATGGGAAACCCATCACTGAAGCTTCATGGCCAATGGTCAAACTATTTTCGATTTATTGTGCAGGGGTTCACACAATCCTGTTGACCGTGTTCTAATATTTGACCTACTGATCGAAACAACAACACTTGTTAAGGGCAATCAACCACTGAAGTTTTAAAATCTAAGGATAATCGTTTTTTTAGATATTGAGTATTCTTAACATTGTTGAACTTGACCTTTGACCCCAAAACCTAGAGGTTCATCTACTGGTTAAGGGCAACATACATCTGAAGTATCACGGTATTTTGTTAAACAATTAGTTATTATAATGTAAAACCGACCATCTGCCAGAAAAAACTAACTAACAACATTTGTAACCTGAATTTCTATGTGCATTCGTAATGTGATAAAATGTTTGTCTTTTTTTCCCTAATAATCTGTGGCGATCTTGGCAGTAAGAGCCTACAACATGCTATAAACTGTTATTGGTATTAATGACAAATTAGTCCGGGTTCCAAGTCCTCATTTTTGAGAAAAAAGTGTCCGGCATGATATACAAATTATTTTTATATGTTGTGTTAGGAGAATGTCTATTGTTCATGAAAAGTGCCTTTGGCCACATGGCGGCTTTTGCGAATTTGCTAAATTCAAAATGGCGTTCAAAATGGCCGCCAAAATTTGTAATATGAACAAATGATAGGTTGTTAAGATATTTTGAAAGTAAATATTAAAACCAAATCACTTTTAAATATATACATATACTCATTTCTGTTCCGATTCAAGTTTATTTACATTTTATAATTTTAAGGTCAAGGTCATTTTAGAGTTCAAAATGCTAATTTTGAGAAAAATACACTATCGGACTTGCTTCTTTCTTTTCTTTTTTAAAAATGATAATGTGTATCAAGCTTATATATGTACCAAAATGAACTGCTATGTATGTCCTTTTAATATTTTATTTTGAATTCACCCTATATGCTGTTATCATGAAAAAATTCAAAATGGCGTACAAACAGTCAATATTCGGAATAAGCTAAGAATGATAAAAACAGATGACTATTATAAATTGCCAATTCAGTAAAGATGTAATGTTTGAATATAAGGAGAAACATTCTCGTGGATATGACTTCTCTCACAATGTTCTTCAAACTGGAATTCAATCATAACTACTTCAAGGTCAAGGTAATTTTTTTCAAGGTCAAATATTAAAATGTACCTGAAAAAATGATTTTTCCTGTAATATTGTTGATTTTTTTAATTTATGTGTAGTAAGTGTCAAAAAGTGGCGGCAGAATTGCAAATTGTATGGTCCTTTATTTTTTAATAATATTAATAACGTGAAAGTTTTAGATTTTGTTGAATAGGTGCAGATTTGTGTACAGAGTGCCAAAGGTGTTGATATTACTGTAAGAGTCTTAATAATAAGGCAAATTGTGCAAGTGTTACACTCTCAGTCTTAGTCAATAATGTATCTAAATGCATGGCATGCATCTATTTCATAATATGTTTCATGTTACCATGCATGAATGATCTCTTCAATGTCAAGGTCAAGTTCATTTCAAGGTCAAAATACAAATACGCCTAATTCTTGTATCTATAAGATATCATGTCTATTGTTTATTTTCTTCTCTTTTTAAAGTTTACTATTGCATGTTCATTAACAACGTGTGAGGGCACCCAAATACTATCATCATGAAAGGTCGCAACTAGAGCTGTCACAGGAGTGATGAATACCCCCAATGCCGCCTGGACAAAGGAATGGCAAACCATTCCTTTGAAAAGAGGCCACAACTCCAATGTTACTGCACACTGCATCTTCTTTTATCATGCATGTATTGTTTTATTTAAATGTGTTGAGTAATTTAGAAGTTACACTGCTGACAAGAAAAACTAGCTGATGCTCTAGCTGATCTCTTCTGGAATATGACATCTAGAGCATTCACGAGCTTTTCTTCAAACACGATCATCATCAAATTTTACAAGTACATATTTGGGCTTGAATGCATCCTTATCCACCTGGGAATAAATCCCGGGACTGTTCCTGTAGCCGAATTAACAAGTCCATCTGACAGGTCAATATTTGTAGTAAGCACTACTGTGGCAAATATGCCATACTTAAGTTTTGCTGGTATTCCACTGGCATCTGGTTCAAATGAAGCATGCTGGATTTGTTTTGTTTGTTCATCTTATCAAGTGTCAATTACTTTTAAGGTAAATATTTGCTCATTTAGTTTTTGAAGGATCTATCGAACTTGACCTGTATCTTCTGATGTTACACCTGTGTACCAAAAAATGTTCAAATCTGTCAAGCCTTTCATGATTTATCATCTGGAAACCATTTTTCTATTTTTAGTAACAGTGACCTTGACCCCACCAGCCCCAATATCGAACTTGATCTGTATCTTCTGATGTTACACCTGTGTACCAAAAATTGTTCAAATCCGTTTAGCCTTTCATGAGTTATCGTCCGGAAACCGTTTTTCTTTTTTAGTAACAGTGACCTTGACCTTGGCCCCACCAGCCACAATATCGAACTTGACCTGTATCTTCTGATGTTACACCTGTGTACCAACATTTTTTCAAATCTGTCAACCTTTCACGAGTTATCGTCCGGAAACCGTTTTTCTATTTTTAGTAACAGTGACCTTGACCCCACCAGCCCCAATATCGAACTTGACCTGTATCTTCTGATGTTACACCTGTGTACCAAAAAAATTTCAAATCTGTCTAGCCTTTCATGAGTTATCGTCCGGAAACCATGAAAACGGACAGACCGACCGACCGACAGACCAACCGACAGACTGACCGACCGACAAGCTCACTCCTATATACCCCCTCAAACTTCGTTTGTGGGGGTATAATAAACTCTCCCTCCATACCAAGTAAGGTCAGAATTTGTCAAACCTAACTAAAAATATTCAGTTTCATAAATGACTTTGAAGCTGCCCGCCTGCCCAATCAACAACGTACACCATTCTAAAAAATAATTAATAATAAAAAAGGACCGTTTTTTAAGATTAAGATAGACGCAGCATAAAATCATTTTTTTCATGTACATAACACAATTTTTGAAGCAACCCTCCCCATATTATTTTTTTAAGGGCCAAGAAATCGATAAAAGATATACTTACCAGGACTGTTCTTTTCTCCAATATGTACAGATTCCGCTTTATCGATTGACACACGATTTGGCAAATCTTTAAGAGAAAGAAAATAAAAAGGTTTAAGCTTTTGTCAAGGTTTCAAACATCATGATTTTTACAGGGGCTACATCAACTGAATACTGGTACCTAACATAGTCTTTTTGGTATGCTAGAAAAAATATCAATCATGTTTTTCCGGTCCGGACTGAAAAATCCGACCCCCGGGCACGCCGCGTTACCGGTAACTCGGAAAGCCTCGTTACCGGCTTACGGGCGTGCCCTCAAGTTGGATTTTTCTATCCGTACCGGAAACACATGATAGATACTTATACTCTACTATGCAGTGAATATTTCAGCCAAATGAATTAAAATTCTTTCCATCGTTTCAGGAGTTTAAGAGCAGACAAGAAAATTTATTTTTAACCCTTAAATTTAACCTTGACCAAGATGTTTTGAACTGATTATGCTCTGCACATCAGCTTGATTGGTAAAACTTTGGCCGAGTAATTTTTTACTCAGCATATATAAACTAGAATTCTATGAATAAACTGTCGGGAGCGCCAATAATTTGTCTAGTAAATGCCACCATGACCTTCACCCTTTTTACCCTTAAAATCAAAAAGGGAGATCTACTTTCCATAACCAAAGTGTATAGGTTTAAGGAAGCCACACCAAGTTGTTCAAATACAATTGATCAGCAACAAAATCGTAACACTGATGATTATGATGCCAGGCAAACTCATGCCTTTATATTATGTGTCTGTCATAACTCAAAGGTGACACAAAAATGGCTTTTGAACTCTAAGTCTTAGTTTAACCTTGACTTTAAAGGTATGTGGCTAGGACATTGCCTTATACATTGGCTGAAAGAGGTAAACCCTTTTATCCATTGAGGAGTTATGGTTTGACACAAAAAAAGAATCTTTTTTAGGTCAAACAAGGGGCTTAGCTCTGTTGAACCGTAATTTAGACACATGCAAATTCGTCCCTTATGTGAATATTTTTCATGAATTCCTCACACATGCGTGACAAATTAGTATGAACATGTCACAAGTAGGTATTGTGAAAATATCGAGCCCTCTTTCTTCGCCACCTCTTAGTACTGACAACAATTTTACAAACTGTTTATCGTTCATTTATTTAGCTACCAAAGGCTATTTATTCCATGAGAGCTCTTGACCAGCGGCGGTAACATTGATTGTATCAGTTGGAAAGTGTAGCCTTGCTCCTTGATTTTATTTTTGTACTGGGTCTGTAATGACAGTTTTAGCCCTTATAATAATCCGAATACATTTTTGATGGTTTTGTGATAAGCACTCTAGTTAGTTAACAAATTTTCTAATGGTGGTAGAATTGTAATTTTCAAGAATCAGGAAGAGAATTTAATGTTTTCATGTTGCCAATTTAGTCTCGATCATCTAGACGCTTGTATCCGGGTCTATATCGTTCATTAACTCTAATTAGAGCGGCTGCAAGATTGAGCCGGTGCTTTGATAATTGTTACGATCGAAAAACGCGGTTATAAGGGAAAATGCTACATTCTACTAAACAAATTAGCGCTCGTAAAAAAATAACTATTTTTTTTAGATGGTGCGGGCGCAATGGATAAAAAAATAATTTTATTTTTTTTGCTTTCTGAAGAAATAGGTGTGGGAAATCTGATGAACAAGTTATTAATTTGGTGTGGCCTTAAATAAAAGGGGCACATAAGGAACATTTCTTTGGAAATATTTAGAAATCTGGCCAATGGTATCTAAAGAGAAGTTTTTCAAATTTTTCCATATAGACATATAGTAAAAACTAGACAGGCCTCGGGCAACTTTTCATTGAAGGAATTTGATAGAGGGTCACCCAAGATATATTTCTGTAAAATTATTTTCAAATTAGTCAAGGATTCTGGGGAAAAGATATACATAAAGTGAAAACTAGCCCCGCCCACTAGTCGGCCATGTTCTTTACAAATCGAAATAGGGTGAAGGATTTTGATGGAGGCGGAATTGTTTTTTGTTTGTTTCAGGTTTCCCCTACCCTACCTAAAAAAACTTTTTTTCCCATTCCCATAAAGATTTTTTTTAAAAAAGCATACACTGGGCACTTTTTATTCAGGTGTTGTGCTCAGGTAAGCTTAAATTACTGTATATATAAAAACAATTTCTGTGTAGGACCAGTTTAAACGGAAGAGCAATTGCCCTTGACAAGAGAGGTACAGATAGATTTTTTAGAAACATCAAACTGCTTGTACAATTTGGTGTTATGTCAAGGGACATAACTGAAATGTCAAAATAAGCATTAAACTTAACCCTAGCATGTTAAATAAACAAAAAGTCAATTAGGTTAGAAAGGTAGTAAAAATTCCACATTCAGATTTTCGATTTTACACTTATCTTTTCTTGGGGCCGCTCTATTTCATCATAGCTGTTTAAAATAAGAAATTTATGAAACACACGGCCCCTCCCACACACATACACACACCCACACACATGGTTTGCATTAACCATTTAAATCATACCATAAGTTTAAAGTTCATATACAAGTTAGGTGCCATGCAGTACAACGTCCCCTACCTGCTGATATACCGGTAATTATCTGAAATTTTACTTTCTGAGTTAAGATGTTTATGCCAGGCACCATGGTCTAATACGAAAGTGCTCTGTGACCTTTGCCGGTCGGCTGCGAAATTGATCTTGCACGAGACACATTTTTATGTTAAAGTTAACATTTGTGCGAAGTCATTCAAAAATTCCACAAGGCATGGCAAAGTTATGCCCAGACACAATCAACACGTCATTATAGTTTTATAGTGGAAATTAACTAAGTTTAAAGTGCACTGTCTTTTGACATTTGAGCTTTGGACCATGGTCTTGATAGCCACACACTGCCTTGATGTGGTTAACACATATGAAAAGTTATTTGAAAATGGGTCCATGCACCATGAAGTTCTGCACCAGTCAATTGTATCCACGACCCCCCCCCCCCTCCAGGGTAGAGCGGGGGATATGGGCCATGTTTTTACCTTCCGGGTAGCCCAGCATTTCCAAGTGAATGCGGTGGTTTTGTTTTCACTCAGAGATATCGAGTGTTAATTCATACAAATTTGCCACACATGTGACATATTTATATGTGTGAAAATTACAACATAGCTCAACATTTATTTAATCCAGACCTGCCTTGCTAAAAAGCCCATATTCAAAGCGGGCAATCACTGGTGCCAATTAGTTGAAAATGTAGGTAATGTTTTGTTTCCTTCTCAGAGGTTAATAGCACAAAAATAAAAAAATGTCTTGTGTTAAATGTAAAAGTTTTGATCAATATTTTAGAACTGTCTAGACTATCTGAAAACTTGACCTTTATTTGCTACTTGTTGAACTAGTCTCGATTTTGTGAATGCTGTAGTTCTAATCCTTAGGAAGTTGTGCCAATGCACGAATGTGGTGCTCATTCACTGATTTTAGGCCTTTATTTCAATTTAAAATCTATTATCAGGGTTCTATTTCTGAGTGTAATGTTCCTGGAATCATGTAGTCCAGAACCCGAAAAATAAACATTTCTGTTTAAGTGACATTTATAAAGTATTTGATTTTTTTTACGAGTACCGCTGTTTTCTTATTACTTCTTAAGGATGTTTTGTGTATTTAATATTAAAGTCATGGTTTCAGTATAAGATTGATACGAAAGAAATTATATTCTTAATGGTTTCTACTTTTTCTAAAGATTAATGAACTTGACACCCCTAATCTGTAATGTAAGTTATATATAATGGTTTCACTCATAGGGTTTGTTAAAATGGATCATTCCGTTTTGGTCACGTAATGTTAGGGTACATATAAGTAGCGAAAGGCATAGAAATGATTAGTTTGTGTCTCGACGCTGATGGGAGAACATCACGTACATATATAGAGAAGCTTTGAAGTATCTTTTTGTACTGTTTAGGGCGGGTTCTGAACTATTGGAGACTAGGAGAATTAAGGTCAAGCATTGCGCTACAGCTTCTAGTTTCCAGGTTTGGACATCAGAGGGATCCCTTTTTTGGCCTCTTAGTAAGCCTGAATCATTGCGATACAGACGGAACAGGGTCAATGGTTTGATTCCCTGTAGGCAATACAATTAGAACTGTGACTTTTACTGATATATTGTTAGCTTAATTGGTTTATAAGCATTTTGTATGCTGGTCCTGTTGAAGTTATAGCATAGGTATTGTAGTGTTTCTGTTTGTGCGTTCTTTGTGTTGGAATAATCAAACATTAATTCTTGAACCATAATAATTATTTCTAATCATTTGGTTTTGTAAGCAATCATTGTTAATCACGTGTATATATTACTAATTTCATTCTTAATTTTGGGACAATGCAGTCCGGGAATAGGTTTGTAGTTTAATTTAAGGTAGCGTGTCCAAGCTAGTTAGGGAAGAAACGTTACATGAGTATATATTTGGCGCAAACATTTCAATTAGACTTGTACAAATATTTATATCTCTTTTATATTTCAAACATAGTTTACATGATGATATTACAATGTAACAAGATTGACTACCGGCTAAATTGTACGTTATCGCTAGCAATACTTTAAATTGGGGTTTGGTTTGAGGACATGTAAAGAGTGGGGTAACAATGCAAATATGAGCCATTCTGAGAAAATGTTTCTCTTTGATCAGGACTGTTTATTTTTTAGAAATATTTAAATTTGTATTGGATTATATATGAAGATGTGATATACACTTACCAAACCATATGAGAAGATCAAGCAAAGGAGTGTTAAGCAAATGGAGATGATCAACAAATATGTATCTTTTTGTTCATAAGTAAGTTGCATCCACTCATCACTATGCACATGTTCACATTGGATTTTTTAATAAGGCTACGTTACCATTAAATTTTATATAGTGATGTTTCAAGTTTCAATAAATTAGCTTTCAAAATTTCTTGATTTATTTTTAAATAAATAACAAAGGGCCATAAATATGACAGAATGAAAAATTGGAGATATATAAAATTTCAGGAAAGAGCATATTGTTGCGAGTTAGTTTATGAAGTTTTAAGTTGTTATCTTCAATGTTTGTAACGTTTGTAGGAAAAAATATGTAAAGTGAGTAATTTTTGAAAAGTTAAAAAAGCCATAACTATTACAATATTTAAGTTTGTGTTAAATAACTTGTCATGAAAGAGCATATTGTTACTGTGAGTAAGTGTATGAAGTTTGAAGTCAATATCTTCAATGGTTGTAAAGAGACAGGATGGCCATGATGGCACTGAATCGCTCACCTGGGAAAATAAGAAAAGCACTGCCTATAAACATTTGTTGGGTAGTACGCCCAATTGACATGAAATAAGTCATTAGTCGGCTCGGCGCTGCAGCAGGAAGTTGAGATTATTTGTTATTGTCAAAGGTATAGTCTAAGATCACTACTTACCAAAAACCTACTTTCTAAGATCAATACTTACCAAAAAACCTAAAGCTTAACTAATAATTTGTCAATAATTATCGTTTGGAACTCTTTTGAAAAATTCATTTTTCTTAAAGCATTAGTAATGCTTTTAGCCATAAAACATCCAATTTCCAAATGTAAATATGAAAAAAAAGCGACAGCAGTCTTATATCACTAGTTTCAAGACATTTACACAAAGATTGGTCAATTCAAAGACATAAAGAGAAAAGTTGTCAAAATGGTCAATCTGTGAGGGCGCAGCTCTAAGCAAATATGTATGCTTTCCATTTACTTGTCCATTTAATCTAGTCGACGTTTTTTGAACCTTTAATTCGATTTAAAAATAAAACTTAATTTTGATAGAATATAATGTACTCTGGAATCCAACATCAAACTTGGTTAGAAAATTACTATTTCTTTAAAAGTAAACAAGAACAGTTACAGAAATGTAACCTATGACACTGTTCGGTCATATGTTGATGGATTTATAAATACTAAGATATATGCATCATTTAAGATGATATCTGCTAGTTTCATGAGCTTTGAAGATTTGGTATAAATGGGTAGAAAGTAGCTGATTTCTGATTGGTGATGTCAACTACATGTACAAGGCATGACCTCAGTATTTCTTACAAGATTTTAACAATATGGAATTTCACACTGCATAAAACTTTTTCAGAATTTCTGGAAGTTAAAGTATGTATGAATGATTTTCCTATATCTTAAATACAACTTGAGAATTTTTTTAATTTTAGATAGACTTTTAAAACAGAAAGTCGGCCATTTTTTGTTGTTGTTGTAGTTCAATCAAGACGCCTTGTTGTATTTTTGTAGATGGTAACCCAACCAAGCTTCCTGGGAGTAAATTTGACTCAAGTTATTTTCGAGGAAATGTTTTTTTTAAAGAACAACAGGAAGTTTGCTCAGGGCTTGACCCCAGGTGTACCGGACCGCACTATGATGTGATAATCGTTGGGGCCAGCGAGTAGAACCAATGACAATACCATCAGTAAACAACAAAGAACAAAGTCAACTGCCCAATGGTCTGTCGATTTATTTGTGTGGTAAATACTGAAAATACAAAAAATGATATCTACTAAAAAACACATTCTCAACAATATTTCTGGCTTTTACACATATTGAATTAAAATAGTTTTACATAAAAAACCAAAAAATCCAAAATACAAGAAAGGACCAAAAATTAAAGGCCTACGGACGAAATTAACCAAGGTACGAACATGTTTAAGTACGAATTAACACAAAAATTAAAATAACAAAATATGGGCTAGAAGAGCCTTTGCTTTCAAAATAAAGTGGCCAAACTATCAAAGAACATGAATAATTATTATATACTGCAAAAACTTACACCATGCATCCCATGGAGCCGAATATAAAGGAACGAAAGATTTATCATTCAGCCACCATTTACAGTACGTCAGCAAATGAAAAAGCGGAAGACAGAGCAGCGGAAAGTTAAACAATTACCCAAAAGTTTGAGCGCAAAGATCAATGAAAATACTATCAAGAGTTACCTCCCACTAGCGGACACCACACTCCCCACCTGATATCGAAGATATCACTTAAGCAACTAACAATAATTTTCCTCAAAAATGTACCATAAAGTTAATCTGGACTTGAAAAAACAGAAAACCAAAAAATAAAAATACAATCTTATATAACAACTAGTCTTTACAAGGAGGTGGTCTTCAAAATTAGTAGAAGTAAAGTTACACTATACTTGCTTGTATAGATACAAAACAATTTTCAACAAAAATAACAATTTAACAACATGTGCATGTAACTATAAGACATGTAAGGTATTAACTGTTCAATATACATACAATCATGAAGTTTATTGATTTATCTTGCACTGAATATTTGCGCAAAACTGTTCTTTTACTGTTCAAGTATACCAATTCACTGATTCAGTCTGTTCACAAAATTCACTTCACAACAATAGTTACAAATTTAATGCCTAACCAGAAGTACTGTATTAACTATAGGCCTAACATAAAATGTTTGTTTCCCATCCTTCACAACACAAATCTCCACTTTACGTATCTTTCCATCACTACTAGGAAATAGTCTACTGATCCGACCTAATGGCCAATAGTTTCTAGCAACTTCATAGTCCTTAAGCAGAACTATATCATTAACCTTTACAGGTGTACAATCAGACTGCCACTTAGTTCTAGTCTGCAGTGACTGAAGGAATTCTTTCCTCCAGTGTAACCAAAACTGATTCGCAAGAAACTGTACACGTTTCCACTGGTCTTTATACAAAGATTTTAGGTTCATGTCATCAACAGGTTGTTGATCTGTATCTATTTTCATGGTCAATAGGGCTGATGGAGAAAGGATTTGCGGACAGTCAGGGTCAGAGGACACTGGAACAATAGGGCGCGCATTAACAATTGCACTAACTTCCGCCATAAGGGTAACAAGAACATCATGGGTAAGATTGTGGGTGTTTGAGAGCATTGACTCCAATATCCGTCTAGAAACCCCAATCATACGCTCCCATACCCCTCCCATATGTGAACTGCAAGGAGCGTTAAAGATCCAAAGGCTGCCCGACTTAGACAGGAAGTCCTTAACCTGGCCGTTCTCTACATTAATTGTATGTACCCCAATATGATCGGTAGCTCCAACAAAATTTGAACCCCTGTCAGACCGAAAAATCTTGACCTTTCCGCGAATCGCAATGAAACGACGGAGTGCATTTACAAATGCAGAAGAAGACATTTCATCTACTACCTCAATATGTACAGCGCGTATAGACAGACACGTGAAAAGCACTGCCCAACGTTTTGATGTGGCCTGTGAACTACGTGTTCTACGAGAAACAACCTGCCAAGGGCCAAAGACGTCAACCCCTACATTAGAAAAAGCGGAGCTCGGCTCTGTTCTCTCTGCTGGCAAATCTGACATTTTTTGGGTTTCAAACCTACCCCTGAGTTTCTTGCATGTCACACAGTTAAAAATGAGTGAAGAGATAGCCCGTTTACCACCTATAATCCAATAACCGGCCTGTCTAACTGCACCCTCAGTAAGCAAACGTCCTTGGTGATGTACCGACTCATGAAAATGCCTAATGACCAATTTTGGTACATGACCAGTAGCAGACAAAATAACGGGATGTTTTTCTGCTAAGGGTAAACTACTCTGACGTAGACGACCACCTACCCGGAGTAACCCCATATCGTCAAGAAACGGATCCAACTGTAGCAACTTACTGTTAGCACTAATTGAGCTTTCTGACCTCAAGCAATCTATTTCTGACTTAAAACTTACAAGCTGTACTTCTCTAAGTATAACTATGGTAGCTCTAGAATTGCTCTCTAAAGAACGAATGCCTGAACAACTATGCCAACCTCTACACTGAACAAGTTTTTTAAACGACAACACAATGTGTACAAGAAAACCTATCGCCAACACTAACTTGGTCCATGAAGAAAAATGCTCAAATCTACATGCCCCTAAACAACTTTCTTCCATAACTTTGGTTGTCATGGCAACTATACTAGTACCTCTAACTTCAGAGTCTGACTGGGGGTTGACAAGTGGATAAAACTCTGGTAAAGGTTCGCCTTGTACATTTAGAAATTTTGGACCTAAAAGCCAAATGCTCTCATTAAGCTGAGCAGGACTTGCACCACGACTTCCAATGTCTGCTGGGTTTTTGTCCGAAGGAATGTAATTCCACTGTTGAGGGGAGCTAACCTGTCGAATCTTCTGAACTCTATTGCTAACGTAAGTATAAAATCTACGAGATTGATTGTTAACGTACCCCAACACAACTTTGCTATCGGTGTAAAACCGTACTTTATCAAACTTAACCCCTAGGTTTTCTGTAACTAACATACAAATCTCTGTCGCTAAGACAGCAGCACAGAGCTCTAAGCGAGGAATTGTGTGACTCTTTGAGGGCGCTACTTTAGCTTTTCCAAGAACAAAACTTGACATTTTAGAATGGTCGTCAATAGAACCAACGACATACGCTACTGCAGAAATTGCTTTTTCTGAAGCGTCTGAGAATATTTGCAACTCAAGTTCTCGCATATCAGACAAAGACATTGTGAAAAGTGACCTAGGTACTCTAACACACTCCAGATCATTCATACTGTTGAGCCAACGATACCATTTGGTTTCAACTTCAGGGGTTAATGGTTCATCCCAACCTACATCACTGGATACTACGTCCCTCAGTATCAATCTACCTTCTAGAATAAAAGGAGCCAAGAAACCAATAGGGTCAAAAATGCTATTAATAGTTGACAAAATACCCCTTTTTGACAACGGTTTATCTTGTACCTGACTTGGGAATAAAAAGCAATCATGGTTCAAATCCCATACTAACCCTAAACTGCGCTGAGTAGGGAGACTATCTAGGTCAAAATCAACCTGGTTCAAATCCGAAGCCAAGTCCTCCTTTGAGAAGTTTTTCATGACGTCAGGTGCATTAGACGCAATCTTATGAAGACGAATGCCAGATTTAGCTAAGCTTGACTGAGTGCGTTGAAGCAAATCAGTTGCCTCTGAGACAGTACTACATGACCTCAACCCATCATCTACATAGAAATCTCTCTCTACAAACTGAACTACATCGCTATCAGATTTCTCTACGGCCTTTCTTAACCCATAGGTAGCTATAGCCGGGGACGGACTGTTGCCGAATACATGCTTTCTCATACGATACTCTATAAGAGGCTTTGAAGTGTCATTATCCTCATGCCAAAAGAATCTCAAGTAATTTCTATCATTCTCATGAACACCGAAACAGTAAAACATTTGTTCTACGTCTACCGAGACTGCAACTAACTCACATCTAAATCTAAGGAGAACACCGAGAAGACTATTGGTCAAATCAGGGCCTTGCAGTAGTACTGAATTCAATGAAACCCCCTCATATTGTACTGCCGAGTCAAAGACCACCCTTATCTTATCAGGCTTTTTCGGGTGATAGACCCCGAAGATGGGTAAATACCAGCATTCTGTAGCATTGTCTAACTCAGGTGCTTTTTCAGCATGACCATTAGCAAGCAAATTGCCCATGAAATCAACGAAATGTTGTCTTTTAAGGGGGTGTTTACTCAAGTTAGTCTGAAGACTTTTAACCCTAAGAAGAGCTTGGGATCTGTTGTTAGGGAGTCTAGGCCTAGGTGTTTTGAAGGGAAGGGGGGCTGACCACCTATCATTTGAATCAAGGACAAACTCTTTGTCCATAATGGACAGGAAATTACGGTCATCTACTGACATAGACGCTTTGTCATCATGACGGACATCAAGAGCGAACACAAAATCGTAATCATATGCTGGCACGTGATTACGATCAACATTCAATGTACATGGTCTAAACAGAGTATATCTACCATTGTCTATTACATACGTGGAGCTGCACTCAGACACAAACTCATCCTTAGATTCGGACACATGTATTTTGCTATTACATGGCGGAAGAAGCGAGGCTCGCCCGTCACCCACAACATATGTTTTCTTAACATTGACATCTGGGACTATGTGAGCATTTCCTAAGCAGACTTCGCCTATTACAACCCAACCAAGGGGCAGACGCTGTGCAAAAGGGGAGCCTTTCGGTCCTAAGCGTTGATCTAAGACGTGATGTATGTCTGTGATGTCTCGGCCAAGCAATAACAGCATGTTTGCATTGCTATCTATTTCTGGGATTAAATGAGCTATATCTGACAAATGTGGGTGATTGGCTGCCACACTCGGGATAGGAATTTCATTCCTATTACTAGGTATGTCCTGACATTCTATAACAGTGGGAAGATCAAACTGTACACTTCTGTCAATAGATTCAACAACCAAATTGTCTAATTCTCGACCAGATTTGACAGAAATACCATTACATGAAGACATTGTATATTCAACAGATTTTCCAGTTATATTAAGTAACTGAAACAATTCTGGTTTTGCTAGACACCTATTACTTTGCTCATCAACAGTAGCATAACATTGAACATAATTATCTGGATTATCTTTAGTGTAAACATGTACAAGCATTATCTTAGCACAAGATTTTCCAACAATATCATCACCACAAATTTCAGTACATTTACTAGCAACTTTCTGCTTTTGATCTGTGGATTGTCTGTCATTTCTCCCGGCAGATGAATACTGTCTCTCCCCACCATGCTGCTTCTGTGAATCTTTACAATTACGGGCCTGATGATCTCCAGAATAACACTGATAACACAATTTATTTTCAAACAGAAACTTTTGCTTTTCTTCTTCAGACATACACTTGAATTTTTTGCAATCTGCAAGAGAATGCGGAGCACCATTATGCATTAAACACTTATCACGCGACACACTAGATTCACTATCATCCTGAATTCCTGTTTTAGCGGCTGCTACGCGACCATTGGTTGTTGCTCTCTGATACAGGATATCACGAGTCCTATGTTGACTTGGTTCCTTCGTCTTCTGGGTTTCGTAGATGAAACTCGGGTCATTGTATATAACACTGAACTTTTTCACAAAGCTCACGAAAAAGTGAAATGGCGGGAATGGTACAGAATGGTTTTCTTTATATGTTGATGCGTGAGTGATCCATTTTTGCTGTAAGCTGTGAGGAAGTTTGTTCACCACAGGGTTGACTCCAATTGAAGAATCAAAGTAAGACAGGGTCTTGTCGTACTTTGGGTTTGACATAAGTCCTTCGATCTCTTGTAAGAGGTCTGATAAGTCATACAACTTGGCTCTTTCTTTATTTGTTAAACTTGGAAAAGAGTGCAGTCTATTTGTCAGGGAATTAAGCAAACTTTCAGGAGCTCCGAATCTTTCGTCTAATCGTAGCCAGATTTGACTTAATGCCTCATCTGAATCGTGCAGGTACGCTGTTCTAAGGCTTATTGCATGTTTCTTGGAAACAGAACCTAAGTATTTTATTAACAAATCAACCTCCTCCCTGCTATTAACAGCCATCTCATTGCTGACTGACTGAAAACTTGCTTTCCAGGCTTGGTAGTTCTCACAGGCGTCGTTGAAAGTGGTCAACCTCGACAAGATCAGATCCTTCCTTAAGAGAAACTGTGCTGTGGCGTTAGATTCAGTGTTCGGTGTTTCTTTCTTGGACGTATGGAGAATGTTTTCACCCATTTGACTGTTGAGATAGTTACGAACTTTAGAAGTAGGATCTTCTTCATTGATTTGAAAATCCGTAACTGAACCCTGCTGAGAACCAAACATCAGATTGGTTAGTTCACTTGCCTCTGTGGCGAGTGCCGCTGCTTCTCGTTTCAGTTTTAAAAGTTCCAAATCGGCATCAATGTTTGCTTGTTTTTTCTTTAATTCTATCTCTTTTTCAGCAAATTCAACATGCACCTTAGCTGCCTTTGCTTGGGCAGTTTTCTGAGCCACTAAACTATGAGTTGAAGAATCACTGGGACACTGTGACATAGTGTCAATCTTTTCTGATTTGATTTTCTTTATTGTTCCCAAATACTCATGGACCCTCTGTTCGACATCAACAAATGAATTGTCCAATCTTGTAATTTCTCTTTCACTCTCTTCTATCTTCATTCCTTCTAAATATTTCATGTAGACGGCGTATGCAGTTTGTACACCTTGATGTAACCCTTTACATTGTTCTTTACACTTATTTAGTACAGAAATTGTACTGTTAATGGACAGGCCACTATTTCCTGAGATATATTCTTCTAAAGCTCTTACAGATCTGTTATATTTGCCAAACAGTTCTTTACTACGTTGTTCATACAATTCCATGGCTTTAGGTGTTTGTCTTCTGACACTTCTTGTTTCCATGCGGGAATAATATTTCCATATAAACGTGATGATACACAGTTACTTGTGATGATACACAGTTACTTGTGATGATACACAGTTACTTGTGTGATGATACACAGCTACTCGGCTTGCATGTAACCTGAGCATGGTTATTTACTGTACCGGACCGCACTATGATGTGATAATCGTTGGGGCCAGCGAGTAGAACCAATGACAATACCATCAGTAAACAACAAAGAACAAAGTCAACTGCCCAATGGTCTGTCGATTTATTTGTGTGGTAAATACTGAAAATACAAAAAATGATATCTACTAAAAAACACATTCTCAACAATATTTCTGGCTTTTACACATATTGAATTAAAATAGTTTTACATAAAAAACCAAAAAATCCAAAATACAAGAAAGGACCAAAAATTAAAGGCCTACGGACGAAATTAACCAAGGTACGAACATGTTTAAGTACGAATTAACACAAAAATTAAAATAACAAAATATGGGCTAGAAGAGCCTTTGCTTTCAAAATAAAGTGGCCAAACTATCAAAGAACATGAATAATTATTATATACTGCAAAAACTTACACCATGCATCCCATGGAGCCGAATATAAAGGAACGAAAGATTTATCATTCAGCCACCATTTACAGTACGTCAGCAAATGAAAAAGCGGAAGACAGAGCAGCGGAAAGTTAAACAATTACCCAAAAGTTTGAGCGCAAAGATCAATGAAAATACTATCAAGAGTTACCTCCCACTAGCGGACACCACACCAGGGGCATAATTTGAACAAACTTGGTGGAGGACTACTACATGATGCTACATACAAAATATCAACTGTCTGGGCCTAACGGTTCCAGACTAGGAGATTTTCAAAGATTTCCCTATATAAGTATGAAAGAAACTTGTCATACCCGAGGTGGGGCCAGTTTTGACTGACACCAGGGGGCATAATTTGAACAAACATGGTAGAGAACCACTAGACAATGTAACACACCAAATAACTAAGCTCTAGGCCACTTGTTATTTTGTCAAAAAGTTTTTCTTTTCAGTTGTTATGGCAACAAGAGTTTTGCATGGAATTCCTTTCATTGAACAAATTTGAAAGGGCATCACCCATGGAACATCCCCGTGAAGTTTCATCAACATTGGCCAGGTAGTTAAGGATGAGATGTTGTTTAATTAAAGCAATTGTTGATGCCAGACACCTGGCGACGGACATAGACCGATTACAATAGCTCACCTTGAGAACTTCCGCACCAAGGTAAGCAAAAAACATGAAAAATGTGAATGGACAGACTGGGCGCTAACTATAGGGCATGCACAAATTTTTGACAGGCCCTTATAAAGGTCTAAATAATTTCAAGTGGTTCAACTAATACCTATGGGACAATAACACTTCATGAACATCCAGATTTTATCGTGATCAACATTAAGTTCTAGCAACAAAAAAGTTCTAGCAACAATCTAGACCATCAGATTTTGATATTTGTTCAGAACTTCTTAATTAAACACAACAAAGTCAATCATATGTGGAACTTCATTTCCATTGATTTTGATTTTACATAAATAAATCGCTGAAAAGAAAAAAAACTGACCATACTTAGCGTTTACCTCCATTTATAACTAATTCATTATTGGCACATCAACAGAAGATGCATTGGATAAAACAAAACGTTGTGACTACAACTATTTCCCGCCATGATATTGTCACAGGTTAGACGTGTACAAAGTTTCATGAGAGTTTCATTGAGGCCATGTTAAGTAATTTGCATGGCTTTTTCAGACCATCAAGGGGCATAATTTGGCAATTATTATAGTCAGCTTTAAAAGCATTGCATCTCATGTGCCTACCGGTATTATCACTGGTGACATATGTACCAAGTTATGTGTGATTATCGAGTTATGGGCATGAGAAAGTGTTTGTATGACTTTTTTCAAATTATTAAGGGGCATAACTTAACAATTTCATTGAAGGATCTCAGTTGTAAGTTAGAAAATCATAAATTTGTAGGAACATAAATGGCAATATGTTATTTTTTCATATTCTCAAATTTTTTAAATTAAAATACTGACAAAAGATAAGCTATACAAATATACAGCAAAATAACGAAAATATGACACTGTTTTTTAACATACGCCTAAGATCTATCATGAAAGGCTTTGCTACACACGCTTTGCTGTCGCGTATAACATGTTCACAAAGTCTAATGCAGGGCTTCTAAAATTTTGGAACCTCAATCAGTCCGGACCCGGCGACAACCCAAAAAGACCTGTTCAAAAGTCTGATTACTTGGAGATGTCACACTTTTTCGCGACATCTTTTCTGTCAATATTTTTTCGCGTTGTCTCAATTCCTAAGAGGGTTCTAGAGCCGCATAGCGGATTCAGATAGTCATGATACAAGCTTAATTCAATTGAGATTCTCATCGAGTTCTGCGGCGTTTCTAATAAGAACGATTGCGATCATAAATAACTGGCTGTCCGGAAGCGGTCAGACAACAAAAAGTGAAACAGTATTATGATTTATTTGCTTAATGCATATACAGTGGGTCAACATTCAACTGATACTCTTGAATAATAATATATATATATATCTAGATTTATAATCTGGGCTATAAGTGTGATATCGACAACGATTTTTTCATTACTACGAATTAAAATGACGTAAGCGGCGCACTCAGCTTCCAGACTATGTAGTTAATCAAGCGTGTCGCTGTTGATATCCTATATATGACTAGGTTTGGGTTTTAATGCTTTCATGCATTAACGATGACATATGCATTTATCTTTAAAACCGTTTTTAACCAGCAATGGTTCTTTATGACAATTTAAATTTAAAAGAACAATTTAAATTTAACAGTTTGGTAATCAACAAACGGATACCATGCAATGATCAACGACGACATAGCATATTCATATTGCCATGTGAAAATATGGACCGATTTTAACACTTAATCAGGATAGCTGCAAGCACACAATTAACACATAGTTTGTTTAATTGTGTCTTCTGCGACCTACCAATACACGTGATTGGACAGATTGCAAGCGTCTGCTAATAAACAGATAGGCTATAGAGTGATCAGTGTAGAGGAAAATGCAGCTGGTCACACTAGTCTCATGGTAACCACTTTTATGACCTATTGGGGGTAGTTTTGAATGTGTGAATGACCCATGAATATTTGTGCATTACAATTTCTGCAACTTTTACTGGCCTAGTCGTTTTGGACCAAAATTATTAAACAAGAGGCCCAAAAGGGCCTATGCTCTACTGGCATGGCTCTTGTGGCATTTTCAATCCAGAGCATGTACGTTTGAGTAATAGACAACAAATATATAGTTCACTTTTTGTGTTTGGGTTAGCTGAAAACGCTGCACGTTCAACATCTGAGGACAGGAAGTGTTGTAAGCAGAGTAGTTGCATGAACTATTTTAATATGTGCCAAGTAAAGGTAATCTGAGGGTAAAAAATATTTGCTTTCAAAACTGTACTCATGGTCAAAACTTCATTTATGTAGCTTTAAAAATAAAAAGCCGGTCAAAGGTCAATGTCAAGGACATCCGAGGACAAAATTAATGCTTGTTTGCAAAACTGTTCACATGGTCAAAATTTCATTACTGTAGCTTTAAAAATTAAAAAGTAAGTCAAAAGGGGTGGGGCCAGCTTTTGCCCAAGGGGCATTATTTCAAATGCTTTCAAATGCATCATATGATGCTCCACAACAAATATCAAAGGTATGGGCCTTGTGGTTTGAAACAAGAAGATTTTGAAAATATTTCTTAAATAAGTCTCTAGGAAAATTGTGACACCCAGGGCAGTGCCAGTTTTGACCCAAGGGGCATAATTTGAACAACCATAGTAGTGGACCACTAAATAAAGCCTTGTTCAAAATAGCAACGATTTGGGTGGGGGTGGGGTGTTGGCAGAAATGACCCCAAGGGCATAATTTGAACAAACCTTCACAAGCAATAGTGACTTTACATGTAAACTTGGCTAAAAATAGACTTCGCTCATGTAGACTTGGCTAAAAATAGACTTAGCTAAAAATAGCATTTTTTTATACTTTCAAGACCCATAATCCATGCATGCATGGGCATATCTGGCTGGTTTTCAAACGGAACCGAGTTCTAAAGGATATCTAAATACTGTACAAGTTTCATCGAGATACAATCAAAACTGAAGACTGTATCGTGTTTACACGATAGCATTTTTTATACTATCAAGGGCCATAATCTAGGCATGCATAGGCGGATCTGGCTGGTTTTCGAAAGGAACCGAGCTCTACTGGATATCTAGACACTGTACAAGTTTCATCGAGATACAATCAAAACTGAATACTGTATCGTGTTCACAAGCAATTGTTTACAGAAACACGGACGCACATACTACGTACACATTACCATCACATAAGCTCTTTTGGCCTTTGGCCAGTAGAGCTAAAAATGAGAAAATTTCGGACCAATTTTTTTACACTATTTGAAACTGAAATCAGACCGGTCTGGCTTGGTCAAAATCGGTCCAGACCAGCAAATTGCCGGTTTTTAGAAGTCCTGGTTTAATGTGAATATATTGAATGTTTAAATTAAGGCAAAAAAAAGGCTGAAGTTTTTTGCACCATCTACAATGTACGGTGCTCTCTTCAGGCCAACGTGTCTTCGCTCTTACACAAAGGTACAAAAGGATGAAGGCAAGAAAAAAAAAAGAAGTAAGTTACAAAGTTCCTTCTCTTCGTACTTTCGTACCTTCACCTTCTGTTCTAGAATCATTGAAGATGGCTGATCATAATTTGTTAAAATTGCAACTTGCAGGTATATTCATGCAAGGCATTCTTGTCAAGAAATCCTCGCGCTTATATCATTGAAAGAGAGCAGAGAAATCAGGTAAAATACTTTCATTTTAACTCTTTCACAGCCAACGTTACCAAATGATATCGCCTGTGCTAAACCTGTAATTTAGCGTCTCAAGAATGTTGCATATAGGAAATAAACGTTGCTGTATGACAAACATTACAAAATTTTCCATTTCACTTAAAGATTATGACAATCATAGCACGGCTGTAATTATGTGCCATTAATTACATTATACATGTTTTTTTTTTTCAATATCATATTATATCTTGTTATATTTATGTGTTAAATTACATTACTCATATTTAGGAAAAGCATTTGCATTAGATTATTACTTTCTTCTTATTACTGTTCTTCTTATAATTAGTAATTATTGTTGAAGATGAAATGTGATTTTTAGTTGTCGAAGATTTGTCATTTGGCGCATTTCAAGAACATCACTTTATTGAGAAATGACGCTTTGTGCCTCTGCTTGTAAATAGGCGCTTTAACACTTTATTATAATCTTATTCAATATGAAACATTTTTTTACTAGAATAGATGTTTGTCTTTATCATTGAATTGAACAGGCTGAAGCTTTACTGGTATATTTAATTCACATTATTAGCAATCTTTAACAAGGTATATTTTATCAAAATCATTAGGCCTAAAATAAATTTGTTTGGTTAGGGTTACATCCTTTTCAAAAATAGGTAGGGTAGGTAGGCTTTTTTTTATTTTTTTTATTAGGCTTTATATAAGAATGTCATTTTCATCATTGGAGAATGGTGTTAAAGTTATCTTCTGTATAAGCATTGAAGGTTTTAAACTACATATTGAAAAGCAATTTAAAAAAAAAGATTTTTTTTTTAGTTTTTCATATTTTTTTTTTGGTTTTTCATATTTTTTTTCAAACTGACTGTAAAAACGGTAGGGTCGGCTCCTATTCCGTAGGTAGGGTTGGGTAACCCGAACCACATGTATTTTTTGTTAGGCCTTATCAAAATCTTAACTGTAAAGGGATTGGGTTATAACAACTATCAAAATTGAATCTAAATTTTGTGTAAACTTGTTTATGACTTATGACCATGATTAGTCAACTTATTTTTAAATGATTGTAAAGCGCTTGTGAAAAATGAATGGCAAAGGAACTAAAGTAAAGGCGGGAAGGGATGAAGGCGATGGAGCGAAGGGATGAAGACCACACAGCAAAGTTACTTTCGCTCTTTACATCCTTGTCTTTTATGTTGCTTCTTCACAAAGCACGATGGCCCGAAAAGAACACCGTATTACAACGCCAAGGCTATAACAACCACTTGACTCTGTTTTTCGACAGACAAGCTATATTTGCTCTCTGTTCGGGGAGCACAGAAACTGTTTTTGCTTTTCATCCTCTATTTCATTGTTTATAACAATTTATTTTTTGATGGAATACATGTATGCTCTTTTAGCATAAAACCATTTCTGTTCATTGAAGGTTTTTGTTTTCTACTGAGATTTTGGAAATTAAAAGGAAAATGTCCCTACCTACATTCACCAATGGAATCTATGTTTTGGAAATATCTACTTTAATATGACCATCACTAAATACTTACTTTTCCATGCTGAACTGCTTGTTTTAGGTCTTGCACCTGTATCCCCACTTTCATTCAATGATGTAGTTGGTGATAGATGAGGATAATCTTTTGTGTAACCTGAAATACCACTTGTAATAGTAACTGCATCCATTATCAGAATTACCGAAGTTATACAAAACAAGCACAAAACAATATATATATCTTTCCTATATTGGAATATTGTTATAATTGATCTGATAAGGGATGCAAACGAATATTATTCGATTGAACGTTTGGTATTCGAATGTCAAAATCAGTATTGGAATATTCAGTTTGTTTGTCTTTTTACAACAATTGGCCCCTAATGCCAAAGGCAAGGATGAAATGGCACTACACTATACATGCATCATATATGTCAATTAGGGACATATCATCTGGTACCTTAAATTTTAAGTAATTTTACAATAACCGAATGGGCAAGGCCCAAGTGGGAGTATAAATAAACTAACCAACCAAACTTACAATAACTGGCAGGGATAATTCTAGTAAGCGATTTTCGCGATTTCTCGCATAGAAATCGTCTAAATCTCATCAAAATCACATAAATGTGACATATTCTCGCGCTGGGTCGCAGTTTGTTTATTTTGTGCATTTTCACATTAGTTTTTCTACAAATTAAAGCATCACTTGCCGGTATCTAAATGTTATTGACAGCGGACAAATTGCTTCCCCTACAATGTATTTATCGAATACCTTTTTCTTTTGAATGTTTTGATCGATATCATCCATGCCCTTGTTTCCAAGCGTTTTTGCGACCCGGTTTGTTTTTATTTACGCGGGTTACCACTGCATGTAATAAGCGTCTACACTATCGGAAGCGTCAAAATGTCAAGTCAAAAAACGTTGTTTGCTTTCCTTGAAAAAAAAAAACTCCCGACCAAAACAAAACAACAGCTTCGGATGTAAACAATAATGAAAGGCATTCATCACCCAAAAAAGTAAATGTTCATTTCAACAAAAATGGCTCAAATCATATTTTTGGCTTAGGTATGATGAAAGTAAAGATCAGATGTACTGTGAACTTTGTCGAAATTTAAAATTCACAAATACACTATCACTTGGCACAAATAACTATAAAAAAAAAACAACTCTGCAAAGACATGTTGTGTCTCAAGACCACAAGCATGCAGTATCTAACCCATCTGACAGGTCTAACTTTGAGGAGGCAGTCCTTTGCGCAGACAGCAAGGGAGAAAGTGCCATCATGCTTGTGATGAAAGTGGTGTACTGGTTAGCCAAAGAATGCATTCCTCTAAGCAAGTATGGCAGTTTGATGCAGCTGTTAAAGTTTTTAGGAACACCCAACATGGCTGCACTGAAGGTTGGGAAAAACATTGATTACACCAGTTATACCACGGCTTGTGACATTCTGTCTGCTTTGTCAGACTTCATTGATAGTGGTGTGACAGAAAAGCTACAACAGTCACCTACCATTAATATCATGACAGATGAGAGCACCGACATAGTGGTTCATCACAAATTATGTATTAGTGCCAGGGTTGTTGATCCCATCAATTTGACCCCATCTACACTATTCCTCACTGACCTGAGAATAACATCAGCAACAGGCGAAGGCATTTTTAATGCCATCAAGGAACATTTGGCTGGCCGGAACATTGCATTAGCAAGGGTATCAGGTAAATATCGGCAATATTTCAATTGCTTAAAGCACACATTACTGATTTCAAATAAAATTATTTTCAGTCAGTTACAAGTTCATTAACTGTAGTGTTATTGTTTTAAAAGAAAAAGTTTTAATTAGTTTTCAATATTAAACATTGTGGTTTCTGTGTATTTCAGGACTAGGCACTGATGGAGCGTCTGTGATGACAGGGAAGAAAAAGGGTCTTACAGGCCGATTCTTGGAACACAACCCACACTTGCTGAACACACATTGCTCAGCACATCGACTAGCTCTGTGTTCAGAACAAGCTGCTGAGAAAATTCCAGGTAGAATATTGGATCAAATAATGTAAAACACAAACATGAAAACATTTCGAAAAAGTCAACTTATGCAAACTGTAATAGCTCTGCTCAAGCATTCACATGTTTGATTTTATATTTTGCAGCAATGAAGTACTATCAACAGATTCTTGAGTCTATCTTCTATTACTTCAAAAAGAGCCCGGATAGATGTGACAAGATGCAGGCTGTGCAAAAATTGCTGAATGATCCCTGCTTGAAGTACAGAGAAGTCCATCAGGTAGTTTATGTTTAACAGCAACATATCAAGTCATTCAATAACTGAACAAAACCTACTTCAAAAGAGTTTTAAAAACATGTTCAAAAATTAATATATATACACTCAGTGGTGGAAATTTAAACAAGCTTACAAGCCCTGCACTGGTTAAATGTCATGTGGGCTTGCCTAGATTCTGAACTTTTTTATAGCAAGGTTAATGTTAAAAAAATTGTTTCAAAAGACTTATTTCAATGACTGAACACATCATATTTGTTCTGTACTAATGGAAAGAAAATTAATTTATATTTCAGGTAAGCTGGCTATCATTCTATGAAGCTTTAGATGCCATATTCAAAACAATGGACTCCCTTCTTACTTTTTCTCAACCTGTACTGATGACAAAACGATGGGCTTCAAGAAGAAACTTGGCGATGACTTTTTCCTGTACACAACCTATTCCATGATGGATGTATTTTTGCTCCAGTAATGACCCTGAACCTGTTCTTTCAGAAGAAGGATGTTGACATTGGCTGTGTACAGGTGAACTAAAGTTTAGAATGTTATAATGTTTTCCAATTTATTACCTTGTAGGCTCTTAGTTATTTTTTTATTAAATTTAATACCAGTAATTTTACCAGTTAACACTATCATACATAAACGCAGAATACAACTATTTTAACAGGTTTCTGTTGAAGCATGTCTTAGTGACCTGAATAAAATGCTGAAACATGAGATGTCTTCACCATTCCTGGAATCCCTTTCTCGAGATATGAAGGACAACATGTTCAAAGGACAACATCAAATTAAAAAGTCCAAGTACAATGCTATGACATGCAGAGAGCAGTTCATCACAGCTTTGATTGACAACATTTCAGCCAGGTAACCAAGAGAAATTCAGTGTGTATTTAAATAATGAATCTTTATCTATTACTTTATCTTTGCATTGTTGACAAATAGGGAATAAGTGTTCAAACTTGACAGGCAAATATGAAGGAGTTCATTAGACATTTAGTGTGATTATAAATACTCCTGGAATCAATATATTTTCAATCAAAACACACAACCTTTTTGTTTTTCAGGTTCCGAGACAAACACATCATGACTAGTTTTTGTGTGTTGGGACTAAGGCCAATTACATTTCTAACTGACACAGATTTGGAGTCTTGGGGAAATGACTCAATTGAGGTGCTTGTGAGGCACTTTGGCTCAGAAATGTCTCACACTTACAGGGAGGATGGGGAGGAGAGGGTTTCAACATCAGAGCCTGTTGTAGATGCAGAGGCAACCAGTAAAGAATAGGCACTCCTGAAAAAGGTTGTCAAAGTTCAACAATACCCAAGGGAAAGTACCAGTGTGCTGTGGTCTTTGATCTTCAAATTTCACAGTCATGAATTTCCAAATCTCACAAAACTGGCCAGTCTTGCCTTGACCCATCCTGTTCACACAAGTGATTGTGAGAGGGCCTTTTCTTCACAGAACTCTGTAACAACCCCTCTGAGAAATAGGCTTTCTCCAGAACATTGCGAGCAGCTGATGAGAATCATGATCCAGGCACCTAGCCTATAAGTATTTGACTACAGGAGTGCCCTTAAAGTGTGGAAAAAGAAAAAGTCCAGGAAAATATTTAATGTACATGATATCTGAACTGTAAACAAGACTTAGTGTTCCTTCTAGTCAAACAAGTGTATATATATATTGATATTCATGAATAAAGTTACTGTTTCGCCTTGTTTAATCACTGCGTTATCCATGTTTTATTAAAAATCTCACTGAAATTAAAATTCTCTCACTAATTTGGGACAAATGGGAGCAATTCTCTCATTGAAAATCTGACATAGAATTATCCCTGAACTGGCTATTAGTCAAGTGACATCAAACAAGTTTCAATTATTCTCGGTAAATTTAAATGACCGTGCCAATTTAATTATAGTGTTCGTGCTTTGAAATGTAGCTGTAAAGTATAGCATTTTAGGATATATTTTGTTAATTGTTGAACAATGGACGAGTCAAAATTCATGTTTCTTTTCGTTTTATAATTTTACTAGTTCCCCAAATTGGTTTGTTTGTTTGTTCCATAGTTATACTATGATAAAGGTCAATCCTGGAACCAGGCTGATCGTCCACTGCTCGTGCCATGAAACAGCCCTCGGCTTGCGCATAACGGCATTAAACCGGGATTTTACGATCTTTGATTTGTGTTCAAATTGTATTGCATTTTTATTATTATTTCTGAAAATGGGGAATGTAAGAGGCTAATTTAAAAACAAGAGATATTTGTCAAACATTACGATGGGGAATATAAGAGGCTAATTTAAAAACAAGAGATATTTGTCAAACATTACGGGCCATGGGTCAAGGCATTGTTAAGATATTGATCACTGGGAGCTTTGTTAACTTATTCTTGTTAAAGGTCACTGTGACCTTGACCTTTGGTCCGATGACCCCCAAAACTACAGTAATAGTGTTCATCAACTGGTCAGACCCAACCTTCATGTCAAGTTTGATGACCATAGGTACAGGAATGTGAAGTTTGCCTTCAAGGTCACTGTGACCTTGACCTTTGACCCCTTAAATCAATAGGGGTCATCTACTGGTCAGGTCCAACCTCCAAGTCAAGTTTGAGGGCCATGGGTGCAGGCATTGTCGAGTTATCACTCGGAGAACCTTTTATTGAATATCTACTGGTCATGACCAGCCTCCATGTCATGTTTGATGACCATAGCACTAGGCATTGTTGAGTTATCACCCAGACAAGCTTTAAAATCTTTTCACCATTAAAGGTCACCGTGACCTTTAACCCGATGACCTCTATAACCATCTACTGGTCAGACCCAGTCTTGATGTCAAGTTTGATGACCATACGTCCAGGAATTGTTGAATTATCAAGCTTTGGTTTACTCTACTGACGGACTGACCGACAGACATGTGCAAAGCAATATACCCCTCTCCTTCGAAGGGGGGAATAATAAGGGTCCGTCGCGGAACCGGCTACGACAAAAGGTTAATAAGCCCTGACTATCACTATAGAAAAAAATAAAAAAATTACAACTTCTAAAAGATTCATTTTGGTAATTGAATATTTGATCGAAAGAATTACCAAATATTTCAAATATCAATTTTGTCATTCGTTCACATCCCTAGTTATGATACAATACATACATGTTATGTTTTATCACAAGCTGCGAACTTAACAACCGGTTAGCTTGAAATACCTTCATCATCCTCATCCTCATCTGTATCATCCCTAGTTGAACCTATGTTGTAGGTAGTTTCATCACCTATATGTGTATTTTCACTGTGGCCGATGTAAATACCATGTCCTAAAAAATATATATTACCAGTATGTTGTTTTTGTACGTGTATAATTATAAATGCATGTAAGTGTTAATTCATATTCATGTTTGATAAACCTGTGTCATACAGTAAGTCATATAGTAGGTTCTTATCGAATATGCTTTCAAGTTTTGACAATTCAATAATACAGAAAACATAATTATCTTTTAATACAATGGAACTAAATAAAATAGATTTAAACCAACATTCAAATTATGTGTTAAGTTTTAACATTTACTAAATTTTATTTGTCATTTTAGGTGTTTAAATCTTTAACTACACTTTATCCTTTCAAAAGAACAATTTATATCGGTTTTAAGATGTATTTTCTCTATTCATATGATGTCAAATCTTCTTTTTTCTTTGACATCCTGTTAGGAATATGGAACCTACCACTCTCTTGCCATTTTTTTCAGAGCACATGCCTGATACTGAGCAAAACCACAATCCCTAGCAATTTTCCACAAGCCGAATATAAGAGGTCATTATTACTACTATTATATACCTATAAATTATGAATATATCTGTTCAATTTATCATACAAAATGCCTTTGGTTTTTGAAAATGCACCCTCGAAAAACTTCAAGTTTAACAATAACTTATATGTTGTATTAGCTGAAGCATAACAAATTATGCAATTGAATTGTAATAGTTGTATCATAAATATTAACAAGAGATGTTTGTCAAACATTATGCCCCCCCCCCCCCCCCCCCCCTGTTGTCAGGATTATTTAGACAATTGATTGTAATATGCATGGACTGAAATGACAAACAAGCTTTTTGCGTTCATGGTCACTGTGACTTTGGCCCGATGACCCCTTAAATCAAAAGGGTCAACTACAGGTCAGTCCCAACACCAAAGTCAAGTATGGGGGCCATGGGTGCAGGCATTCTCGAGTTTTACTCGAACAACATTTTCGCATTCAAGGTCACTGTGACCTTGACTTTTGACCCGATGACTCCTAAAATGAATAGGGGTCATCTACTGGTAAGGTTCTACCTCTAAAGCAAGTTTGAGGGCCATGGGTGCAGGCATTGTTGAGAGATCACTTGGACAACCTTTTATCATTCAAGGTCACTGTGACCTTGACCCTTTTTCCAGTTGACCCAAAATTCAAAAGGGGTCAACTACTGGTCAGGCCCAACCTCCCAGTCAAGGTTGAGGGCCATGGGTGCAGGTATTGTTGCGTTATCACCTGGACAACCTTTTATCATTCAAGGTCAAGGTCGCAGTATCCTTTGACCCGATGACCCCTTTAATCAATAGGGGTCATTTACTGGTCAGGCCCAGCCTCCATTTCAAGTTTGATGACCGTAGGTCTAGGCATTGTTGAGTTATCACTCAGACAAGCTTTAAAACCTTTTAACCATTGAAGGTCACTGTGACCTTGACCTTTGACGCCTATAATCAATAGAGGTCATCTACTGGTCAGGCCCAACCTTCATGTCAAGTTTGATTACGTCCAGGAATTCTTGAGTTATCACTCATACAAGCTTTGGTCTACCAAGGGATGGAATGACCGACATTTGCAAAGCAATACACCCCTCTTCATCGAAGGGGGGCATAATTATTACAATTCAACTTAAGCTTCTCAGTGATCAGACTATTTGCACAAAATGGGCTAACATTATTCTGTGTGTAATATAAAATATTGTATTTTTGCTCTTAATATTGTTCAAGTCATTTTATTTTGGCAACTAATTGTCCAGTGATTTTCACTAGCCCAAAATTACTAGCCTCAGACTTCGGGCTAGTAGGTTAAGAAGAAGACTGCTTCTATTATGATTATGTCTATATTAAACTTTGATTACAAAGCATGTCTTAACAAAAGTGCAAAAAAGGTTGCAGCAAAAAAGTTTCCCTGCAAACAGAGTGGAGCCGAGGCAAGGGAATCTGTAATTGGCCAGATAGATATCATATGTTTCAAAATATATATCTTTTCGTGGATCAGAGTAATATTTTTATTCATGACACATAATATAAATTAATACTTTAAATTTATGACTGCATACCTTTCCCATGTGAATCTTTTATTTCCTTTTGAAGCATCTCTGCCTGCTTTGCCATTTTCTTAGTTTCCTGTTTGCCTGTTTTTCTTAAAGATTGTTTCCCTTCTTCAACCTTCTCTCCTACATATTTTTCTGTTTGATCCTTCATCAAAGCAAGATCTTGAGATGCATCTTTAAGGGTAGCCCCTGCTTCATCTGCTATTCTTTCATAAAATGTGCTTTCTAGTTCGCCAATCCTTTCATTGTCCATTGGTTCTCCAGCGTCGGATAGACCTGTTTTATTAGTCTTTGTATCAGGTGCTGGTCCACAAATAGTACCTTGAGCCCTACCCTTTTTCTCTGCCAACTGAGATTCTAAAAAAAAAAAAATAGAAACAAAATCCTTTAAAACAGACTACAAGAAAGAAATATATATATATATTCAGATGTGTTGTTTATCTCATTATTATATACCCCAAATAATATTAATCGACATTTATGAAACAAACAATCAGCCAGATGCCTGTGCATGAATGAGTTTATGATAAAACTTAATAAGTGACGACTGCCCCTTAAATTCCATCCAGTATATGCAATTTCTAATATGTCTACATTCTACAAGACAAACTACATTTTTCATACCAAACACATGTGCTTATTTTTTTAGATCCCCCAAAGCATGACAAAGTAACAGTCAGGACAAGACCAACTATAGTTGCACGCATGGATGGGGGTTCTGATTTTGATATGCCCATCATTTTTGGGGGACCAAAAAATGGTAGGAACAAATGTTGGCCATGTGTTTTGTGCAACATGCAATATGCTTCCAAGAATTAAGTAAAATGTGTCATTGTCAAAAGTGGTCAAGGTTTGAAACTGAAAAAAATCATTACATGTAGGAAAGTGTTGGTTCCTACAGAAATGTTCCAAGCATGTGATTGATAAAAACCAAGCTCTAGATATGCAACTTTCAAAATTAAGAATAAATCATTTATGTCAAAGAACTGCTTCGGTGAGAGAACATCTCACCTACCGGTACAGAAGAACGATATTTTAATACTCATACTAAGGTAATCAGAAATCCTATTGGTCAAAAATACCTTTTTTCTTCTTTTTCCTATTTTTTCCCATCTTGAAGATCTACTGTTTTCTGAAAAATAAAAATGACCTCATTAAGACTTAGTCTATTAGCAACGGTCTTATTTTCTGACCACTTTAAAATATAATATAATATACCTACTGTATTATACTGTGTACAGGACATCTTTTATTACCTGAAATTGAATTTTAAAAAAATGCCTGTGTCCTATCTATAGTACACACAAATTGAACCTCTTTGGTGAGAGGCCGACACCTATACCACAAGTGTATCAAAATATGATTACAATTTACACTACTTTCTCAGATTTTACCCGTTTCATTGCAAAAATATAGTAACATATAAACGCATACAATGCCAGGCAGAAAATGCAATGACGTTGGATCGCTCATGATTTTGTACCAAAAATTAGTTTTCCCAGTTATACATCTGAAAACTTATATCTTATCATTATTTTACTCTATCAGACAATGCGAATGTCCGTCGGACAGTCGGACATGTCCGGTATATTTCAATTTTGACCGACGAAACTTTTGTTTTGATCGGTCACAATATCCGGTGAAAAATTACAGTCAGCACCGTTTAATTTTCGGAAAATTTACTTTCAGTTTCTAAATAAATGTTCAGAGTTATTTTTATATCATGATTATTCAGCGTGTTAATCCGTGTTTCACTATTTGTAAACCCCGTTTCGACATGTTTCCGTAAAAGCCGATAAAACGCGTAAGGTTCACTTTCAGCTGGTACTCTAATACTTTTATTTTACGGAAATGTTCGGAAATTACAAAATTCCGTATGTAGTGGTTCCCGGCAATCGTGTTAATTTAAATATGATGATTAATATACCGAGCTGACTTTCTTTCCACTCTGTTTAACATTGCGAATAACAAGAACTCTACTTTCGTTTTTGCATAAATGTTGTGCCTGAGTTTGACTGGTAGTACAATTCGTTACATTTTATAACCCTATTGTATCTTTAATTTAAAGATGAATTAAAAGGGTAAGATCTAGCTGTTTCATGGGTAGACGAACCAGATATGAGTTTTTTTGGGAGGCAAGGGAAGAAAAAAATTATGACATTTATAAGATCCGAATATTGATTTTTTTTTTTACATTATGTTTGGCTTTTTTTGTAATTTATTATAGTACTGTAGGACAAATCTAACCAAAAAGATCTAAACCTGTTCAAATGGGGAATTACAAAACTTATTTAAAAAAGAGGCTTAAAATCAAGGTTTAGGCTGATGTTACTGAATACTGTTTGTAACATTGCGACAGGTAAAAATTTGGTGCGACAGGTAAACTTTCAGTGTTTACCTGTCGCAATGTCCTGTGAAGAAGGAAAAGTTTTCGCGTTGTCTGTCTATGATATCAAAATTGTAGAGAAAAATACAATTTTAATATAAACAAGAGGGCCATGATGGCCTTATATTGCTCACCTTTATTTTATCTAATAACACAATTATGAGAGCTTATTTGAGAAATCGGGGAATGCAGTGCCATATAAGTATGTTTAATCTTCACACGTTTTTCTTTTATTTTGTAAACATATTGTTTATGCAGTAATAATACCGATTCTCCCATCAAACACATGCATGTTTACAAACGAAAGTAGAACATTTTCACCAATTTTCAGCTGAATTTTACTCAAGAAGCTTACATTAAAGATAAAACCAGTATTATCAAGTGTTTTTATTTTGTCGGAAATAAAACTGACCGCCTGTTTATCGGAATAAGCATGTTTATACTCTTTTTCTGGGTTGAGCTGGAGCCAAAGCGTGAAGGCTGAGCCAATACACTGTATAATTATGCATGTTCTGACGAGAAATATTGGCAAATTCCGAACGCTAAATTCTTCATTAATAAAGATTACTTAATAAAAAAAGGTCATATGTATTACTCCTCGATATGTACCAAGTCAGAAAGTCAGATGTGCAGCAAAAACTGGGATCTACTTTGTTCTGTTAGATATATGTTTATTCAAGTGGGCGAGGATACTTATAAGGTGTTGGTTTTTTTTTAAGTTCTCGTAATAATTAAGCAAACCTGTGTTGTGTTATATTATGATAAATTAATTAAGTTTGACAATATCTGCATCTTAAAAGGGTTAAGGGATTTTAAAGTGTTTTAATCAAAGTCGGATGGTAAATAAAAAAAATGCGATGAACTTCCATGTACAACTTTTGAACCGTAATGTTAACAAATACATTAGTTTTTCAATGACAAAAAAATGTACACTTAGTCCAGTTAGTGATCCGTTTTAAGTCTGGCGTTGTGGCTGTACTATCGGGTACCATCACTATACCCACAATGTCTAGCAACTAACCTTGTCAATCCTAAATGAAAGACCACACACACACTGGTGTTTATTGGCTTAATACCGTGTACTAACTTATGCTGTATTACAACCTTGCTGGTCGAGGAAACAATGAATTATTGTAAGAATGCACACTTGTTTTCACTTAAACTAAGCCAAGCTTGCGTTTAATGTCGGTAAATAGTGTACCTCATTTAAGGAATGAATTGCGGGGTTGATGTACGCGTACTTTGACCAGCCCAATTGCGTTCATATCCCCGATAATGACGTCAACCCCGCAATTCATTCCTTATATTTACACCAATAGTTCTTCATTTCATTTAAGAAAACCTTTAAGTAATCCGTTCTTACCCATTCTGTAAATATAACGACCCGACTGTAACGCGGGAAAAGATCAACCACTTGAAATCACTTTTAAATGTAAAAATGAAACACTTATGGCAACAATACATTTAAAATATAATAAATTAACACTTTCTTAAATGTTGTATATTGTTATGCAATGAATTGCGATCCGAACATATCCGAAGATGTTGCGTTCATCGATTGATAAACGCAATTGCCGAAAGGCAGTTCATTTAAGGAATGGAAGTGGAGGTGTAAATATTATATATATATGTGTATATAGCAAATATTAATCAAACGTACAGAAAAATAAGAAAAATAACACTAACACATATTCAATCCGATTGGTGTACTAGCGGTCATTTAATTTCTAAGTTGATGTAATTTAGCACATAGTTTACCAGTTTATCGTCTATCTAATCTTTGTTAAATGACACACTTTCTTTGATCCACTACAATTTATCTATTTTGGAATCTGATTGTCCAGAGTAAAAACTGGTCAAGAAACAGTAACCAAATAATTATATAGATGTTGTGCAAGGATTGTTTAGCTCCATCGACATTTCTGAGATTGCAACGCCCATTATCAGATGAATTGCATTAAATATTCATAAATAATTATAAATTTTAAAAAATACAACAATATCTTAATACTAGTTATAGATACAGAACTTTTCCAAATATGCCAAGTTGAGTGCATTATTATACAGCGTATTGGCTCAACCTCCACGCTTTGGCTCCAGCTCCCTGGCTTTTGGCTCCAGCTCAACCCAGAAAAAGAGTATAAACATGCTTATTGCGGTAAACAGGCGGTCATTTTTATTCCCGGAAAAATAAAAGCACTCGATAATACTGGTTTTACCTTAAATGTAAGCGTCTTGAGTGAAATTCAGCTAAAAATTGGTGAAAATGTTCTACATTCGTTTGTAAACATGCATGTGTTTGATGGGAGAATCGGTTTTATAACTCCATAAACAATATGTTTACAGAATAACTGAAACACGTGTGAAGATTAAACATATTTATATGGCACTGCATTCCCCGATTTCTCAAATAAGCCCTCATAATTGTGGTATTAGATAAGATAACGAGTCATACTTATGTTTTACGATGATATCCGTTCTTTTGCCTTAGCACGGAAGTGTCATTGGCTCTTTTTTATACACAGAGCTGGAGCCACTGTTTTGCACCCGTGGAGTGTTAACAAGGTATTTCCATATTTGGGCTCTGTGACCTAGTTTTTGACCCTAGATGACCCATATTTGAACTTGAGCTAGAAATCATGAAACAACCTTCCTGACAAATATCCAGGATATTTAGGCTGAAAATGTTACCTCTAGAGTGTTAACAAGGTTTTTTCATAGTTGGGCTCTGTGACCTAGTTTTTGACCACAGATGACCCATATTCGAACTTGAGCTAGAAATCATCGAAACAACCTTTGATAAATTTCCAGGATATTTGGGCTGAAAATGTTACTTCTAGAGTGTTAACAGGGTGTATCCATATTTGGGCTCTGTGACCTAGTTTTTGACCCAAGATGACCCATATTCAAACTTGAGCTCGAAATCATCAAAACAACTTTTCTGACAAATATCCGGGATATTTAGGCTGAAAATATTACCTCTAGAGTGTTAACAAGGTATTTCCATATTTTGGCTCTGTGACCTAGTTTTTGACCCTAGATGACCCATATTCAAACTTGAGCTAGAAATCATCAAAACAACCTTTCTGACAAATTTCCAGGATATTTGGGCTGAAAATATTACCTCGAGAATGTTAACAAGGTACTTCCATATTTGGGCTCTGTGACCTAGTTTTTGACCCTAGATGACACATATTTGAACTTGAACTAGAAATCATCAAAACAACCTTTCAAACAAATTTCCAGGATATTTGGGCTGAAAATGACACCTCGAGAGGATTAACAAGGTATTTCCATATTTGGGCTCTGTGACCTAGTTTTTGAACCAAGATGACACACATTTGAAATTGAGCTAGAAATCATCAAAACAACCTTTCAAATTTCCAGGATATTTGGACTGAAAATGTTACTTGAGAGGGTTAGCAAGGTATTTCCATATTTGACCCCAGATGACCTAGTTTTTGACCCCAGATGACCCATTTTCCAACTTGAGCTAGAAATCATCAAAACAACTTTTCTGACAAATTTCCAGGATATTTGGGCTGAAAATATTACCTCTAGAGTGTGAACAAGGTATTTCCATATTTGGGCTCTGTGACCTAGTTTTTAACCACAGATGACCCATATTCGAACTTGAGCTAGAAATCATCAAAACAACCTTTCAAACAAATTTCTAGGATATTTGGGCTGAAAATGTTACCTCGAGAGGGTTAACAAGGTATTTCCATATTTGGGCTCTGTGACCTAGTTTTTGACAACAGATAACCCATATTCATACCTGAGCTAGAAATCATCAAAACAACCTTTCTGACAAATTTCCAGGATATTTGGGCTGAAAATGTTACCTTTAGAGTTGTAACAAGGATTTTCCATATTTGAGCTCTGTGACCTAGTTTTTGACCCCAGATGACCTATATTCGAACTTGAGCTATTAATCATCAAATCAACCTTTCTGACAAATTTGACAATGACTGAGACTTATCGTACAACAAAAGTCCCTCGTTGGGCGCTAAATGTAACAGACTGCACAAATTGCTATGTGCACCTGTTGGGGTTCGAACCCATGATCTCTTGCTTTAGAAGCAGACGCTCTACCGCGTCGCTATCAGGGCTTTTTCTGCCCATTTTGGGAAAAAGACCCTAGACATTTTGGGAAATTTTGTGTCATGAAAATGCCGAAATTGGGAAATTTTACAGTTAAAAGAAAACATGACAGATAATATTTCATACTGATCCTCTGAATGTGATGAAAATCAATGATTTCAGAGTTCAATTATCGAAAAAACTTTACATCACATAATTTAAGAGGATGTTGAAAATAAACCAGTACAGGTAAAAAGACTTTCTAAAAAAAAACAAGAGGGCCCTAAAGGCCCTGTATCGCTCACCTGATCCAATTCAATTACCTTGCTGTAATAAGTACATTCTGACCAGGTTTCATATAGATAAAGTAGAAAATATGGCCTCAACAGTGTTTTACAATGTTTTCTATGATTTGACTTCATGACCTAGTTTTTGAACTCAGGTTACCCAGTTTCAAACTTGACAGACTTCATAAACACAAACATTCTAACATAGTTTCATGGTGATCAAAGAGAGAATGTAACCTCTACAGTGTTTACAAAGTTTTTCTATGATTTGACCAAGTGGCCTGGTTTTTGACCTCTGATTACCCAGTTTCAAACTCTACCTAAAGATCATCAAGAATAACATTCTGATCAAGTTCCATGAACATATGGTTATAAATGAGTGTTAACATGCTTTTCCTTAAATTTGACCTGGTGACCTAGTTTTGACTGCACATGACCCAGATTCAAACTTGGCCTAGAGCTAATCAATATAAACATTGTGACAAAGTTTCATGAACATACAGTCATATATATGACCTCTACATGGGTGAAAGTTTGAATTTTTCAAAATACTGAAAATAGGGTGTTTATATAGGGAAATGCCATTTTTACAATACATTATACAGGATAAATATTTTCCAAAATACTGAATTCAGTATCAATACTGAAAACTTTCACCCATGCCTCTAGAGTGCTAACAAGCTTTTCCTATGATTTGACCTAATGACCTAGTTTTTGACCACACATGACCCGGATTCAAACATCACTTAGAGATTATTAACATAAACATTCTGATCAACTTTCATGAAGAAACATTCATAAATGTAACCTCTAGATTGTTAACAAGCCTTTCCTTAAATTTGACCTGGTGACTTTGTTTTTGACTGCACATGACCCAGATTCGAACTTGACCTAAATCGATTCAATATATACATTCTGACTAAGTTTCATTAACATACAGTCATAAATGTGACCTCTAGAGTGCTAACAAGCCTTTCCTACGATTTGACCTAATGACCTAGTTTTTGATCACACATGACCCGGATACAAACTTGACTTAGAGATTATTAATATAAACATTCTGACCAACTTTCATGAAGATACATTTATAAATGTGACCTCTAGATTGTTAACAAGCTTTTCCTTAAATTTGACCTGGTGACCTAGTTTTTGACCACACATGACCAAGATTCAAACTTGGCCTAGAGCTTATCAATATATACATTCTGATTAAGTTTCATAAACATACAGTCATAAATGTGACCTCTCGAGTGCTAACAAGCTTTTTCAATGATTTGACCTGGTGACCTAGTTTTTGATCGCACATGACCCAGATTTAAACTTGACTTGAAGATGATTAATACATTCTGACCTAATTTCATGAAGATACAGTCATAAATGTGACCTCTAGAGTGTTAACAAGCTTTTCCTTCAATTTGACCTTGTGACCTAGTTTTTGACCGCACATGACCCAGATTCGAACTTGGCCTAGAGATTAATAATATTAACATTCTGACCAAGTTTCCTGAAGATACAGTCATAAATGTGACCTCTATAGTGTCAACAAGCTTTTCCTTTAATTTGACCTGGTGACCTAGTTTTTAACCCCAGAGGACCCAATATCGAATTTTATTGAGGGTAACATTCTGACCAAGTTTCATTAAGATTGTGCCCAAATTGTGACCTCTATATAGTGTTAACAGTCAAAATGTTGACGATGGACGATGACGAACGACGGACACAGGGCGATCACAATAGCTCACCTGAGCACCAAGATTTTTTTGATTTTATTTTTATTTTTGATTGGGATTTTTTTCTTAAGATGGGGATGGGTCCGATAGTTTGACCCATGGGTACTATAGAAAAAGCCATGGCTATATATGCTAGCTCTATAGTGAGACAGTTTAAGTGCCGCTTGATACACATTGTAACTACCCGGTTACACATATTTACCGAAAATAAAAAAAAAGAGTAACAAAAATCAAGTTTTTGTTACCATTGTTTCTATCATTGTTTTTGACTGAAAATAAAAGGAATAAGACATTCTACTGCTTTTTACCCAATCTACTGCTTGGGAGACCTAAATCCACCTCTCTGTCATTGCCAGAGGTTCACATGGCTGATTGCATCCCAAAATTTAATTAGGAAGAGGTAATGCACCAGTCAATTGCACCCCCCCCCCCAGCTACAATAATGAGCGATCAGGGATACTTTTTTATTATTTTGACATTTCATGTGTATCCCTGTAACGCTACAACTCTCTACCATTTTACACTGGGCAAAAGAATGTATAGTAATATTATGCATCGATGTTGAATAATAATGATATAATTGTTACAAATGTATCTGACAGTGATCTTATCTGGATTAAATTTGTCATTAGAGTCGTTATATTAACATAAATATATCCTGGGTCACGAAATGATAGTTGCAGCCCAACATTTTGTATATTTCGATTAAATTTGTACCCATCAATCAATGATAGATAACCCTCAAATGCGCAGTCACAGTTATCCTCGCTTTTCTATGTATTGAGCAGAGCAACACAACCTATGTTCAAATAAGAGTGATACCTAATTTGTCTGTTGTATAATGTTAAATAGAAAATTACTTTAATTTCAGAGGATAAATAATAAATATTATTCTCACAGTAAAGCCATCATCATTCTCAAAATCATCATTATGTAATCATCATCATCACCGTCATTATCATCATCCTGTAATCATCATCATCATCATCATCATGCAGCAGCAGCTGCAATAGCATCGACAATATAACGATGTACAAGAAAATTTTGCATGCTATCTGCACTCTTTCTTTTTAAGGAGTCCATATATACTCCAACTATAAGAATAACTTGACAGATGTTTTATATAGTTATAAGATAATTCTCAATTAAAACGTACATACAAAAAAAATGCATATCACATATTTCATGTCACAGAAATACTGATCAAAGCGGTTCGGATGTGGATGGAGTCAAAATATCAAAAACGTCTTCAATGTCATCACCAGATTGTTTCTTCGTCACCAATGGTGTTCTTTTGTACCCTTTGGCTCTTGGAGAAATTATCTTCGAACATGTAGCACACTGCATTTTTTAAATATCATCCATTCAATATATTTCTTGCATTATTCCGATTCTAAGAAATCTTAAAAGAACATGAAAAAATAAATAATGTTCAATGTGATCACCAAGATGAAAACAATCGGTGCAGGTATCAGCATCTAACAATTTTGGCATGTGAAGTGAAAACTCTCAAGTGTTCATTTTTTGGCGGCTGCTTCTTTAATCACTCGGTACCACTCGGCCATTTGTAGTGGCCAATCATTTTGTATGATAAGCCCGCCGCTGGCTAACAGTTGCATGTATGTTGATAGTTCAGTTATTGATTGGATTCAAGATCATGTGCGTATGAATATGAATGTAATAAAGCTATATTAAACCATCCCGTTTTGGGTCTGTTAAATACATTACACTGACAGCATTACACCATTTGCCATGGAAACCGTTCGCGGCTCCCACTTTGATCATCCCGGGCCCTTTTGTGGACAACTTATGTTATTTCATTATCATTGCGATTGCTGATACTGTTAAAATATTATACAATTCCGTTAGGTAAAAGTTTAACTTTGAACTTAAGAACGAACAAGTGGTGGTGGTGGTGGTGGTGATAGTAGTAGTAGTAGTATCAATAAATTAATTAATTACAAATTGACATAAAACTACTCACCATGTTAAAAGGAACATGCGTATTCTCTTTGAAGTCATTAGTTTTTACTGTGTATTTGCACATAATCATATTGATAATCCGATATGTTTCACATAACGTGTTATCCATTTCTTATATTAAGTTTGAATATATTGTATAATACTAGACATAGTAAAGTAGTAACCTATGCTGCTGCTTCTTCTGTTCTGCTGCTAATGGTGATGTTGTCAATGACGGAAATGCACAATCCTCTCTTGTAGTCGAGTCATTATCAGGGTTCGAATTTAGACTCGCAAATTGCGAGTGACTTTTATTCAAGCTTGCAAAATTTTGCAATGGCTTTTGTTAGACGACAAAATGTTAAAACAAAGGTAGAATAAACATGAACCTATCTTCGCTATGTAGTCAAGTGTGATCAGTCTATAAATGGCATGTTTACACTACCAGTATAGAGTAGGCTTTATGGAGTCACGCTCTAAGTTTTCAAAAATAGAACAAGTACGGAATAGGCCGAGTATAATCTCGAATCTTTCCGGGATGCTCCGAGGCGTGCCAAAGACAAAGTGAATACAAATGACGTAATCACCTAGC
The DNA here is from genome assembly GCF_026914265.1 of Mya arenaria. Taxonomy (NCBI): domain Eukaryota; kingdom Metazoa; phylum Mollusca; class Bivalvia; order Myida; family Myidae; genus Mya; species Mya arenaria. The sequence continues at coordinate 22,400,434 of NC_069133.1, forward strand.
TCAGTCATTGGCTAAATTTAACGCTTTCGCACATTATATGTAAAACCCATCAACCTTTAAATATATCCGCCCAACTGTCAAAGTGAACAATGTCAATGGACAGCTTTGTTATCAAAAAGCGGCCAGCATCAGATGAGTCATCCGTACCCCCAAAAAAGAATAAGCCATTAACAAGTTCTAGTAGTCAAGTCACTCAAGATTGATACTTTTTAATATTAATAATATGTGTAAGGTGTAAATATCTACCGTATTATATCATGCATAGGACGCACTTTTTTACCCCCAATTACCGTCTTAAAAATTGCCTGCGTCCTTTCTATGCTATTAGAATTTCATCTGTTTTTTTCCAAGTCCATTTCAGGTCGAAAATATCGGACCGGGGAAGAACGCGGTAATAGTAAGTATCTGTACTGCGTCACCGAAGTGAACAACTGACATAGGTTAAATCATGCAAGTTAACACACGCAGAAATATATTGAAAGTTTACTTTAAAATGATTTATTGAAAAATAAATTGAAAACAAACACGAGTGTTTACTTTTTTACAAAAGGGACACTACTCACAAAAACTCAATGTGAGTCAGCACTTTAACTGGATTGAGTTATAACGGCAACGGAAAATCGGGAAAGGAGGTATTTATCAATTAATCGTTGTTCATGATTTTAATCTTTCGATATTTTACAAAACATTTTGTTGTATGTTACTGTTTTAAAATAATAATAAAGGAATGTGCATAACGCAAAGTAGCATTATTGTCACTATCAAATCTTTTCAAATGTGCGAAGGTGTGAAAAACACCCGCTGTCTGTCATTAGAAAAACATCAATAGAACGAACTATTGCGATGGTAATACCGTATTGTTGTTTGTTCGCACTTTACCCGAGGTGCCTTCTGCTGGCAAGGCTAATTACCGACACGCAATAATTATGCTGACATGCTTTAATCCGCGCAGCGACAAGCCTTATCAAAACAATCATTAGTTTTGACAATACACAGTTTTGCAACGGTTGCAACGGTTGACTGTCATTCAGAGGGCATGTCCGGAGATGCAACGGTTGACTGTCAGTCAGAACTAGTCTATTACAGCATTTGTATAAGTCTTATATTATGCGTGAATGTTCTCAAAATGTCAAGACATATATCATTGTTGTGTACGTTTAATTACCGAAATACGACGATTATTATCGAAATACACTAGACACTTACCAAAATATGCCTTTTATACAATTTTTGTTTGTTTTTTTACTTCAATATATGTTATAAATACTTTACCAACCTCAATTTTTCGGCTCCGATTTTGACATTTTTCCGCTGCGTCCTATCTTATATATTAAGGAGTTTTACCCGTTTTCTCAACGATTTTTTTGCCTGCGTCCTATCTATGCTAGCGTCCTATACATGATATAATACGGTACTTTAATTAGACAATATTATAGGGGAATAAAGTAAATAATAAAATTGCGAGTTGGTTTTTCATTTTGCGAGTTGCCTCAAAAACAAAGAGCAAAATTTTGCGAGTACTCTTCAAAGTTAAATTCGAACTCTGATTATATCTATACAGTTTTATGTTTTGTACTGTCTCTATGTATCATTCAAGGAATGACTGTGTTGTTGTTGTTTTATGTGCACAGTTATATGTTTTATCTTGTACCTATATAAGTCATACCGGTACATAAATTTATAAACAATCCGCGTATGTGTGAAATATTTCACTAGCTTGTAGAAGTAAACAAATAGACACACAAAATCACTGTCTAGACTCCCGGCAAGTCACCGCCAGATTTATCCATATATCGTTACAAAAACTACCTTAAAATTAAAGAAAAATTATTTTTAAATAATTTCTACATATGTATTGACTTGATACGTAGTATGTAGAAAACAATGTTGAAGCCCTAAATGCGTGGTATCACGATGGAACGTGAACTATGTGCTTACTCACTGAATTGTGACTACTTCTCCCTTTATAATCTTTATTGATGCATTCAAATACATATTTCATAAGAAATGTAATGCATAGGCGAATAAGCTATGTGGCGAATAAGCTATGTTCTCCCAACTCGACACATCAAACACATTAGCGTTCAGCGCATTGAAATGGTTGCATTTAAAATAGTGTTATTTAACCGAACCTATTAACGACCAAAACATTCGAAATCCTTTACCCCATTTCATACATGTACACAACCTGTCAGATTTGTCCTAGATTTACAGATTAATGGATACAATCGATGCATGTAAGTGCATTATAGTATCTGAACATGTTTTTTCGGCATAATGACATAAATAAATATGTGTTTAATAGTAGACAATGATATTTTCGTAGAAATTTGAATTTATAACGAAGATAATTTAAAAATTGTGGTCGCGAGGATCCTCTGCGCAAGCACCGCTTGCTACTTTTTGCTGGGATGGGGGAAGTCACGAGTCTGCCATAGTCTAAAAATCGTCAAAAGACTCATTGACGGCCATGTAGGTGGACTACCCCCCCCCCCCCCTCCACAGGTATACCAGGGATAACCGGGGAAATGGGCCGTGTTTTTCCCTTCTAGGTGGCCCCTCAGTGCCGGGTGAAAGTGGTGGTTTTGTCTTTGCGCCAAAAATGGTGGGGAACGGGCCTTACCTAGGGTCCCTGGGGTGCAGTATAATCCCCGCAAGACTGGGATCTTACCCAAGCTTGGCTGGACTGAAAGTCAAAGTCCACGCTATTCCCAGGACCTGGGTGGGGGCATAGTTTTGTTTCAAATAAATGTATATATAACTTTAGTGGGTATGTATGAAAGCTCTCCTTTATTTTTGTTCTGCAAAAAAGAAGTTTTAAATAAGAAGTAAGAATCCAGAAATATTTGGTGAAAATGTCATGCTTGTAAACTATTTACCTGTGTATTAAGAAAATTTAGATTTCCGTAATGAGACACTTACTCCCTAGGGATGTCCAATACGACTAACCGCCAATGTTTACAAAAAAAAAAAAATACTGTAGCTAAGAGTAGGATTTGGCATTGGTCCTAGGATACAGTATATTGTGATAGATGGAAGTATGGATTAAATTATATAACTTCATCGTATATTTACCTGCAGTAATTGATTCTCAAACACGAGAATCACTTGCCAAGAATGTCCCAAACGTACAATCTGAAAAATTGCGCCACCCGGTCTTGGGACTTTCCCACATTTTTTGAAAATGAGGGGCGTTCAAAACGGCGCAGTATGAAATGCATACAGTACAACAAAAAAATAGAGTAACGCATACAACATAGGCGAAGAAGGGTTTTCAACTTTGCATACAACATACACAAAGAAGATTGTTTAGAAACGCATACAATACAAAACAGGAAGAAAAACATTGGCATTGATTTTTTTTTGTATAATTTAATGCATATTTCAAAACATTAGCTTCAGTCGTTCTCGTAAATGACAGGACACCATTTCGTTTACATGACAGGACACAAAACAAGAAAGGTACCTTTCAAGTCAAAATATTATCGGTGTTACGCCGACGCCGACGCTGGGGCGAGGAGTATAGCCCACCTATTCTTCGAATAGTCGAGCTAATAATAAAATTCATCACCAATGCTGTTTTTATCACAAAGTTCGCATTTTCTATCATTCAGTTCTATATTGTTCCAGCTTCCTACTTAATTGGTTGTCTATTATTTCTTGTTCTGAATTTTACTAAATATTTCAAAAACTTAGCAGGTGTTTTAACTAAATATTCTTCAAATTCAAAATTCTCTTCAAACAGTATATAGCTACAACATTTCTTGACGTATTTAAAGTAGAATACCACTCGTTTTTGAAAAGATCAGATAATTACATTTGAACGGATCTTTTAAGCCATAATGTGTTTGTAAACTCATGACTTTCCCAAATATTATTCATACCACATTTTATAAATATATTTCGTATATGTTTTATCCATTGAAATTCATTGTTTCTAATTCTATTGTCATACATATATCTACTTAGCATAACATAATAAACAGATACTGGAAGTTTTGTACAGTGTGGGACTATAAGCTTTGACCAATAACTGATCATTTGAGTATCAATATCTATTTGCAATGGCTTTACACCGGTTTCGCCATATACCATACAGTTTAGTGTACTGCTTTTAATATTTAGTACATACTTCAAAAATTTCAACTGTACTTTTTCTAAAATATGATTATTTCCGTAGCCCCACACTTCACATCCATATAATAAAATTGGTTTTACAATTTTCTTAAACAAATCAATCTGTAGGTCAATAGATAGACATAATGTTTTTGCTTTTTTTAATAGACTAAACATGGCCTTTGTTGCTTGCTTTGCAATATGTTCTTTAGCTTTACAAAAGGAACCACTGCTACCAAATATCACTCCTAGATATTTATATTCAGACACTACATCAATATTAGCATTACAAAAAGTGAAGTCGTATCTAGGCAATCTACTTCTGGAAAAAATAAGAATTTTGGTTTTTGAAGTATTGACTGTGGGTCTATTTTCGTTACAATAATGTTCGTATACATGTAGAGCATTTTGTAAATCGTCAGCACTTTCTGAAATGATAATTGTATCGTCAGCATACAGCAGTACAAACAATTTTAAGAAATCTATTAATCTTTGATCATCGTCGTGTTTTGTAATAATCAAGCCATTAACAACTGTGCTATTTTGAAAATAGTCATGTAGATCATTTACAAACAAGAGCCGTCGTAAGACAGCGCGCTCGACTACGCAGCTTTGACTTAGAAGTGAATACAATAACGATGTAATATTACCAAGTTTGGTCTCTTTATGTCAAACCTAACTAAAATTATTCGATACATAAGGTGATTTCTCACAAGCCCGCCCGAACAATGACGCAAGTCATTCAAATAACTTGATTTCCCATTATTGAAATGTGGTTAAGAATTATATTACAAATATGCCTTTCAAAAGAAAAAAAAAATCAAGGGCCATTATTTGTATTTAGGGTTAAAATGGAGTCATGTTTATTGTTGTAAGATGGTCGTAAATAATTTTAAATTTTATTAAGTGCATTGAATGAACGGTATAGAAGTGTGTTTTTTTATTAAAATCCCAACTTGCCCTTAACGTTTACTTGCCTAAAACTTTAACTTAAGTCAATAAGGGGCCATAACTTGTATTAAGGATATGGAGTTATCTAACCTCATTGGGTGATGGTCCTGAACAATTTTGTGAAGTATTAAGTCCATTGAATGAAGGGTATAGAAGTTATAAATAAATATCTCAACCTGCCCTAAAACTTTAACCTAAGTTCCATAGTCAATCAGGGGCCATAATTTGTATAAAAGATAATATGGAGTTATCTAACCCCATAATGTGATCATACATTTCGCCTAGTGTTGCGTTACAACTATTAGATTTGTTAGAGCTCAAAAACTTCCAAAATTGTTTTGGATTAGATTTACTCATTTTCTTCAATTTATCTGCATTTGCCTTTTGATAACCTTTGTAAGTTTTAGACAATTTGTTTTTATAACTCTTGCTTTTATCTTTAAGAGTATTTCTATGAACTTCAGTTTTATGTAATTTGTACAAAAAATTAGCTCTATGGAATCTTTTCCGTGAATTTTTACATTTCTTATTGTACCAAGCTTTACCTTTTACCTTAGCTTGGCGAGTGCTAAAACTAGCATTTACACTGTAATGGAATAACTGTCCTATTTCATGGACAATATTATTTATATTGTTAATATTAATACCATTCGTTTGTTGCAACGCTTCTAATTCGTTAACAATATAATTTATTTTATCTTTATTAATGTTATCAATAAAAATGTCGCTTTTATCATTTTCCCATGACCTCACTTTTTGGGGCGTGTCATGTTTGTCATTAACAACAATCTCATTACACTTAAAACTAAACGTAACATTCACAGGACAATGAACATCAGAGTACATACAACAGAAATCATTGACACACACATCTACAGCATTCTCAAACAAAGTTGGACTACACACAAAACAATCCACAGCGCTTACTACCGTTTAAATCGCTTGGGTTACGGCCATTCGAAATAAACAAATTGTTTGCTTTAAGGAAATCAATTAATTTATATCCGTAGTTATTCACTATTTTATCACAATTGTTTCTTTTCAGGCTTATACGCGATTGGTTAAAGAAATAACTATCATAGTTTAGTTCTTGAAACAAATCGTCAAGTTGCATTTCATGAAAAATGTTAAAATCAGGGGCAATATACTCTTCCAAGTCTTTTGTTCTACTATTCAAATCACCAAATATGCATAGTTTATTAAATTTTCTTGAAAGAGAATCAACAACATTTTGTAAAAGCGAAAACGGGTCTCCATGTGCATAAATTGAGTTTTCCGGGGGGATATACACAACACCATATAAAATATCGCCGATAGCGTTAATCTTGTCAGACAATGAAAACCACAATGCGAGATCACAATCCGTATCAATAATCGATACAAATGGCATTAAATCATTACGTTTACCTATACAAATACCACCGGACCTTTTTTTCTTGCAATATGTTTTCTGTGTTTAAAAAATAGAGTAAAATATTCGAGCTCAACATTGTCTAATATATCTGTTTTTGTTTCTTGAAACCCAATATCGTAACCATTTATAAACGACACAAAATCAGGATTAATTTGTTTAGATACTATTCCACAAACATTCAATGACAAAAATCTAAGATTAATAAATTGACCTATATTTTGACTACCATTTGTATCACTATTATGTAAACAGTCATTAGATGAGCACTCCTCCGATAGATCATAGCCGCTAGCTGTCACCGTCTCCATGATTATCTCGTGTTCTGTGTTGTCGTCTTCTTGAGGTCCGACGGGGGACTCCTCACTTCTCGTCTGGTCATTTGCGTCGCGTGGGCGTTTTACATAAGTGTCTTCAAGGGGGGGGGGGGAGATCTGAATAGGGTTTTATTTCTCACTGGGACATCATTGTCAGTAAGTGGTAAATATCTGTTGGGCGTCGTGAAGTCTAGGTCCCGCGTTCGTGACGGGGGAGGGGTCGAAACGAGCCTTCGTTCCGAATCTGTCCGTTTCTGAAAGTTCTGTTGTCACTTTGGGCAAATGTTTGTTGCTGTTGCTGTCTTCGTTTCGGCCACACAAACATATCAGATACTGGGTCATATAGTTTATTTCCCACAAACAATTTATCGCGGACTATTTTGCATTTTTCTGTGCATTTTGGGTCTGATTTGTAGCGTTTCAAGACGGGGAATAAAAGTCTGCGACGTTCCTCCATTTCTGGAGGAAACTGTTCGTTTATATACATCCCTGTGCGACGCTGGTTAAGTCTTACTCCTGCATCACGGACCGCCTCACGATCACTGTATCGCTCAAACTTTGCAAATATCGGTCTCGGTTGTCCAGGTCTGGGCGGGCCTCCTGTTCGATGTACACGGTGGAAATGAATATCTTTGACCTTAACGGTTTCATTTGTGTTTATATTGCTGTCGTTTTCAATACATTCAGTGAGCAATTTTCGCAGTGTTTGTGCGTGTACATTGGTGCTATTACTTGTGTTTGTTGTTTCGCCTAGATACTTTTTTGCAATACCTACGAAGACTAGATTTTATCTCATACTTCTCCACTTAAGATCCAGGATTTCTTCTTTTTTGTGTTTCATTTTGGGATTTTAGTGTTTTGATATTATCACATATTTCAGTTTGTAGTGCTTTCATGTCTTTAGAATGTTTAAAACAGTTTTGAGTGTGCGAGTTACAATCGTCAATGAAATCACTAATTGAATGTCGGAATAACTCCAGTTCCTTCACGGCGAATTTTATATCATTGTTGTCTTGTCTTAAGCTAGTGACTTCTGACTTGACTGTCGACATTTCAATTTTGATTGAATCAATTTTGGACACATTTGTCTCAATGAACTGTAATCTAGAGTCCATCTTTTGCATCATTCCGATGAGCATTTGTGTGGTTGGGTCCGATTGTGTGTTGCCATTCTGGAAGTGCTGCTGATAGGCCGGGGATGCGAACCCCGGTGGACCTACGTTTTGCGTGACATTTGGATCAGGGTTCCCTTGGGCGGATGGTGCATGCGGTCCATACATGTTACGGTATGTATTATATTGTCCATAGTTTCTTGGATGATTACTTGCACCTCCGTATGACGTATGATCGTTCATGGTTGTTTGGCAGGCGGTGGCTGGGGCAAGCGAAGGGGTTTGCGATGGGTATGAGCAGTTTTGGGGGAAATTTTGAAAATAGTTACTTGCTGTTTGAGTATTTCCTTGCACACTAGGGTTACAACTTTGCATAGTTTGCATGTTCAGCATAGTCTGAGGCTGCGATTGAGTCTGGGATGGGATATAACTACTGTTCGAAATCTTCCCACTTACCCCATGCACTTACCCCTCCCACTACGTGCGCTTTGTCCGATCGTTTGGCGCCAGCTTTTGTTGCTTTTTTATTGTCCTTATTCTGTTTATCTGCCATTTTAAAACTAATCCACTTATACACAAATTACTTTTAATCACCACAAGATGCAAATCAATTAGAACAACTATTTTTTTGTACGTTCTATCACTGTTTAGAAAAAAAAAAAAAAAACGGAGCGAAAAATTTAAACGTCCGACATTTTGCAAGCCTCGATCTGGTCTTAACTGGCACAGTGTTAGCATTCATTTTGAGGCTTAATGGACTGTACAAGTTAATGAACAAATAAAGAATAAAAATGAAAAAAAAACAAACACACTTATTTCGCCATTCATGACTCATGCTCTATTTGTTTACACCAAATGAACAATGCACTTAACAAGTCACAATTAGTTTAAAGAATTTGCAATTACACATATTACATGATAATATAACAATATTCTTTTGATCGTTCTTTGATGTAGTGCAGATAGTTTTTTACAGGTAATGAGGCCAACATTTAAAGCTACATTCACAATTAATATAATTGCCTTTAAACTATTGTAAATGAAACGCCTAAAAAAGTAATTAAATCAGTGATATTTTTCTCATATTTTCACCAAACCAGCAAAAAAATGTATAACTCAATTCATTTCAATGAAATGCCATTTTAAAAAAAAATACACAGACATCCATTTATACGTACACTTTAAGGAGTATATATAAAAATATATTAAACAAAATAAGTCTTTAAAAATCTTTAATTTTTAAACTTTTTTCCTCCTTCTTTGTCTATATGGTCAGCAATTGGTCAGCATCTCTCTTCTATTTCTATATCGTCAGCTATCTCGTCAGCACTTTAGTACTTGCCCGCATCAATATTGTGTCCATAACCGTCTGTCAAGAAACCGTTTTGCCAAAATGTGGGTTTCCACTTCCGGTGCCAACAGCTGCTGAAACTGAGCTTAAGATGAACATATAAATAATTACGTTCTTTTAGCACTATCAAATTTCGACATGTTCTCGAAATTTTCAAGTATTATCCAACATGCCGTGGATGCAGTAAGCCGTTTATAATTAAAAAGCCACAATGAATTGGCATGGCTATTTTTCTCGCTTACTCTTTATACACACTAATTTTGTTTAACAGTAATTTATTGAATTAAAAATATAAATAAATGACTACTTAAATGCTGACTTATTAGAGACAACAATAATCTTTTTTATTTTAGGAAGGCCTGGCATTTAATTGCTATCATTTGCTGTTAAAATATCCAATGTCTTCTTGCGTAATAATTAAAGTTAAAGCCATTTTTTGAAGATTGTATGTATCCCCACTAGTCTAAAATAATAGACGTGTTATATGGGATTCTTCCAATCCCTAACATCTAAACTGGAATGTGCAAAAAACAGGGATGTTTTAATAATATTGAAATTGTTTTAAGTGAAGTATTTTATGGTTGAAATTGATCATAAAGAGTTAAATTCATATTTTACCATGTAAGTGAAGTTATTTTGCACTAAACAAGCATTTAATGCATTAAAACAAGTTGTTTACCTTTCCAATAAAACGAAAGTTGACTGACACAGACAACAATTATGCGAAGGGGAACAACCTGATACAATCGTAATAACTCGGCCTCCTCCGACAAAGCTTCAAGATAGACCTCGTTATAAAATCGTAACAACTCGGCCATGACCGAAATGTTCCGAGCCATTTAAAACTGTGCCCAGAAGCCTTGCAGGTGCACTTCATGTATATATCGTTATGTTTTGACAGAATGAAATGAAGAAAAGCCGTCAAACTCATAATTATAAGTTGGATATTTATTTTTTGTGTACGGAACTAATATAAAATAACATTAACTGATAATATATCTTGTTTTTATGATATTTCATAGACGCTATATGCTTTAACCCGGAATCCTGATCGGAACAACTACCCACTTTTGATACTAAACAATTTGTACGTGAAGGATTTGCCATATCAAAAAAAATAAAAAAATCCGTCAACGTACAATTATTTGGACTAGTATCCCCACACAACCTATTTTCGACCGCCCCCGAAAAATAAGTAAAACACTTCTATTTGTGTCACTTCAGGTAAAAATAAGCTCCAATTGTTAGCCATAACAGTAGAACTGTCAGAAAACTTCATTTGAAAAAGAATGGGAATGATAGCGTGAAAAAAAATCAGTTCTACTTGAAACAACACCAATTATTTATTTTTAATTTATGCCAAATTAAACCACAGGGCTCGACGTTAACTTTTAAATCCACTGGTCCGTTCGGACTAGTAGATATATTTTCTACTGGTCCTGACCAAATTGATACTTTTTGATGAAAAACCAAATTCAATGCTATAAATATGGACGAAATGATTTGCTAAAATAAGTTATTGGAATTTTACATCGTAATAAAGATTGACCTAATTCCGATGATTTCACAGCTATCGTAAACTGTTCTGTGCTGTTTACTTCCGGTCGCAGATGTAACGCATGCGCAAGGGAATGTAAATAAAAACAACGAACGCTGCTTGCACTGCATTTATTTGTTGGATTATATATATTGTCAGATTTAGTCAGGGATCGTGCTTAACATTTCTGATTAAATTATTTCTTCTTGGAAATTTCACTGGTCCAGTCGGACTAGCCAGAACTGGTTTCTACTGGTCCGGACCATGAATCTGGTGGTCCCGGACCATCGGACCACAGTTAATGTCGAGCCCTGAACCCTTCATTCAGAATGATTTCAGGTGTAAAATACTTCTTTAAAATCATGTTGTTTTTGTTTGCCAGATTTTACATATCTACCAGAGCCTAAAACCTATGCCCTATCATTTTCTAAGTATAGTGCACAACATTAAAAGCGCATCAAAATCTGGTGTATTGCTTATTCTAAAACTAATGAAATTTATCTACAGGTAACTATATTGAATTATAATTGGGCTCTCAGTTATCATAAAGTCATACATATTGCAGCCTAGGCAGGTCATATGAGGCTCATTCAGAGTTGGGCCAGTGATATCAGGGTTCATGATGGGTGAATTTATCATTTTGTACCCATGTCATGATGTGAAAGCCATAAGAAGGGATTATGCATTCCTTTGTCCCTATTGTGGTGATAAGTAACTATAAAGTGACTGTATGGCAAATATGTAAACATTTAATTACTTTAAAAAAAAAAAAATACTTTAAAAAGTTAAAACAAGTTATACAAAAAAAAAAATGAAAAATATTGTACACTAACTTTTGTTGTGAAGTATAGTTAAAGGTCATTTTGGATGCAAAATGTAAACAACAGACGATTGAAACAGATTTTATTTTTTTATTTTTTCAAAGATGAATGATTGCTTTAAATGGTACACACAAACATTTATCTTTTATTATCACTTATTTATGATTGAAATGTAAACAATCCTTAGGTGGTCGAAAACAGGTTGTTCCAGGATACTGTTACATACATGTATGTGATTTGTAAATTGTAATCAACAAATAATTAGTAAAAATATTAAAGTATCATGAATAGCATATATATATTGTGGATAATTTGCCAGTGGTCGAAATTAGCACAAGCCCGCAAGCCGTAGCACTTGCAGTCATTGAAATTAGACTTTCGGATGAACAAGCCCGAATTCTTATACTATTGCATGGAATCATATTTTTGAACAAGCCCTCAGGAACAAGCCCGAATTCTTACAATAATGCTTGGCATTACATTTTTAACAAGCCCTGCTATATATAACCCAGAATTTGAGCAAACCCGGAAGACATTTTACCAGTACAGGGCTTGCGGGCTTGTGCTAATTTCAACCACTGCACTTGTAAAATGCTTTACGGGCTTGCTCAAATTCTGGGTTATATATAGCAGGGCTTGTTAAAAATGTAATGCCAAGCATTATTGTAAGAATTCGGGCTTGTTCATCCAAAAGACTAATTTTGATGACTGATTTGCTTTTTATGGTTGTGTAAAAGATAAGCAATGATTAACTTAGATATATGGAAGACTATTCTTTCCTGGGGGTTATATGACAACACCTTGGTCATTTACATTGTGCTGCGGAATTAGTTTTTAGCCAGTTAGAATTAACCATTTTTTAAAAAAAATATTGTCAAATCATAAGAAAACTGGTCAGTAACATTTTCAGACCAAAGTTTTTGAGAACCCTTGCCATGTTATATTGATAGACAGAATATTAACTATATTTAATTAGATATATTTCCTGTACTAAAATTATTTTAATATACTTTTCAGTTGGCGCCCCAGCTATCACTGCAGGAGGAGTTTGTTCATCACTGGAAAGCCATCACATCATTCTTCATAGATAACAAGGGTAAGATTGTGGATCAAGTATAAGATCATTCACTGATAACTCTATAAAATTGTTTCAATGTATATATCATTTAGCAGTCAATTTTTAGTTTTGTATAGATCATCATGTTACATATTCAACAGCTGAAGATTGTGTACATTGTGATGATATCAATATTCAGAAATCTTGCATACAAATAAGCCAGTTTATTTTTGCCCTATTGCCTTCATACGGCTCGAACTCACAAAAAAATGTGATCATTTCTTCTATAAAAAATATTTGATTGGATTTGCACGACATCCTTTAACTAACTGTATACGATGTTACAATTACTAGCCCCCTTTTTTTTTATAAAAACGCAAGCGGGCTTCATGGAATTTGCTCATGTGCCTCACTGTGTTCACACATCTTGAACAAACGAATGAAATATAATGATCCCTTAAATAAAAAAAATCTCTGATTAATCAGGAGAGAAGATTCCTGTGGAGCAGACGAATCTGGGCGCACACGTGGAGCAGATGTTGGTCCTGTTACAGCGTGAGGCAGAGGGAGGGGATGGGGGATCGTACGGGCCGTGTCTGGAGTACCTCCTACAGCACAAACTGCTTGATACACTCTACTCCCTCGGCAGGACAGATGTAAGAAGCACATAGTGGCTTTCTTCATCATCATAAGTAGTGTAAACCAGACATCTTAAAATACTTCCAGCTTTAAACAGACCAAAAACTATCTTCTATACTTTTGTTCTATGTTGATTGTAAAATTTGGCTACAATACCAGCTATACTCAAATTTTACCAGACTATAATTTTATGTATTTCTAAATGAAATGTTTTTAAATTACCATTGTTTCTTTTGCATTTACTTGAAGTGGTTGGATTAGTCAAATATTTTTGCAGTCTTTTAAAACAAGCCTGAATACTATTATAATGTTAATATTATTATACAATTATCCACAAGCAAGTATGTATAATCATACATAAATATATAATGAAACCCAAATATTTCTATATGCGTGGTTTGATTTAAGCTTGCAGACTTGTGCTGATTTTGTTTCACTTTAGTAGCTACATGTAATTTCGACAAACTCTACACTGACATGTACTACAACTATACATTTTTATGTAAAACAAGGGCAACAACTATACATTTCTGTGTACTTCAAGGGGGTACAACTATACATTTCTGTGTACTTTAAGGGGAACAACTCTACATTTAAATATACTACAAGGGGAACAACTCCACATTTAAATATACTACAAGGGGAACAGCTATACATTTCTGTGTACTTCAAGGGGCAACAACTATACATTTCTGTGTACTTCAAGGGGGGACAACTATACATGTCTGTGTACTTCAAGGGGAACAACTCTACATTTAAATATACTACAAGGGGAACAGCTATACATTTCTGTGTACTTCAAGTGGAACAACTATACATTTATGTGTACTTCAAGGGGAACAACTCTACACTTCTGTGTACTACAAGGGGAACAACTCTACACTTCTGTGTACTTCAAGGGGAACAACTCTACACTTCTGTGTACTACAAGGGGAACAACTTTACACTTCTATGTACTACAAGGAGAATAACTCTACATTTCTGTGTACTACAAGGGGAACAACTATACATTTCTGTGTACTTCAAGGGGAACAACTCTACACTTCTGTGTACTACAAGGGGAACAACTCTACATTTCCATGTACTACAAGGGGAACAACTCTACATTTCCATGTACTACAAGGGGAACAACTTTACACTTCTATGTACTACAGGAGAATAACTCGACATTTCTATCTTGCAGTACCCACCCGGCATGAAGCAGATAGTGCTGTCATTTTTCACCCGTCTTCTGTCACGAGTCAGACAGCCCCTCCTGGCCCATGTGAACGTGTATAGGGCTGTCCAGGTAATGTTCAAGTAGATACAATTATTTATGCAGTACAGCACATGTCAATGAATGCTGTTTAAAGGATGAAGGTACTGTAACAAAGATGAAGGTACTGGTTGTCAATTTGAATATAACCAATGAAGTTTGTTGGTATAAATATATCCACTATTGCCTACATTGATAATTAATCTTAGTGGTTACTCTTAGTGACCATTTAAAATCTTGAAGTAAGTTTTTTGATACTTTGAACTGAGAGTGTACCACAATAATCATGTTCGACAATTTTGAAAATATTTTCTTTTCTATTCGAAACAAAATCTGTCAAATACGGAAACTGCTGCATTAACATAAATGAATAATATCATCATTAAAATTTCACTATACATGTATCCATGTTATAGCGGTTGATCAAGACTTGTGGGGAGGTAAAAGCAGGTCCGACAGAGATTGAGGAGATACAGTTCCTGTGTACTGTGTGTGCCAAAATCAAGGCTGATCCCTACCTAGTCAACTTCTTCCTTGAGGTAATATGGTTTCCTACATTCAGACTACATGTATGTCAAATGTATATAAGTAGAATATGTGCCAAAATCAAGGCCGATCCCTACCTAGTCAACTTCTTCCTTGGGGTAATATGGTTCCCTGCATTCAGAGTACATTTAGTCAGATATGTTCATGCAGAATGAGTGCTGTGTGTGCCAAAAAAGGCTGATCCCAACCTTGTCATCTTCTTCCTTGAAGTAAAGTATTAAAAAAAACTCATCCCTTTTAAACACTTTTCTTTATCTTTGATCATCATTTAACTGTGATACTTTATTTTTGAGGATCATTTTACTGTGATTACACAGCAGAAGAGGGTTGAAATTCACCATGCATGTGGTATTGTTTCTGAAATCACTCTGACATACGTGACATTGTCTGTGAAAATGAGTCCTGTGGTGGCATTCACATTAAATTAATGATTATCATCAGAAACTAAATGTAAACATGCATTTGGTAATGAAATTCATCTAAAAGCAATGTATGATATTTAATTGAAAGATATTTTAAAATAAAATTAAGAATAGCACTTACTTCCTGAGCAAAGAAGAACATGCAACTTTTATCTTGAAATGACTTAATTTCTCATGTGACTTCACATATAAACACAGCTGACTTATTTGGGACATTTTTAAGATATAACAGATGATGTTGAAAGCACATGAGCATCTACAAAGAACAGAACATTTAAAACATTAAACAGTCAAACTTTTGTACTATAAAACTTATATGATTAATGATAAAACGAATGTTTTTGCCATATTCCTGAACTGAATGTTTTTTACAGGCTCCAAAGTCCACCAGCTCTGTAAGCAGCCCTCCTGGGGAGGGTTTGAACTCGGAGGACAAGCTACAACAGGACTTCCCGCTAGTTAAAACACTGTTGGCACTCTCAAATAGCGAGGTACTATAGGCTGATTGTCATTGATGTAAGCTGGTGGTAATACTTGTAAATGTTCGCTTGTTTCAGTGTATTGAGGAATCTGTTGGAAGTATAAAAGTTTTGGTAAAAGGAGGAGTTTTTAACAAAGCTACTTAACAGTTTCTCCATTTTTGTGTTGGTTAAAGATGCACTTTTACTCCCAAACAAGATTTACCACAATGAATAATATTATTTAAATATTTAAAAAAAAGATGAATAATTGTCGAATACAATGGTTCTGATGAATGATATCGAGTTTAATTATAAAGAAATCAGTATAAGACATGGTATTTCTATGCTTAGCAGTCAAAATTGATGTTTGTTATACATGCGTATGTATTGATTTTGAATAAGAGTGTCACTTTAAGCTTGTACACTTGTATTTGTGTTGTATTGGTAACTGAACACTGTGCTTAAAGCCATGTAAAGTTCACTGTGCAGTTTCTTAACTGTTGTCTCTCTCACCAATAGAGTCTGGGAAGAGTGGATGTTTTGCTTATCTGATTGTCAATCTCACCAATAAAGGATAGCATCTATGAAGAGTTGATATTTACACATGTACATGTAGTTCTAGCATTCCATACCTTTCCAGAATGTTTATTTATTCTTTCCTTATTCCCTGACTCTTTCAAACAGGACAGTCGCGTAGCAGTGAAGGCGTGTGAGGGGTTGATGCTGTGTTCTAGCCTGCCGGACCCAGTAGCCGCCCACTGTCTGTTGAACAGCACCCAGTTCTGTCACGATCTCACCCGTCGCCTTATAAATACCTACCGCAGACTACCGTCACAGGTCAACCCCATTGACCTGGAACATGTCCAGGCAAAATGGGGGTATGTAGTGGTTTGATATTTTTAATAGTAAGGTAGGAGAAGTATTGCTCTGTTAAGTTTGAATACTGGTAGGTGTGCTTTTGAGTTTTCATATTAAGCCTGTCTGTTTTCCAGAGAATCAGAGCTATAGGTAAGGGTCGTAATGGGCACAAATATGCTTTAAAATAGGCCAATTATGATATAAAATCAAACATCTGTTCATTAAATAACCCTTTAAAATAGGCCAATTATGATATAAAATCAAACATCTGTTCGTATCAGTAAGAATACAAATTGTTACAAGGCCTGCTGTTACTATGATCAATTTAAAACCGTTTCGGGAACAACTGTCTTGTCAAAATTGAAGATACCACTAGACTGTTGTAGAATCACTTCAACTCTTACGCAGTGATTTCCCTTGACAAGAATTTTTTTTATAATGCAAAGGGAAGGAAGCACTGTCCTGTGTTTTAAATTGATTAAGTACTGCTTTTAGAATAGCACCTATTGTGTATATAAAATACATGCATGTTTGCACTTCAATGTGCCACTAGACTTTATCATTCGCCATTACACTTTATTGAATGAAACCAAGGTTTACGAAATGACATAAGGGCATACAATACACTTACCATACACAAGTAAAAAGGTTTCTGTAGCTGTGGAGAAAAGAACAGATGCTTGGTGTTTTCATCTTAAGCATTGGCATAATTGTTAATGGTAGTGTATGCCCTATTGCCATATTGAAGTTACTCGCATAGAACTCAAGGCACTTGTAACCAAAGAATTATTATTATGCATATATGCACGCAGGCCCATGACTCAAGCTTTAATATTTGTCTTTGAGTTTGATCAATGGAGAAAAATGGTCTAGTGTTGAAATTTGTTTGCTGTGCTTTAAGCCTTTTTGCTTAGACCAGGCCCCAGTACCACAAAAATTATTCATTCAAATATCATTATCAATATCAGCTCTTTTTAAAACATCAAAAAATATTGAAAATTGTAAACATGTTGTTACTCTTTTTAAATGCCCATGCTCTCACAGAATATGTTAATTAAAAACTTTGGGCAAGATTCCATAGAAAAATTATTTGACAAAAGATTTTTATCAACACATTCTCTGTGAAAAAAACGCCTTTAGAAAAAGTAAAAACATACAATAAGTCATAATATACTATGAACTTAAGTGGTAAAATGAAATGCGATTGAGATTAAAGATGCACTCTTACTCCCAAATAAGATTTACCACAATTAATAAAATTGTTTTGATATACCAAAAAAGAATGAATAAATGTTGAAAAACAATAGTTCTTATGAAGGATAGCGAGTTTAATTTGAAAGAAAGGTGCAGAAATCATGGTATTTCTACCGTATGAGTTGATAGTTATCACTGTAAATCTTTTAGCACTCACCAATCATTTATTATTTTTCGTTTTCAGCTATTAAATACATGGTTACAATCTTTTTATCAGTAATTAATATTTTCCATCAATGCAATATTTAGTAAGTAGTTAAGGTTTATTGCTCCAAATTCATGTTTATTATACATAAGTATGTATTGATTTTAAATATGAGTGTCGCTTAAAGATTTGACTTTATTTTTTTATTTTGTGAAACTGGGGCCTGTGCACTGTAGCTGTTATGTGTAAATGTTGAATACTCTTCAGTCTTGAGGTTGTCACCCAGAGAGAAGATGAGGGAGCGTTTCCAGGACGACGTCAGCTGGTATCGTTCCTCTCCTGGCTCGACTATCTCGACCAGCTTTCCTCCATAGCCAACCCCATTGTGGCTGAGGCCCTGGCGCGCAATATACACCAACATTTTCTTACAACCATGTTCAAACCGGACCTCATGCAGATGTATGTACATTTTATGGGTTATAGGAATTTGTTACTTCTATATCTGTATATTTCATTTTCTACTAGTATTTTGATTTTAAGAAGTCTGAAAAGTGTTTATACATTCATTAGATATCTATGAAATTAAATTGATGGCAAATGATTTCGTGCGGTATGAAATGAAAAAAGACTGTAAATTCTACAAAGAATTTCTTTAGTTAGGTTTTTAAACTTCATTTATGCCAAGCCACTAAAGAAAACATGAGTCCAAAATATTGTTATTCATCTAATTTACTCTGATACTAAGAATATGTGAAATACTATTCTATTTTCCGTAACTTTGTAAAGCAAATGTCTTTGATAACGTTGTTTAAAAAGTTCATTGTAGCCATGCTAACATTGTTGATTCATTGCAAGGTCGGAGACAGGTTGTATCACAGCTACGGCGTACATGAACAGATGTCTACGCACCGTCTGCTCTCAGCGACTTCTGTCTGGTTAGTACCAAAAACTTGTTGAATTTTTTAAGCCTTTCTGTTTGTTTCATTTTGTTTTTAGAAACAACCTTGTTATTACCATCTGTAGAGGTAATTTAATTATCCAAACAATATTTACTTAAATATACCTGCAACAAAATTTGTGAAAAACTTTTAAAATTTTCTTATTTTTTTAAAATTATTAGGTTTCAGCTTATGATAAATGGAAACTGCATGATTTTAATTTATAAAACTTCCAAAATTGGACAGGGTCTGACGAATTAAGCCCCTTATTGACAATTGATTTATACTAATTTGTTTTGAAAGCTTATAAAATCATTCTCGAGGTCATTTCCTGGGTAGAAACCAGTACTGGTGTTCAATATGAGAGGCTGTGAGAAAGTACCCATGATGGGGATCAAACCCATAACCTCTAAGGTTAGAGGACAACTCGACCATTAGACAACTCTCGCCCTGGTCGGTATTGAACCCTCAACCTTTATGGTGCAATGTGGACATCTGTTCCACTAGACCACTCTCACTCAGCTCGGCATTGTAACCACAACCTTTATGGTGAGATGTGGACACCTATACAACTAAACCACTTTCACCCTTGCTGGGAATGAACCCACGACCTCTAAGGTGTGAGGCCAAAACCTATACTACTAGACATCTCTTATCCTAACTGTCAATATCATATTCCTCCCTCACTACAGAGTTGGTGCTGTTTTTGCTTGGTGATGATCGTAAACCAGAAACACCGGCCGACTCTGGCGATTCCTTATGTGCCCGCCTTATACAGCGCTGTTCCGGCGTCTCAGAAGAGGTGAGATGGGTTGCAGATTTTGGATTCATATTCTTTGTTAAATCCAATTTGAAGCACTCTTTATTCTACCATGTTGATTAACCAAATGCATATTGAAGAGAAATCTGACAGCCTAAACAGTTTTATACTGTTTTTTTGTTTAAAAACAGCACAAGCTCCTTGAACATATGGTTGTAGACTTTCTTAAAGGCCCCAATGGGATTACAGGGCTCTCATGAGGGGGCGACTTGGGTGAAGCGGTCGCCTAAAATTCCCAGACTTCGCCCATTTGTATCATCAAAGCAACATTGACTTTGCCGACAATTTTTTGCACATTGTAAAGTTTGTCAATTAGAGAGTATTAGGCCATTGTCCCCCATCAGTCAAAACATCGCACTTAGCCATTCATACTTGGTTATTTCCTAATAAGGTTAATTGGGCCGTGTATAATCCAATTTATCAAAACATCCCCAGTAGGCGGAGCTATTGAAAGTCAACCAATCAGAATGTACGTTGAGAAGAACCAGATCAAATGATAGATCTTGTTAAAATGTGATAGAAAGGTGTCATTATTATGAAAAATCTTGTCAAACATTAATAAAGTTAAAAACTAATTGATATATGTATTATACAAACAATGCAAGACATTTTTAACATTGATATATAAATATTTGATAGTTTATATTGAAATGTTAATGATAAAAAATTGTTTTGTAATCACACAACTATTTATTTGCTTTATGTAGCGTTTACTGAAAGTATTTACCTCATGTTTATGATGTCAAAAGATGGCGAGATCGCTATTTTGTCAGAACAATTTTTGGAGTTAATTTCACAACCTTCTTTTATGTATTGGTAAATTTCTTATCAAGGACAGTGATTTTAAATGTCATTTGGTTCTAAAATGTCAGCATATTGAAAATTGTTAATCCACTTGTCAGGCTTGGTGGCCACTAAACCAAACTCAAATGCGCCCATGCCGGGAATCGAACCTGGTTCGCATAGGTGAGATGTGAGTGCGCTAACTACTGCACTAGCCTGACAACCTTTTTTCACATCTTTTGAATTAATTTAAATGAGATTTGTGTTTTTATGCCCCCGAAGGTGGGCATATTAAAATCGCACCGTCCGTCCATCCGTCCGTCTGGCTCTGTAACTTTCCCTTGTATGGACAAATTTTAAAATAACTTGCCACATGTGTTCCACATACCAAGACGACTGTCACGTGCAAGACTCGTGTCCCTACCTCAAAGCTCATGGTCACACTTAGTGTTTATTGACAATGGAGTGCTGCATATAAGGACATAGAGTAAAGGTTGTCGTGGCTGTAACTTTCTCTTGTATGGACAGATTTAAAAATCACTTGCCACATGTGTTCCACATACCAAGACGACGTGTCGCGTGCAAGACCCGTTTCCCTACCTCAAAGGTAAAGGTCACACTTAGTGTTTATTCACAATGGAGTGCTGCATAGGTTGTCGTGTCCGGGCTGTAACTTTCCCTTGTATGGACAGATTTTAAAATAACTTGCCACATGTGTTCCACATACCAAGACGACGTGCTGGTGCAAGACCCGTGTCCCTACCTCAAAGGTCAAGGTCACACTTAGTGTTTATTCACAATGGAGTGCTGCATATATGGACATAGAATATAGGTTGTTGTGTCCGGGCTGTAACTTTCCCTTGTATGGACAGATTATAAAATAACTTGCCACATGTGTTCCACATACCAAGACGATGTGTCGCGTGCAAGACCCGTGTCCCTACCTCAAAGGTCAAGGTCACACTTAGTGTTTATTCACAATGGAGTGCTGCATATAAGGACATAGAGTATAGGTTGTCGTGTCTGGGTTGTAACTTTCTCTTGTATGGACAGATTATAAAATTACTTGCCAAATGTGTTCCACATACGAAGACGACGTGTCGCGTGCAAGACCCGTGTCCCTACCTCAAAGGTCAAGGTCACACTTAGTGTTTATTCACAATGGAGTGCTGCATATAAGGACATAGAATATAGGTTGTCATGTCCGGGCTGTAACTTTCCCTTGTATGGACAGATTATAAAATAACTTGCCACATGTGTTCCACATACCAAGACGACGTGTCGCGTGCAAAACCCGTGTCCCTACCTCAAAGGTCAAGGTCACACTTAGTGTTTATTCACAATGGAGTGCTGCATATAAGGACATAGAGTATAGGTTGTCGTGTCTGGGTTGTAACTTTCTCTTGTATGGACAGATTTTAAAATAACTTGCCACATGTGTTCCACATACCAAGACGTAGTGTCGCGTGCAAGACCCGTGTCCCTACCTTAAAGTCAAGGTCACACTTAGTGTTTATTTACAATGGAGTGCTGCATATAAGGACATAGAGTATAGGTTGTCGTGTCCGGGCTGTAACTTTCCCTTGTATGGACAGATTTTAAAATAACTTGCCACATGTGTTCCAAATACGAAGACGACGTGTCGCGTGCAAGACCCGTGTCCCTACCTCAAAGGTCAAGGTCACACTTAGTGTTTATTCACAATGGAGTGCTGCATATAAGGACATAGAGTATAGGTTGTCGTGTCTGGGCTGTTACTTTCCCTTGTATGGACAGATTTTAAAATGACTTGCTACATGTGTTCCACATACCAAGACGACGTGTCGTGTGCAAGACCCATGTCCCTACCTCTAAGGTGAAAGATACCCTTAGTGTTTATTCACAAGGGAATTCTGAATATAAGGACATAACAGTGTAGGTTGTCAAGTATGGTTGGTATTTTTTTATGTTCAGAGGCAATTTAAAATAACTTGCCATATGTATTTGACACGTAAAGGCAAGATCAACTTTTCATGTACTGACCTTGTTCATAGGTCAATGTCACATTCGGGGGCATTCATCACATACTGTGACAGCTCTTGTGTTGGAATATCATTTGTGATAAGAATGTGTATTGGCTAAAAAGGTGTGTTATCAAACAAGTAACACTTAAGTCACATGTGTATCCTAACAATTATTACTAAAATATACATGCATATTGTATAAATGAAGAATTCAACAATTTCAGATGTCTCTAGTCACCCTACAGCTGTTTGACACCCTCCTACAGAAAGACGATGAGCATATTGTCCACAATCTAGTGCTTCGTAACCTTGAGGCTAGAGCCTACTATAACCCACCAGCCAAAACCAAGTCTTCCCGTATTACTGACACAAAATCTTCCACTCAGTGCCAAAACAATATTGTGATAGACAGTTCTAACAATAATGTTTGTCAGTCTTCCACTGTGGAATATGATACAGATTCCAAATCAGATTCTAAAAATCATAACAGCCCCTCTGAGTCTCAAAAAACAACAGAATCTCTAAGTGATAAGTGTTCAGAAATCCAGGAGCCAGATAGAACTGATAAAAGTTGTCTCAATGAGGATACAGACAAAGGTGATGATAAGCCTAGGGATGGTCTTAACGAGTCTATGGAAGGTGATGCTCCAGATATAGAACAGAAAGTGGGAATTCCAGGTACAATAAATATAGAACAATGTTTATAGATATAAAAACACTTGTTGTTTTTAAAGTGTTTATACATTGTAACTTACTCACATTACTTATTGTTCTTCTTTGGCCCATACCATGAATGGTCACAACGTAAATTTGCATTTCTTAAAAAATCTGAAGTCACAGAGGTGCCTGCTAATCGCAAAATTTGTCACATTTCTCATAGAATATGAAGTTCAATCATATAATATGTGACTTGGAAATCTATTATCATATTTATATACAAAACAAACTTTATATAATGATGTTGCTTATTTTATTACTTGCAAATGAAGACATGATTGCCAATCTGTTTTCAGGAATTGAGATATCCCCATTTTCCACACCTCAGCATGTAAAAACAGAAGTTCACAAGGTTGTCAATAGGTGAGAAATGACTCAACTGAGAGCCTAAAGTTATAGACAAATAAGCTGAAAGTGACTTATTTCTCTTTCAGTTTTGAAACATAAGAAAAAAATATGAAAACTCAACAGAACCCATGGAGTTGGGCAGTGGCCCCCGATTAATTACAAGTAAAGCATTTACTACTTATACATGTATTTGGAATTGATCTGGGGCAACTGACCAACTGAACTCAATGGGTCCGGTCATCGAAATAAGTCTTGGATGAATAAGCCCAAATTCATATACTACTGCTTTACATGACATTTTTGAACAAGCCTTGCTGTATAAAACCCAGAATTTGAGCAATCACAGAAAGTAATTTACCAGTGCAGGGCTTGTGCTAATTTCGACCATTGTAGGTCCCATTGTTTGTTGTTTGAATTTTTCTCTTTTGGTGCCATATTCTAAAAAATATGGCAGTCTGAAAGGCTGCCAATGCCGATGTAGCATTATTGAAAACAAAATAATATAGTATGTTCTTGTTATATATTTGGCGCCTGAAAGTGTTAAAGACATCATTGTTATGTCGCCTGTGTAGCATCATGCATGGCAAGCGATTACTTGGTCCAGTGTCGGCGGCATCACACTTTCATTTCTGCTGTTTAACTTAGCAGTTGTTACTGAATCTTTACCAAACTTGGTTGTGATGTTTATGGGCATAAAATCTTCACTAAGTTTGATCAACAGCTAAGATTACACATTTTTCGGGAGCTATGGCCCGCTTGATTCATCAAAATTTGAAAAAAATGCTCTAGTATCACTTTCAATTTCAATACATAGGCACTTCGAACAGGTGACAAAGTGTTTTAGCGGAATTCTAGTTCATCAAATACGAGAAACTCGTTGTAAGAGGCCATTATGGCTGCTTCCTAGAGGTACCTGTTTAAATCAAATTAGACTGAAGTGAAAATAATGTTTTGTGCCATTCCCCTCTGCTACAAATGCAAATAAAATAATTGTTTATTACTCACATTAATGCTTGTTTCTATAATTCAGTTTCCTGACCCTTTTGCCGGAGGAGCTCAAGTCCAGTTACCAGACGGCAGACAGTGGCTATGACATGTACCTCAAAGATGCTAACAAACAGGTACAGAGTCATGTCATGGCTTTAAGCTAATATCTTAAAAAATCTTACGTATAATTAATTTTCACAATTAAGCTGAAAATCTTAAGCATAACAAGTGTAAATTTCTGCATTCAGCAAAAATATTTGAAAAAAACATATATTGTGATTATTATCTCTATAGACAAATAATGGCAAAGCAAAGATAGTGTGCTGAGCTTGGTCTTGTTGCAGGGAACTAAAGATTGTTTGTAAAATTAGGGCCTGAATTTATTTGCTTTGTATTATCTTTTGGAACTTTCCATTTGTGTTAATACTTTCAAAAGTAAACAGGAAATCTGTGAAGTGAATTGGAAATCTGTGAATTTTAGAAAACAAAAAATAATGTGATATTTCAATATTGTTATTTATCATATAAGAAGCTCAAATAGGCTAAAAAAAGAGAATTCAGCCTATATTTGTGTTTAATTCTCTTTACATTCAAAAAGCATATTTGTTATTGATATAGATTAAAAAATTATGCTGCTGTACTGATGCAAACTATTGCAAAACATCCATAAGATAAATGATTATAACAGTTAGCCATTAAAAGTATATCTACATGACTTGTAAGACTAACAATCAAAACCATCTTCTGGCCCTGTTTAAAAGAATTGTTTTGGACACATACATGTAATGATTGTTAATCAAATCAAGATGTCAGTGTTAGGCAGCTTATGAGTTTGAGAACAGAAGACTTATTTAGACATTATAATTTTAATATAGCTTGTCATTATACATGTAGTAAGTTTGCAGTCAGCTAGGCTGTAAAGCTGTATCTTTTAACCATGTCTTATTCATCCCTTGTTTCTTCAATGTGCTGTAGTTCTCTGCAATGTTGGAGAGCTGCAAGTCCTGGGGCTACCCTGCCGACCCTACATGTACACCCAGTGATGGGGCCCAGAGTGCCCAGTTTTACGAGGGCGCCTTCCTCAAGATGGTTCTAGACCGCCTCACCCACCTTTTAGATCAGGTAAATTAGGTTACTAACTTACTATTGTTTTAGTTAGTGGCTGCGCCAAGCAGAGTTTTAGCCTGTGAAATAACACAAACTGGGCATATCGAGCATGAAATACCTAACAATTATTTGAGTAAGATTCATAAACTTCTCAAAGATGTAAGTCTGCATGTAAGGTTTGCTCATGGTCACCGTTAACCTACTAAAAAAATAGGCAAATGAACATATAGTGATACCGGTAAAATATAGTTATGGGATATTTTGAATTGGAGAGATTGGTGTTGCGGTTTATGTTCCCACTCTTTTGTTGTCCTACTGGTAATGTTGATCCACATTCACCAACCCATTGGCAAAATAATGACCCTGGCTTGTGTAACAAGTGAGGAGTTGGGGCATTTGTGTCCTATGGAAACATTTTTAGTTTAGTTTCCCTTCTCCTGTGCATAGTGTGTTGTTTAAACTTCTAAAATAACAAAAAACAAACAAAAAAACCCCACCTGATTTAAAAAATATTACTCAAGATTTCACTATAAAAACTACGGTATATTGTAGTGGTAGAGGTGGCTTGACACTGATGCTGTGGCAAGTACAAAGAAAATGGAGAAGATGTCACATTTAGTAACTAGCGCCCGAAAAATAACCAATTAAAATATCTTTAAAGTTTATTGTTTTAATGAGAAAGAGTTGCTGTTACATAAAGCCATTTGAATAACTAAAAACTTTAAAGCCATTAAAATTTCTTTAATTAATGCTTTATTATGATCTGGGACCAATAGCAATCCTACTCCCAGCTATGATATTGTCCAGGGGTTATTTGTTATTACAATGGTATCATCTTTGTTCAACCACGACATACAGATTGCGTTATCTCTGCTTTCTTTCACCTAAGGGAGAGTAATACAAAATGTCGTGTGTTTATGTGGTCGACAGTTATCTTTAAAACTATACACACAAGCAAAGAAGTGTGACATGAACGACCATGTGCTATAAATAGACAAAGCCACATCTGGAGATAATTAAGGTTTTCAAATATTTTGTCATTTTTAAGTGAATATGGATAATAGTGTGTCATTTAGGTTGAAACACAGGTACTTAAAAATCTTAATTTACAAATTTTATCTGATTCTGAAACAGGACTTGCTGAATAAAATAAACAAACAGAAAAACACACCAAATGTTACCCCAAATATCAGGTTCAGCTAATCACAATATGGTTATAGTGGCCGAGTATAAAATCATGAACTAACCTTGTACAAGCATACTTACCTGGTACAGGGGATACCGTGATCATGAAGGCGGTTCCCCCAGGAAGAGGCCCTCCCATTGCACTTCGGTTGGGCTGACGCCTGCGATAGCCACAAATGTTGGTTACTCGGGTACGTAATTTATTGGTGTGGGGACTGCGTTCGCGCTGTCCCTGAATAAAGAAACAATCTAAGGAAATTTAAACAATATAATGTTGTTCTATAAATTTGAAAAACAAAAAATTGGAAATATTTGTGATAATAAAATATAAAGTAAATATATAATAAAAAGAATATATATTAGAAGGAGTGTAGGCTTTATCACAAGTACAATGTAACAAGGGTCTGAAGAAAAATTTACCTTATAAATATCTAGTAAGTTTATTGTAATGATGAGAAATTGTTGCCTGTAACATGATGGAGATAAAAAAAGGAGCTATTTGAATGGACCTTTTATTTAAAGCTGCAAAAAATCCCTGCCCTTGTAGGGAACATTGTGTGGGCATGTTTATCAGCTAAACAAACTATCACTCATGCAGAGGGATTCTGTACCTGTGCTTAATATAGCTGAAGTAATGTTTCAAGCTACAGGAAAGTGAACAATGCCACATGCATTTGTTTTCATTTTGCAGTTCATGACCCCACAAACTCCTTCCCAGGGTTTTCAAAGCTTTGACAGTTAACAGATATTTTTATGCCCCCACAAAGTGGCGGCATATAGGGTTGCCCTTGTCCGTACGTACGTCTGTCCGTACGTACGTACGTACGTACGTCCCGAAGATTGTTTCCGATCTAATTCTTGAAAACCGTTTGTCCAATCCTCACCAAACTTAAACACATGTTTGTGACCATAATATCTTGATCAAGTTCGATAGTCATGGAAATCGCTTTAGTCATTTAGGAGTTACGGCCCTTTTTTGCCAAAAATACTTCAAAAATATATGTTTCCAATCTAATTCTTGAAAAGTATGTGTCCAATCCTCACCAAACTTTACATACATGATTGTGACCATAATATCTTGATCAAGTTCGATAGCCATGGAAATCGCGTTTGTCATTTAGGAGTTACGGCCCTTTATTTGCAAAAAAAGACTTGAAAAATACGTCCCGAAGATTGTTTCCGATCTAATTCTTGAAAACTGTTTGTCCAATCCTCACCAAACTTTAAACACATGTTTGTGACCATAATATCTTGATCAAGTTCGATTGTCATGGAAATCGCTTTAGTCATTTAGGAGTTACGGCCCTTTTTTGCCAAAAATACTTCAAAAATCATTATGGCTTATTTTCTGTGACAAAAAACCGAAGTGGGGGCATCCGTGTCCTATGGACACATTTCTAGTTCTCTCTAAGTGTAATAAAGTGATTTTTCATGAAATTATTTCTGCCGTTACATTTCAAATGTTGCAAATCAGCTATTTAAAAAGTGTTTTGGCAAAATACTTCTTGGTTATTTCACTATTTGAAAAAAGGCTCTTAGATGTGAAGCATGTTAAAAAATACCAAGCTTTGACAGTTAACAGATATTGTTCTCACAAGGTTCAATAAAATGCAATTTTTCATGGAACTCTCTCTACTTTTCATTTCAAATGTTGCAAAGCATCTACATAAAAAGTGTGTTTTTTTGCAAAATACTTCTTGGTTATTTCACTGTTTGAAAAAAAGGGTTCACAGATGTGAAGCATGTTTAAAAAATACCATGAAAATCTGCCCCAGCACTATCTAGCAGCTTAAGTCAAATTGGAGGGTAAAGCCAGAGACATTTCTTTAATAATTTAATAAAGAGCTTGACTATGATATTGTCCTGGGGATATTTGTGATTAATGGTATCATCTTTGTTCAACCGCGACACACCTGCTCTTTTTCACCTAAGGGAGAGTAATACAAAATGTCATGTTTTGTGTGGTCGACAGTTATCTTTAATACTATACACACAGCAAAAAAGCGTGAAGTGAACAACCATGTGCTATAAATAGACAAAGCCACATTTAAAGATACTTTAGGTTTTCAAATATTTTGTCATATTTAAATGAATATGGATAATAGTTAGTCATTTAGGTTGAAATTAAAGTAATAAAAATCTTAATTTACAAATTTTATCTGATTCAAAAACAGGACTTGCTGAATAAAATAATCAAACTGAAAAACATACCAAATATTTCCCCAAATATCAGGTTCAGCTAATCACAATATGGTTATAGTGGCCCAGTATAAAGTCATGAACTAACCTTGTCTAAGCATACTTACCTGGTACAGGGGATACCGTGATCATGAAGGCGGTTCCCCCAGGAAGAGGCCCTCCCATTGCACTTCGGTTGGGCTGACGCCTGCGATAGCCACAAATGTTGGTTACTCGGGTACGTAATTTATTGGTGTGGGGACTGCGTTCGCGCTGTCCCTGAATAAATAAACAATCTTAGGAAAATTAAGAAAGACTTGGACATTTAATTCAAGTCAAATCATATGACTTACAAGGTCTAAAAACTCTTACTGTCTACAAGAGAGCCACTAACATTTCATAGATAAGTTTGCTTTTATTTGACATTCTGAATGGATTCTACCAGTACTAATCGCTGTTTAAATTCAGCTATGGAATTATTTTGTTATGTGAAAGTTTATTAGTATCACATTTAGTTTCATGAAGGAATTTGTGAGGGTTAATTAGGTTCATTTTTACTTTATATGTATTGGAGTTTAATTATATTTCACTGATTTGAAGAGCATGTATGATTTTTCTTCATAAGAACTGGCAAGGTTTTGGATTTAGAGGAATGAAACTTTCGGTAACTATAACTCTGTACACTCTTGTTTCCTGATTGCCTCCCTTAAGGAACAAAAAGTATAATTCATGGCGCAAATGATTTTTATGGGAAATTGGTTGATGGCAGTATGTGTTTGCTCCCATTTGAAGAACCATAACTTATAATCCATAGATCCCTAGTTTACCTCCCTTTCACATTTATTATGTTTTGTTCTAACCAATCTTTGTTTTGGCTTTACTTTAAGACTTAATTTGCTTTACTTTTTGCTTCTTACAGATGGCAATGAAGAATTGTATAAAGAGCCAGGACTTTGACTGTTGACACAATCTTTTAATTCTATTCTAACATTCATGTTGCAGAGTTACCCGATCAACCTTCAGTTGACATCAGTTATATCTAGGCTGGCATTGGTTCCCCATCCATGTCTTCACGAGTTCCTCCTGGACCCCTTTCTGTCCATGCAGCCGGGAACCAGAAACCTATACACTGTCTTCCTAAAGGTAACAGTTGGGATATGATTTGGTCACATTTTTATTTTATGTTGAGGTTGAGGTGATGAAGTGGCACCAGCAACTGCCTTTCAGCCAAGACATTGTGAGTTCAATCCACAGCTTGGGAACTTTCTCATGGACTCTTAAAGTGTAATCCTGGGGCCATGAATATAAGTTTAAGTTCAGAATCAAGGGGCATATTACATTCATTACATTGTAAATTGCCTTTGCAAATTGCTGAATTGTATAACTATATGAAATTGTACAATTATTTTTGTAAAACTAATGGAATTAATATAATTCTTGGTATTTTGATAAAATTGCTTTCCTGAGTCTGAGTCTTGACCCAAAGGCCGATATTTACTTGCGTGAGTTTGAGACTCAGTCTCACAAAATCTAAAATTCAATTTTGTTGTCAAGATGCTAAAAAAATCTGTATTTATAAAAAATAACCAATTCTTCAATCAGGCACACATCATTTGTAAAATCTAGTTATATTATAGATGTTTTGAAACATTTAAGCCTGGATCTCAGAATCATAATGCCCAGCACTCATTTCTACTGAAGAGGGAGACTGAAGAATGATTATATATACAGTCGAAAATCATTATGTCGACTTTTTCGAGACCTAGTGAAAAAAGTCGAGATAACAAAAAGTTGACTCATCCGAATTGTGAAAACGGCAAACTTATTATTGAAAAATAGTGAAACAAAAGAAGAATTATTTGTGTCAAATTTATTTCTTTTATGTTTATGGATCACACAAAACAAATATAAAACCACAATCGCATTAACTTGAACATTGTAAGAAAACGGTATAGCACATATGACAATAACTTTTATAAAATAACACATTATTGTTTCGTTTATACACAGCAATATAGCACATTCTCAAAAAGCATTCAAGCGCTATTATTCATAGAATGAGATACAGGATTCATTTTTTTATAGGTTGATAGTGTGTTTGAGGGGGCGCCATATTCTGCCGCTATCTGCTTCTTTGTCTTGATACCCTTCTCGACTTCGATGATGGCTTGGTACTTCTCGTTTTATGATTTCAATGACAATTTTCTTTTAGAACCCTTACACCCAATGGCCGATCCAGATATCCCCCCGGATTTTATACGGGGTCATTCTCTGAATTGGTCTACCAGAGTAGTGGAACTAACATTTGACATTTTGAAGTTATTCTTTCTGTGCCCATTCGGGATTGTTATCCAATCAATAAAATGTTCATGTTTTATACAAAACCAAAAAGAGCTTGAGCAATAAATGTCTCTTTAATCAAAAACATAAACAAACAACTTTAATTATTCGCACTTACCAGTAACATTTTTTATCCTCCAATTATGACAGTTTGTTATATTGACATGCACGGTATTTTGCGACATGCCGCAAACCGTCATGAATATTTGCACACCTACGACTCTACCTACAGTTTGACATAAAGAACATAGGAAATGTGTGAAATTCGACCACAGGGACTGAAAAACAAGGTCAACATAGCGAAAAAGTCGAGATAAAAAAATTGACACAAACAGATTTATTTTATATAGAATAAGAAGGAATAAGTTTGGGACCGAAAAAAAAGTCGACACAACCGGAAAGTCGACATATCCGACGTCGACATAGCGAGTCTGGACTGTACATAATTATGTTATGATATATACAAGTACCTTAGTAGGCTATTAGTTTTCATCACATTTGAGCTAAAAGAAATAAGAAGTTTTTTAGCAAGTTCATGTTGCAATCATTCACAAAATGGTAGCTATTCATAGCGCTACCTGGAACTAGAAGCTGGAAGTTGTCTTCCTGGAGGTATTTGATGATCTGAGAGCGCAGAAAATGGGCATATTCTTGTCATAGGCTGTTTTGAAATGGAGACTTTTGCTTGTCAGTAATAATATATTTAATTATTTAGCATAGCTGTTGGTGTATATCTTTGACATTGTTCTTGGACAAGTCAGGAATTGAAGCCAGATCTTCTTTATAAGAAACAAGTGCGCTAACCACTGTGCTAACTGGACAACTTCTTTTGTAAAACAGATACCTGTACATGTATAGAAAATGGCTATTTTGTGTCTTATCAAATTAATATTTTCATGTTCTTTGTATTTACTGTTTCTTTATGTCTTGTTCAATCATTTATCATCATCACATTCATATTATATGCCTTTGATATTGAATCTTGAATATTCCAGGCAAGGTGCTAAAAAATTTCAAATACCAGATTTTAAACATTACCTTAATCTAATGACATTTGACATAACAATACATGAAATGTTATAATTTTATATTTCTCTGAAAAAGAATAACTACAATTGTTTTTTATGTACATGTTATCACAAACAAAATATTGACATTGCAGATTTCCAACGAGATTAAAGCCCAGTTTTCTTCTGAGCCTAATCTTGGCATGCATTTGGTCCGAGTTCGTAAAAAGCTCATGGGAACTGGCTCGACATTACAAAAGTAAGTGTATATCTCTTCAAGACTCTATCTGCATCGAGGAATGAAATATGCATGGTTTGGTAAGATAGATTTCTGAAGTGAATGATTCTAATACTTTTTAGTTATTATAAGTGTTGCATAGATTGATGTATTGTCTTATTGAATGTGTATTTAACATTTCTACTTTTGCATTAGTTAGACTGTTTTGAAAATCGAAAAATGCATTTTGTGCTCTTGATTTTGTCTTATTAAGTAACTTAATGTATGGGATTGATATTTAAGATGCTGTTTTGACTTGTGATGCATATTTCTTTGCAGCGTCTATTTTCGATATACCGTAGGTATTTGTGTGTATATAGTTTCAAGTCTGAATTATCAGAAAGATCACTTTATTTCAGATTTTTTGGATTATTCAAAGGAAGATTTGCCAAACTTAGTATTAAAGTATAAACCAATATGCTTTGAATTTAAGATTTGTGATACACCTGTTTCAGACTTCAACTTAAAGGCTGACCTTTTTTTAGCACTTCTGTTGCCAAGAACAGTATGTCAATTTTGAATAAGTCTTGCTGCTGCACTGGTGCAAATACTACAAACTAGAGCTCATCTTTTCTACAAAAAAATCATTAGAACTAGTGACGCAAGACTTATCTAGCTTAGATTATAACTAACAGTTCCATCCAATGAGTTTGCCCATGGACCTCCCATAAGAACCAAGCTTATTTGTTAAGAATCACAGTTTTACAACTTCAAAGTTTTACAACCTCACAAAAATGTCTTCTTATTATATGCTTTCTGGCAGTTTATTGAGATTTATCAGTGAAATGAAAATGTTATTTCACTGTTGTAAACATTCAAACAACTTTGATAATTTATTTTACTGGTTTGAAATTTTAACCCGCTCTCAATTCAAAATCAATCGTCAGAATACACAGTGCTGGGATACAATTTCAATGACGTCATTTTCTCAATATATGCCACTCATGAAATATAACCTTTTGTGCACACTTTGTGAAATATATTGCGATCTTACACTGAAACAAACGATTATCCTCTGTGCATTGATTATCTGCCTCCTGAATATTCATTATAATTTAAGGGAAATCCTATTAATGTAAAGTTTTAATGAAGCAGAAGGGCTCAATTTATGGCTGTGTCATCCTTATTATTACCAGTGAACATAATAATTATGTTCAAACTATTGCATATATATAGGAAATCAATTGCAAGGAACTTATTTAAATATGTGCAAGTGTTTCATGTTGAATAGAGAGTCTATTTTGGTAGCACCAGTGCAGTTTTGTTGGAGTGAAACCCGTTTTGGTAGGTGTCATTTTAGTTCTAGATGTGTTAAACCAATGTATGCATGCTTCCATCCATAGACTAAGAGACATGGCCTTACCAGGTACAGTTAGGTAAGTGTAGAATCATAGTCCTATGCATGTACCTTCTTCAGTGCCATTCGGGAAAGATGGAAATTTGGGTTTCATCTCTTGCTGCTTTTGGAATCCAAAAAAAACATTCAACTTCTGAAGCATGACTTAATGGCTTAAGCATATATGTTATTGGGGCTATCAGAAAAACAAACAACATTTACAATCAAGTTAAATGGATAAATTTTCTGTTGAGGGTATTCCATTTAAACTTAAAACCCTTTCGGGGTCCATATTAGCAAAAAAAAAAAAACCACCCATATACTATAAAAATAATTGCTTCCCCCGTGGGTTATATGTTTACTGAAATAGCTGTGAGTCCTTATTTTCATCTTTCCCGAATGGCAGTACATCACTCATAGTATAGTGCGACTTGTATCACCATACGCTTCTTTAAGCAATAAATATTCACTCCAGGTACGCTTAATATTGATTAGTGATTTTTTTCTATGATAAATAAATTATCTCGCTAGAGTGCTTTGTAAGTTATTATTAAGGAAGTCTATAATATGTATAAAATACACATGTAGATATTTACTGCCTCACATAAGATGCCTGGTAAGTCATTGCTTCACTCTCCTACGCAGTGAACTCCCTTGACGTGCGAGAATTTTTGCCAATACATACAAAAATAGCTGTCCCCAATATCCAATATCACATAAATAGAAGTAAAATACTCAAGTCAAATCTTGATCTCAATTTCAACTCATTTTAACACAGAACATAAAAAATAATAAAAATCGTATATATTTTTTACATTATTTTAAAACCCTCATAGAATATGTTGATGAAAACATTTTGTTAATATTTCCAAATATGTTATTAGAG
The DNA here is from genome assembly GCF_026914265.1 of Mya arenaria. Lineage (NCBI taxonomy): Eukaryota > Metazoa > Mollusca > Bivalvia > Myida > Myidae > Mya > Mya arenaria. The sequence goes on from NC_069133.1 coordinate 22,435,599, forward strand.
CAAAGATTATACTTGAGTAATTGCCAAAAAAATACTGAGTTGTACACAATTACACTTTTTGCTGTATTTGGAATTTTGACCTTAATTTTCAATGAACATGTTCAATGAGGGAGTGCGCTTGTAGAAGGGAGTTTTGATGTTACGTGGTAAAATGAGTTGAAATTAAGATGACGATTTGATTAAAGTATTTTTGTGATATTCGAGGCAGGATTTCTGTTGTAACTTTTTTTTAAGAGAATATTTTGTAACACATTTGTTCACTGTTTTATTAAAGTTTCGTTAAATAACGTTATTTCCAAAGTAAAATATCAATATTCATTTCAAATGAAAGAAAATGTTGACTGTATGAACAATGTCACGTGATTTTTATCATTATCTTCATCACATGATTAATATGAAGGCGATGATTCCTTACCAAAGGGAAGTTACTGCTGCGTGGAGTTTGGTTGTATACCCTGTAGAAGCACTGGGCGCACCTTATCATTGAGCGTATCTTAAGATCAAGACCTTCAGTTAATTAAATATGAAGTGAGATTTACAAAAGTTAATTTGAAAGTTTTTGCAAAATCAAACTCAGCATTACCTGACTTATAAAGCTACATGTATTTCTTTTGAAAGGGATTTTACTTTTATCACTTTTCAGAAATTTTAATTGGGATAATTGATCGTACAATATGTGCATGGATAAGATGGTCCCAATATCCGTATTGCATGCATGCACTTGTCACTCTGGATTGGATGTTGTCTCATTGCAAGCAGCACTGCATGGTTTACCTGTGTGATAGATTTATTATATGCATGATGGTAGGTTTTATTATATGGAGCATGTTTTTGTGTCGCCTGCAAAGCATAGCAGGCTCTCAGGGACTACTTTTGTCTATCATTGTCTATGTCACACTTTCATTTCTGATCAATAACTTTTGAAGAACTTGGTGTTAAGTCTTCAAACTTGGTATGCGGATTGGTAATAGTCATTTGATGACCTTGTTGATGGCGCTCCCAACAGGCAAAACATCTCATTCACGGAATTTTAGTTTTATATTCAGAATCAAAATGATGTTTGATAAACCAGGCAGTTTGCATATTTGTATACATTCTAAGTCCCTTTTTCAGTAGGTGTAAAAATCTTTTGAGTGATTGATAAACTGAACGATGTACGTTGTATGTTACCAAATGTGTCTTCATAACATATACAGTAATAAATAATGATATGTCTTATATATAAATACCAGAATAATAGAGATGATGCTTGCTTTAACCTTTTTTGTGAAGATAATGACCTATACTAGACATTTGTTGTAGAATTATGACCGGGACTTGAAATTTTTTGTGAAGAAGATGACCTTGACTTGACTGGTGTTGTGGAGATGATGACCTTGACCAGACGTTTAATGTGAGTATAATGACTTTGACATTTGATGTGAAGATGATGACCGTGACTTGACATTTGTTGTGAAGATAATGACCTTGACTTGACCAGTGTTGTGAAGATAATGACCTTGATTTGACATTTATTGTAGAGATTATGACCCTGACTTGACATTTGTTGTGAAGATAATGACATTGACCTTATATTTTTTGTGAAGAAAATGACCTTGACTTGACTTTTGTCGTGAAGATAATGACCTTGACCTGACATTTGTTGTGAAGATAATGACCTTGACATTTGTTGTGAAGATAATAACCTTGACTTGACATTTGTTGTGAAGATAATGACTTTGACTTGACTGGAGTTGTGAAGATAATGACCTTGACTTGACCAGTGTTGCGAAGATGATGACCTTGACTTGATCAGTGTTGTAAAGATAATGACCCATTTGTTTTAGAAATTATTACCTTGACTTTGATCATTGTTTTGGAGATGTTGACCTTGACTTGACCCTTGTTGTGGAGATAATGAGCTTGACCTGACCTACGACCTTCACTTGATCTTACCTTTGTTGTGGTGATGATGACCTTGGCTTGACCTTTGTTGTGTGTTTCAGGGTTGATAGTGAGAGCAGACTGGAGGCTATTATCGTATTTGAAGAGTTCTGTAAGGAGCTGTCAGCCATCGCCTTCGTGAAACACCATGCTGCCGTGACACAGGACAAGTAGATGATGATGAAGATGATGATGATGATAATGATGATGATGATGATGATGATGATGATGATGATGATGATATTTAAACCAATGTGTGATTTTGAGCTATTTATATCATTATCATGCTTTTTAGTGGATTTACAGTTTATTATATCATAATAAACTCAAAATTTGAAACAGTGAAACTTTCAAAAGTTTGAATATTCAAATAATTCCACTGCAACAAAAACAATGTAAATGTGCTTAGTGCTCCAACTCAAATTACATCAGTTCTGTTACATTAATGAGATTTGTTGCCTTGCTTTCAACACTTATATAATATTACTTTTGGTGAATATACATGTACACTGAGTGCTTACCCTTCATAACAAAATAATTATGAACTTTGAAAACATTTTTATGAATAATTATTTAAACATTTTGCTACCGTAATTCCAATTTTTAACAATGTGTTATAGATAGGCACAGTCATGTTCAGGGTAAAAGCATAATTTCTTTATAAGGAATATGTTGTATTAATTTTTATTTTTGATATTTGTGTTGATAACAATGTTTTGTAAAGTGGCCGTCAGTGCTTGTATGATAAAAAAAAACACTGCCAGAAAAGCACACATACATTTTAAAGTTGTTATGGATTTTCATGATAAGGCAACAGAAAATAGTTTGTTTCGTGTTCCCTTCCCACATTTTAAAGTGTGCGAATAAAGGCCTTTTTTTACTTTCTTACTTCTTAATACCGATATGAAAAACATAAAAATAATATATAACCATGAGGCATCAGAGGAGAGGCAAAGCATATTATGAGTCGCAAGTATTATAATATTGTGAGTTTGTCGGGTAACACGAAACAAACTTATTATTAATCATGACCTAATGATGAGGGATGTTTTTTATGTTTGATATTTAATTTTATGTTAAACCTTATTGATGTGCCAAACAAGTTTGTTATGCAATATATTGTTGCCATTTTTGAGACTGTATCATGTTATGCCGGTGGTACGTCCATGAAATACTGGCCCCAATTTCTAGAAAAATTTTCAGTGTAGAACACTTATAGGGTTTAAGCCAGGTTTTACGAGAACAGGGTGCTGCAAAAGAGGTAATGGGTTAAGGTGAAGATTTTAAACATTATGAAGTTGACTAAAATTGGTAGGAAGGTGTTTAATAGGAGAACTACAACTGCCAATGTAGAGTTTGTATGTACCGGGTACCATTTATAATGATAGAAATTTGAGGGCAGAAGGTTGCTTCCAGAAAACAGACATGGTGCAGAACCCTTCCATAACTCTTTAGCTTGCAGGCTACACATAAGAAGTATATTTCAATTAGCTGTTTTAACTTGATTTTACAAAATAAAAATATGTATATTGTGTTAATACAAAGTTTAGTTTTCTTTAAATGTCTCTGAACTCTTTAAAAGAAAAAAATACCGAAAAACAAATAATGATGTGTTTGATCCTGTAATAAGGGACTCGAGATTGTTCGAGAAATTGGGGACAGAACATGATGAATCTGTCTCGAGTCAATATCTTGTTATTGATGAAATATTCGTTTTTTTATTGGCTGATTGTTCAGAACTTTGTTGTTAAAATAATTATGCACAGTGATGAACGACATTGTTATTAACTTTTAAACATGGAATACTTTATGGTGTGCTTGCATATTTAGATATTAACAAGTTCAGCTCAAACAGTTCTCTCACATATTGTTAGAAATATAGCAGATTACCAATGTATCCATTAAACTTACAGAACAGTAACTATTTGAAAGTTAACGAAGATCCAATTATCAACATTGTTAACGGTAACAAAGTTCTGATCAATGGGCCGATTATGATTGGTTAATTAATTTAATATTGTAACAGTATTAATTGATGTTATTAAAATCATAATGCTATACATGTACTATATTTGACTGGTTATAAAACACACTTTTGTCCCTCAGATTTTGATGTAAAAAAAAATGCCTGCGTCTTACAAACAGTATCAAGCTTTTGACATTTTTTTCTGAGGTCAATTTCAGGCCGAAATTGGCTCTTCAGAGAAATTAGCTAAAGAACTTCAGCGAACAAGTTATATATCACAAGTTTTTTTCTTGAGTTTTTCACGGATTTTTTTGCCTGCGTCTTATAACCAGTCATTGACGGTATGCTATAAACATGTGCTTGTTAAGGATTGTTTGTGTTTTTTTAAGTAAATCCAATATATATTATATCCAATGGCCTATTTATATGGGTTTTCTGTGATATTGACAAAAATCATCGATGGCATTTATTTTGCTTAGCTTATAATAGTACCTGTACGTACAATTATGCTATGTATGTTTGACCATTATATGTGTATACTGATGTATTATGCCCAAATGAAAGTGAATTACAAGATGCATTGAACTTAATTAAGTATTGGTTATGACAATAAATTGAATTCTGATCAATTATGTTAATTGAATTTTACCTCTAGTCAAAGTTTATAATTTTGTGAATGAATCTGCATAATTATTTAAAATTGAATAAAATCATGAATCTCATTTGAAGTTTGTGCCCTTTAAACCTTTAGATATACAAATATGTCTTACTATATTTATAACTGTGCATAAATTATATCATAATGGGATCTGATACACAAAATAAGAAAATTAAATACACACATTGCATTTATGTTTTAGGGATGAGTAGTGATATTATACTGGAACCGAGTCAATTTTCTCCAAGGCATAATTAGTACACAAATTAAAATAATTTCAGTACATTACCTATGTTATTGAATGTGTCTACTTAGCCCGATTAGTCAAGTTAATTGCTGGCGGCCTCATTTTTTTGTATTTACGAGGTCAATCCGGAGCTTGCGGGGAATGGCCGTATTATTTTTTAATGGCAGTGAAATGTAGTGTACTTCTCACATGACTTATCTTCATTTAGGAAAATTGCAACCCGTTTTTCTAAAACAAGGAACCACAATCTTTGGGAAAACCTTAGGCAGCAGTGCAACTTTTTTCTTGGACTTTACAAGATCATACTTGATTTTGACCCATACTTTTTCCTTTAACCATACTGTCAAAGCCAAAAGTCATAGATAGCTAGTCCACTTTACGGCACAAGGCTGGAATTTATCAATTGCCAGCCATCTTTTCTGCACAAAACCAGTATTCATAGATCGCTAGCCATCTTTATCGTACAAAGCCTGTGTTGTAAATCGCTATTGATTTTCATGGCACAAAGATGATCATTATAGATTGCTAGTCATTTCCATAGTACAAAGCCGGTCTTCATTGATTGCACGTAAAGTTACAATCCAATAAATTTTAGGATGTGCTGGACATGTACAATTTTCAGTCATGACTATTTTCGACAAACTACCTATCCTTGACATCCTAATTCATGAGAGGTTTGACAATGCTAAACCTAATGTATGGTATGCATAGCATCATCACTCTGGTGCATGATAATGATCCATGTGACCTTAAAAAAAAGTTGGGCTAACAGTAACATGTAATCTCCACTTCACGTCATTTAAGATTGTGGTTTATTTCAGGACTTGACCAGCTGTTTGAATGTTATAATCCTCGCAATGATTAGGGCAGTCATAAGAAATAATTAACACAAAATGCGATTTTCCAACTATTCCTAAACAAGACTAAAGTTTTTTTATATGTTTATTGTGACAATTTGAATGTTATAACACAATGAATGAAGAAGTGATTATTAAATTTGTTACATGTAGATAAATGAAAACAAATTTGTACATAAAACAGTTCTTTGTTTATTTAAAACACACACAAAAATAAAACAATGTCTTTGCAAGGGCAATCTCTCATCTACGACAAAAAAGTAAAAGCAAATAATCAGGATTTTTTTTACCGATCCTAGCTTGCTATTAGTGCTATTACAATTGGCAATGATCTTGCCAATCAAGCTAAGATTTCACTTAAAACACAAAACTATGAAGTATGCTTCGGAAACGAACATGCATTTTATGTGCGGGAGCAGAAACAAACATCTCGACAAGTTTATTTCAATATCGGGGATAATAACAGGCTGAAAATCCCAATCCAAAAGATTGAGTTGGATTACTAATGATTCAGACTAGAGCTAGAATAATGGGCTAAGATCACTCTTATTATTTTTTTCCAGAGCAATTCACATCTATTTCAGGATACCTTATGCTTTAATGTTAACATGTCCAGCTCAAAACAACACTTTACAAATGTAGAAAGAAATAAAGTCTAAAATTAAAAGTTCTGAAGCCTGATTTCAGGATTAATACAGACTATATCATCCCTGTAATTTGGAAGCTAAAACTGACATCCATCAACCAAAGCATGTACACATTTTGTTCATAACAAGATATCTATCAACCAGAGCATGTACCGGTACACATTTTGTTCATAATAAGATATCCATCAACCATACAATGTACACATCTTTACTCATATTGATATATCCATCAACCAGAGCCTGTACATATTAAGTACATATTGAGATAGCCATCAACCAGAGCATGTATGGGTACACATTTTGTTCATAACAAGATATCCATCAACCATACAATGTACACATCTTCATAATGAGACAGCCATCAACCATGCTAGCATGAACACATTTTGTTCATATAAAGATATCCATCAACCATATCAAGTACACATTTTTATTCATATTGAGATATCCATCAACTATTGCATGTACATTGTTTGTTCATATCCATCAACCAGAGCATGTACACGTTTTGTTCATAATGTATAACAAGTAAAATAAACTGTACTTTCAGTATAAAGCATAACTTAAACTGTCACATTTGATCAATCAATCACGTGTCAACAGTAAGAATTCTGTGCAAGTTTAAGTGGTTCTAATACTATTTCCGTTCGTAACATCTTTAATCTCTGTCTGGGGTTCTTGTGCGACTTCTAGGCCCCCTCTCTGCTGCTCTCGGTGGTGGTGATCCTGACCTTGATCGACTGTACGACCTTGCCCCCCTACAAATATCAAGGTCATTTATACAGTTGTGTTGCAATATTGTCAGAGAACATTAACAACAATGTTTCAGAACTAATTTAGACTGCTGCAAAATGTAAAGGTATTCCTGGCCCCAAAATCACGTAAATAATTGAGTCAAATCTCAAACTGAATCTCAAAACCATTTTACCATATAGCATCAACATTTATTGAAAATATGTTTTGACACATTTTTAAATCCTTTCTATCATTGAATATGTTGACTGGAACCTTTGGTCTAGATTCCAATGGAAAAATATTCTACAGCCAAAAATGTACTTGAGTACAATTCATTGCCTTTTAATAATTACTCTAGTATATAATTTACTCTAAAGTAAGTTGTCTTTGAAATATTGTCAAAATCTTTCAACTAACACAGTCTATCAGAAAATATGTTTTCAAAAAGCATAATAACATTCAAGATTTTGAACAAATCTAAGCTTTTAAATGGTAAAATGAATTGAGATTTGACTTAAGTATTTTCGTGGTATTGTGGCCTGATCTTGACACACCTGTGCAAATCTAAATGAACTAAACACTAAGAATAAAAACAAAGTGTATCCTAATTTAATGGAAACCGTTATGGTTGAGTAAACATGGGGAATAACTCCGTAATTATTAAAAGCCAGTGTTATGGGCATTGCCATACATGAGCATTTTGTCCCTGGAAACATGTACCTAGTTTCATTTGAATATCTGATTTTGAAGATGGATGAGGTTAAACTTAAATGCACAATGCTGACATTGTCAACTACACCACAGCTATGAAAATACCTAGACTCTTTTTCTTTAAAAAACAACAACAGCAGCTAAGCTAAAATTGCATGAAATGTAGCTTTAATACCCTAGATTAAGTCATCTTGTGATAAGATCAGTTCAGCTGTTCAGTGAATGGCTGTGAAGGTCTACATTGTAAATAATAAACTTAAAACTTTGAATAGAAGCAAAGATAAACAAGATTGTCAAACAAAATTATGTATTCATTAAATAATACATGAAAAACAAATAACAGAAAAATGATGCTGATGTGGACCAACTCCCACACCATTGACCCCCATGATTCAAGTAGGGCCAGGAGCCAATGGAGTTGGTACCAGTACAAAGAGGATGGTCAGTATTGCATGTAGTACCTTGGGGAGGGGGACCGGGATCGGGTGTACGAACGGCGACCTCGGCTTCGGGAACGTCTGTAAGTCAAGTAGAGTACATCAGTGAATAAATGTTCTAATTACAATTACATGATTATGAATTTGTAATTATGACACAGGGTTTCCGTTAAAGGAAGTTTGGAAGTATATTACTTCCTAGAAATGGGTTAAAACTTCTAAAATTCATTCCTTGGAAGTACAAAAACTTCCATAATTTTGAAGAAAACTTCCAAAGTTGATACCTTGGAAGTACAAAAAATCAAAACCTTTTGTCAATATTACTTTTATAGTCCTAATTTCAATCAGTTTAAGTGTTTTTAAGTAAAAGGGATTATAATGATATAAGTTAAAGTGAAAATTGTTTGATTTTTAATATATTTGTTGAAAAATAGTTGAAAAAGATATTGTATTATGGAGCCTTAAACTTCCATATTTCCGTGTAAAACTTCCAAAAGTGATTCACAGGAAGTTCATACTTCCAGTTTCAAATTCTTAATGGAAGCCCTGATGACATAAATTATATATACATTAGTTTTTAGACTTAGCATTGAACTGATTCATTCAACATTGACATAGCATTGTATCCACAATTGTAAATCACATAACATCAGCATGATTATCGTAATTGTTACATACATACACATGTTTCAGTTCGTTCAAATATACTTGATAATACCCTGTAAATATCATACTTATTGCTTTAACATTTTTAACTCAAGTCCAATACATCAAATTGATAATTGGATTAAACCCAAATTCGAGCAAGTTTGGAAGGGCTTGCCAATTTCGACCACTACAATGGATGAATTTTTATGCCCCGTTTTACAATACTTCAATATTGAGGACATAAGCTGCTGATATAAACAAGCTGCTTACCTTCTCTCATAACTCTTGGAGCGGGATCTTCTGCTGAAATTTATCAAGTACAGAACTTCATTGACTGGTTAAATCAATTAACCATCACATAAAGTCAATTTTCACAACATTTGTACGAATGTATCAACTGCTTACCAGGCCCAGTTACAAAGAAATCAAATTTATCTGAGGGGGCGACAATGTCTGTTGGAATAGGTTTGTTTAACTTATATACATGAACTATAACTGACTTATAGTTTATCTTCCACTGTAATTCATTATCACAAAGCAGTATAAAAATCAACTTGCACATATACACCAATAACACAAATACAGTGTACGAAATACTTGGCTTTGATTGGTATGGTTAAAGATCAGCCACAAAATAGAACAGGGCTAAGGAAATCAACTAGCCCAGTCAAGTATAATTTGTTTTGGGCAAGTCTTGCAAACATTTGACCAGTGTAAGGCTTGGGCTAATTCCAAGTCTGTACATTACTACATTAGCCTAAGAAACTCAAATACTGTATATATACTTAATTGTCAACTATGCATACTAAGACATGGCATGCATTTTACTCTCAACTAAATATAACTTTTATTTAGTTGGGAGTTAAAATGCATGCTGCAGTATAATAAGTAGCACATAAACATGCAAAAAAAACAAAAATCATAGGGTAAGAACTAAATCATTGTAAATCGACAGATTAAATTATTTCAAGAAATGACCAGGACCCACCTCCTACGATCATAATCGTTACTCCTAGATCTAGATCTGTATCTGCAACAGATGTGAAACTACGCATTAAGATTCATCATTAAACCAATGTCTACTGCAAAAGCAAAGATAATTAGATTAAATACAAATTTAAAAAAAAAATCCTCTAAATAAATTATAATTAAAAAATACGGAGTCCTATAATGGAAAATCATACATGTACGTTAAGTTACTTTAATCGTGAATGTGAAATTATATATATATTTCTGGCTATGAACATGTTTTTTTATTTATGCCCAATAAAATTTCTGTTCTTAAATTTATCTGCAGAAGCCTTACAGGGCTAAAACAAAAATTTGGAAGAGGCATGAAAAATTAAATGCTTCAGTCTGTAAGCAAAATAACTAAAAATTCAATGCCAAACAACACAAATATAAGTCAACTGTTATTTTCTGGGTTTTTTGGCAAAACAAATGTCTAAATTTGGGGGAAAACATAACTATTTCAATTCGGAAGTAGATGATACGAGGCTTATGCCAAAGAAGGAGTAAACGTCCTGGCTTATAGCAAATAAACAGTACATGTATGATTAATATTGAATGAATACTGCCCCAGAGAACGTAACTAGATCATAGGCTGATTTAGTTACAATAGTTATAATAACATATTGACATGACTTTACAATCGGATATATTCCATCGCTGGGTTGGTTCATTGCGAAATTAGTTTAACAAAAAATATATCGAAACAATACCTTTTTTCACCACTCCTGGATCTTGACCTTCTCCTGGAGAAAAAAAAAGAATAAAACATTTAAAACAATAAATTTCATAATAATAGATTTGTAATAATTGTAGTATTGTTGTTTTTTTTTAACTTACATGCACAGGTTTACTCGTAAATATCAATTTAAAGTTTACAGTACAGAACATGCAGATATTTAAGTATCAATACTTTTCAAAAGTGGCCAATAAACTGAACAAATTACTGCTCAGCCCGACAAGTACAATAACAAACTTCATATATTCTAGAGATGCAAACTAATATTTGAAAATATTCAGTTGAACATGATTTGGTATTTGAATATCAAAATTGGTATTCGAATATTTGATGTGTTTTTAGTTGAATAAATAAAATAATTTGCCTAAAACTGTAGAGTGTATAAAGTTTGTAATGCTTAAACAAAGATTGGCACCCAATGCCAGAGGTGTGAATGTGATGACAATACAGGTACACTATAAACTTGTCATATGTCAATTATTTTACTAGTTCCCCAGTTGGTTTGGGTTTTCCGTAGTTAAATTTATCAAAGGTCAATCCCAGAACGAGGCTGCTCACCCTACTGAACACTGTTGGCCTATATTGTCATCAGCCGGGAATTTAAGATTTTCTCCCATCTAATGTTGCATCGTTAACAAATATGAATGCAGTGGAATTAAAATTATTCATTACTTGTTTGTTGGTTCAAAATGTATTGCTTTCTGTTGGATTTTTTTGAAAATGGGGAATTTCAGAGGCTAATTTTTGAAAAAATCAGGGTCCATCATGTGTACCTGCCACGACAAAGAAGGGTAAAAAGGTACCAGACATTACAATAGCAAATAATAATAGTTTACGATAACTTCTAAAAGATTCATTTTGGTAATGTATTTATTTGATCGAAAGAATTACCGATTTTTCGAATTTTGTCATTTGTTTGCATCCTTAATATATTCCCATATGAAATCCAACAACACTTGAGTGTCAGATATGGGGATATTTTCACGAACCTTGGGCTTCTGCTGTGAGACCGGTGGCTACGCCTATCATCATAACGTCCTCTGTGTGGAGACCTCCTGCTTGGGCGCTCTTTAGTTCTCATCTGATTTGGGGCTGAATGAACAAAAAAATGTTGAGGTTACAATCTACCAGTGCATCATGTGTAAAACCAACTGCTATTATTTTTGAAACCTCATGAGTAAAACCAACTGCTATATTTGTGAATCCAACTTGTTTCAGCTTGCATGTCTTTATAGAGAATTCTTACACTTGTATAATAAGTGCACATCTCTAGAGTTTTAGTATCAATAATTAACAACTTCCTTTTATACTTTACTGTTTTATCTTTTTACCATAATTACAAGTAAAATGTATGATAATTGCTTTGACTCATTATAACTGCAAACTTACTTGTATCGTATGTGATAGATAAAACCCTTCATTCTTTACTTTTATTTATTTATTTGATTCTAACAATTTAGGCAAAGCCATTTAGTTTTCAAGCATAATTTGTTTTCTAAGGTACAGTTACTAAACAGTAAACAATAAATTATAAGTCTTACTCTTCCTGTCTCCTCTGGCAAATTCGATTTCCAGCTCCCGTCCGTAGAACCTTGATCTGTCAAGGTGATATAGGGCATCATCTGCATCTCGGGGATCTTCGAACGTTCACTTGGTTAAGGATTTTCAGATACAAAATAGAAATTTCCTTGTGTGGGATCTTAAACATCAAAAAGGCTGTAGACTTTTTTTAGGCTGTCTGGTAAGTAGGCTTTTAGAGGAAAGCACACTTTCTTTTTTTCTAAGGCAACCCAGGTTCCATCCCGAGCTAAAGCCTGAATCTTCTCACTAGTTTTCTCCTAGTTTTTACAAGTTTTTTCAAAAGGCAAATGAAAATTTGAAAAAAAAAAAAACTATCAATGATGTCTATACTTTGAACTCTAATTAGTTCAAATATATATAAAAAAAGATTTTTGAACCAAGCTGAATAGCATATTTCAGACAAAATTAATAGAAAAAAAATAAAATGAAAACGGTAACAGTTTGTTTACGCAGATGTCTACTAATTATAAATTGACAGAACTAGAGAAATTTTTGAGAAATTTAATGTAAAAATAAACAATTATGTGAATAGAATAAATGGAAATGGCTTATTTCAGGATATTAATGAGAACGTCTGACGATCCAAGTTGAATTCTTGGCCCCGGACTGTTTTTATAGCCAAACCATGACTTGTCTTTACCTTGATCTGTTCCTTTGCCTCGAGACTTGACTTGAAAATGTACCATTGAAGAGCCTGGCTTGAGCACGACGGGTGCCAATCTAACAACCTATCCTACCATGTCTCAATCATGACTGAGTGGCGCTTGACTGTGCCTTTAACTTGAATCTTTACTGTGCCTTGACTTGACATTTTATCTTTGCCTTTACCGGACTTGACAAACTGCGCCTGTACTCGATTCTTTACCGCGCTCGACTTGACCTTATATCTGTGCCTTTACTTGAAAACTGTGCCTTTACTTGACCATTACCCTTGTCTTTAGCGTGACTTTGGACTTTATCTTTATATGAGCTAGTGAAGAGAACAAAATAAAATATATAAAACAACAATGTATATCATAAGGATATTGTATGTAAGCAAATCCTCTGGACCTTCTCGTATAGTAGTCAAGAGGTACATATACATCGGACAAAGGCCCATACTTTCCAAATAATGATCTCAATTCTTCCGGCCTGTAAAACAATACTTTTTTTTAGCTTTTTTATTATATACATAGTATCTACGGGATACAAATGCATTAAGGGATGTTTCTGTTATTTTTAACTGAACCTCGGGCAAGTACCAGAAGGCGAATCTGCTTTGTGTAATGACCAGCGATCCCTGTTAAAAGATATGGTTAGTAAATAATGAAGAAAGTATGTAAAAAGGTTAAAACCACACTTAATGAATAAAAACACACATAACCATCATCAATACATCACTCTATACAATGGGTGTATTGCACATAATCACAAGGATATTGTATGTACGCAAATCCTCTGGCTCGTTTGGTATAGTAGTCAACAGGAACATAAACATCTGACAAAGGTCCATATTTTCCAAATAATGATCTCAATTCTTCTGGCCTGTAAAGTAATACTAAAGGTTGTTTGTTTCACACACAGAATCAACATTAGGGCATATAGTAACATACATTGGAACCTTTTGCAATGACAGAGAGGTAGATTTAGGTCTCAAAAGCGGTAGTTTGGGTTCAAAAGCGGTAGAATTTCTAATTTCTTTATTTTTCAGTCAAAAACAATGATGGATACAATGTAAACAAAAACTTGATATTTGTTACTATTTTTAGATTTTCGAAAAATACGCATCAAATACGTCATGGTGAAGAGACTTGTCAAATGTCAGTGTTTTTGCTAAGAAACAGAAGTAATATTAGCTCTACAAGTTTATATTCAGAAGAGCTACTAAAAAATCAAATCAGACTGCCAAAACAGGTTGGAGTGTAAGTGCAGACAACAAAATGTCGTAAAATTTTATACACTGTAGATAATTAATAACACCTTGGAAATGTTGTTTTCTTTGATGTTTTGACAGTTTTTAATGTCTTTGATATTTAAAAAATGCTGATTAGTAGGATGCCAATTAACAAAGACTGCTGATTAGTGGTCTTTTGTACCGTACTGGTAACTAAGCAATGATCTCAGCCGAAGTGTGAAGTGATTTGACAAGTTGTTTGTTGCACCATGTTCTTTAAAGTTACAGATTAATGTTGTATTTTAGCATGGTTGATATAATGTTGAGGTTTTTAAAAGAAAAGTAAGGCCAATTTGATATAATTTTAAGGTTTTTTAAAAGAGCTTTAAATATCGGTAGATTTCGACAGCAAAGCGTTAGAAGGGTCTCAAAAGCGGTATATTTTACCCACCGCCGGTAGAGTTCACATGTATGTAGTAAGATGGGTACCTGCGAGCCCAATATGTTTGGGTGGGTGCAATAATAGTACCCAATACCTGGCCAATACAGTTTTTGTCTATTTGTATGACAAATGATCAGAAAAATTCAAAACAATATTTGTTTTTCTCCTATACTACATGGTTACTTCGAGATGCTTCAGAAAATGTGTATTTACTATTCTTTGTTATGTTTATTCTGCCCCTTGAACTGTGAAATGTAATTGACGATGGGGTACCCAGGTCAAATTTTCCACCCATTCATACCCTCTATGATTTAACCTGGGGCTAGTTGCATTGTTCAATTTGCTGTAAGTTAGGTGATCTGAGATCTGGCCACAAAAGGTCAATACAGCTTTGTTCAATGACTAGCGCTCTCTAATAAAGATAGAAGTTAGTTAACAAATGAAACAATAGATAAAAAGGTTAAACCACAACTCACAATACCCACATAACCGTTATATACCATGCAATGTTACTAAAACAGAAGATTCTTTTCACACATCTACTTCAATCTTGTATATGACCCCTTCAGTGTTTTAAATATACAATGCCATTGCACATTAATATTCCACTTAGTGCAACTTGCTCCTCATTCCGCACTCCAAAAAAAGATGTTCTGCAAAAATCTGAACAGGATGTGTCCAAATTTACAAAGTTAATCACACATGTTTAATGATCTGTAAACTCTGTCAAACACATAATTTGGTGGGGTTATAATCAAAACACAGCGTTTGGATATTAATAAATACGATTCTGTTTATTTTGGAAGAAAATCCTTTATTGCTGCTTCCGATTTTAACGAATTTCCAAACGATTAATATCAAAATGCGTACATGTACAGATAAAAAGGAAGTCCTAATTACCTTGTTTGGTCGGGAACATTTCTTACATACAAAGAGGTGTTTGGGGGACGTGAATACCTCGACATGTCTGCTTTATTTTTTTTACTTTTAGTACGTTTGTTGCCTCGTTCTAATTTATTTCCGGTTTTCGAAAATCCTGTACCCTACTTTCCCGTTTAAGTCAAAACGGTAAACGACTGTTGGTCGGACTTAGACTGGTACCCTAATTCTCTTTTCTGTTAAATGTAAACTATCTGGTGATGTGCTCATATATCTAAATGAAAGAAGTAGACCTACAGCTGAAACAGTTATCCATAATCTTGTTAAAAAAGTAATGCAGATAACTTACAGAGAAATCACGATTTGAAAGTTAACAACTTTCTGAACAATATTGTATCTTTCAGTAAAATTTTATGTATATAATTACAGGGTTATTAGTTCTGCGTTTTGATCCGGAATGTCGTATTCGATTCTTGTGGAATTTGAGTTAACGCCTTGTGAAATCATTCTCATTTATCAGAGGTTTGATAATGATAAATGGTACGCATAGTATTCGACTATCGTGGATTTTGGGCTAGCGCCTTGTGAAATCATTCCCATTCATCAGAGGTTTGATAATGATAAATGGTACGCATAGACTAGTATTATCACTCTGGTGAACGAGAATGTGTGAAATCAGAATCTTGAAAAAAAATCCACAAGGGCCGAGTACAACCTCCCGGATGTAAACGCAGTACTGATAAGCGTGTTATATAAAGCCGATAGTTCATACTGGCGATGTCATTTATAATCAAAGGATGCAACTTATAAAATACATTGTAACAGTAGCTCCAAAAATGATCACGACTTTGCGCATTTGCCCCGTTCTGTGGACCAAATGGCTAACTAATGGTAGAAACATGAACGCCTTTATAACAAAAACAGTTTTCTGCTTAACATATGCTATATTTTAACACAATAGACGTAGGATTGACCATGATACTTACCTTTTTTGCTAAATTCAATACCGGATTATGAATTGTGCTAAAGGGCTAGTTAGTTTAATCCTTCTATAAGTGACCCCCTCCCCCCCCCCCAAAAAAAATATAAATAAATAAATAAATAAAATAATAATAATAAAAAGTGTATTGCACACAATGTCTGTGTATTGATTTTAATCTAAATGCCTAATTGTCTTATCAGAGCTCCGATCTGAATATCCTGCTGTGCAATTTTGGAGGTTTTATTATAGAAATGTACCCTAAATGGTCCTGAGCCAATAAACAAATAAACAGCAAATTGGCACCTACTGTGACATCAGTGCAATTAGCAGGAGATGCACAGCGGGGGATTGTCATGCCAAACATTCCTTAAACTAGGCCTTTAAGAAATCCCGGTATCGATAGGCTCTGAAGTAGTGATTCTTTATTTCATCGGTATCATGTAGCAAAAGTAGCTAGAAGTCGAATTTAAAATCTGATCTTTTCATATTCATTTATGTGCATTTGTAATTGCATCGTTGGATACCCCCGATACATAACTGCGCCGAGTTCGTTGTGTGGACAAATTGGCTAGGAAAACCTCGTAATCATGAATAATTGATGAGGCAGTTTCATTTGTTCCGCGAGGAATCAGTGCGGGAATATGCACAGGCACTGAAAAGTATTCAGGCGATAGCTGGATTTGATTCAGTCTTCCAGATCGCAACAAATTTTAAAACACTTAAGTAGACCACTCGTCTGAGGAGACATCTGACAATACAGGCTTATTGAAGAGCATTTTATTGTAACGTGCGATTTCATTGGAAAAAGAATTGTCTCCCTGCCCCATGCATAATCATTAGAACGAGATTTTGTCAGTCAATTTCCCCAGGGTATTTATCATGGAGTGTCGGAAGAAAGGACTGTGGTTGCCAACGATGTTCTGTTAAGATTTGAAATAGATGAAAAGGACACATGATGTAAAACAAGTGTACATGTAACGGTGAGTAATAACATCCAGAGTACCCCCCCACCCCCCATTAACAATGACGATGTGATGGACATCAATGGCTGCATACAACGAAGATGGGAGGGGTAGTAGCGACGGCAGGAGTGTTAACAGTGTTGATGGAATATACAAAAGCGACGTCAGTAGTGTAACTAACAGCGATCGGAGAAGCAGACACATAATGACAGGAATTCTACTATATGGTTCCACTACTTTCCATGGCATTTAAAATGATCTTATACTAGTATCTCTTTAGCTTAAATGGTGTATATATCCTTGTGGTCCAAATGGTAATTGCAGTTTTTAAGTTTTTCTAAAAACCAACAACCAATAACAACGTTTATATTGTACTGTCATTTATTATTTTAAACTCTTCATTATAACAATACTACAGATCAATGTATTAACATGTAGTCTCACAAAACTACATTCTCAATTTTCTCATCTGATATTGTTTAGTTCTAGGTATTCTGGTTCCCTTGAAGGCGACGATGTTAGGCAGCAGAGCCGGGGACCGGAGACTCATGCCCCGTCCACCTGGCGTGTAGGCGCGAACCACAACTTCCGAAGGGGCCGCGGCGATCGATACCCAGCCTGGAAAGGAAAGTCCGGGTTGGTAAATTTATTTATTCATTAATCAATTGCGAAAAGAGCGCATTAAACTTATGTTTTGAGAAGACGGGGTCTTAAAGCGGGAAGACCTTTTAAAGTTTAAACAAAAGCCATTTGAGGACTGCTAGAGCCAATTTGCTACTTCCAATCATAAAGTGCTAAGAAGCGCTAAGCATTGTTCATAATACGGTGTCTTAATATGTACATGTATATATTATAGAGATTTGCGCATAATTATGATTGCGTTGATCTTTGGTCGACTTGCCAGCTTAATATATGATATACATGTAGATGAAAATAAATATTTGCGCAACCCACCGTATGCTATTATGTGGCTTTACTAAGAAAGAACTAAGATTAAATGTGCCTTTATTAGTTTAAATGCGCTTTAAACTGTTCTATTATCGATTTCGTTCAGAATGTGCAAACATATCGCAATTGTGAAGTTATGTGGGAGTTTTACCACACAGTACAGTGAGCCATGTCGTTCATGCGACAAATTGGTTTAAGTATGCAGTTCTAATAATATGTTCGACCACATTTTACACCTACTCAATCGTGATATAGACTTAATACAAATTAACATTTTGGGAAAATTTTCGTGGAAACTGTGTCAACGAAAATATACAAAAGTGATAACTGATAAATAGCCGAATGTTTTACAACTTTGAAGTATTTTTGAAGTTTAAATTAAGTGTTAATCATTTCGATATTGTGATAGATGAAAATCCAACGTATAGTATTAATTATATCAACTTCAAAACGTGTGTTTATAATTGGTTACCAATTAATCAGGTTAAAGGACTTTCAGTCCTTTGATTCCATATGCACCGACCTACTTTCATACAAATTAAAACGCGATTATTTGTACAGTACTCTTTCGCCAAAAATGACACAAATAATCCCAAACAGCAGTTAATATCTAGATCATCGTCATTTTACAATTAACATTTCCAGACAAAGCAGTCACTATACACATCTAACCTTCATTAATATCAGAATATTTTGCATGTACTACTTATCAGACGATGAATAAGGCGGTACTTCGAATACAGCTTCCGGTTGAAAAGACAGCAGAGACGCTAATGCGCTTAAAAATCGACGTTTGTTTTGATGGGCATTGAGTCATTTAACTATGTCCCCCCGGTATATTTTGTAGTTTTAATTATTTATTTTTTAATCACTTAAACAAGAACATGTATTGCTTGCAATATGACCAAAATTTGTGTCCGATAATTTACAATCCAAACCTCAAATAAGTGCTTAAAAACATATAACCACCGCGACTTTACGTATGCTTTGCAAAAATACCATCTAAACCTACACGATAAAAGATGGGCTGGCCCAACAAAACAATGTATCTATTTTATTGAACATTCCTAATTTGTTTCATTTCCTCCTGCGAAAAGCCGTTGTCGAATAAACATGATCGATGTATGATACACGAACTGATGTTTCGAGTATAGTCGAACAGATTAACCGTGGACATCCGACGAGGTTCAAAAAAAATATAATGTACAAAAAATACTATTAAACCTCGATAAGTGAACGGGCGCTTCATTATCATTCTGACCCCAGTTGCTTGAAAAGTCTCAATTTCTTCCCTCTACTGAGTACTATTTAAATCCTGTGTGCATTTTAATAGAAAGAAAACTCATTTTGTAACTTTCATATTTTGATGGGTTTAATATTTCTTTATATTTCAAGTGAACCAAATTTGGAGCAGTACATTTCTTTATTATCACTAAATACGTAAATAGAGAAAAGTATTGTATAATCAAGTACATTTCTTACTTTTTGACCAGAAGACTACATTAGTATAATCTATGAGAGAATCGGATCTACAGGGTGAATCATTTTACACGTTTAAACCTGCTAAGCTCTTAAGTGGTAAAATGAGTTGCGCAAGTTATTCAGTAACTACTTATTTTAAAGAAACACAGGTTTTGTCTTCTTTCAGGAAGTCCTAGTTGATAAATACCGAACGTTTTTTCAAAGCGTCATACGTAAACAAGTATATAGGTTTACTTGTTATTGTGGAGAGTTCATTGCTTATGTCTGTTACCGATTCAATATTTTGGCAAATGCACAACTTTAGACAATTATGTAACAATACCTATGAAGGCCAATAATTTTATTATTAAAGCTGCACTCTCACAGATTGAACGTTTTGACAACTTTTTTATTTCTTGTCTTGGAACGAGCCAATTTATGCGAAAATGCATGTAAACCAAAAAAATACATCTCAGATTTTTATATTTAAGTTCAAAAATTGTTGTGTTATGCATTTAAACCGTAGCCTTAAAACATTAATTTTTGAACGGAAATATAAACAAGAGGCCCAAAAGGGCCTATGCTCTACTGGCATGGCTTTTGTGGTCATATCAATCCAGAGCATGTATGTATGGGTAAAAGGCAACAGACATATACTTTATGTTTTGTGTTTGGGTTACCTGAAAACGTAGCACTTTCAACATCTGAGCCCAGAAAGTATTGTAAGCAGATTAGTTGCATGAACTATTTTAATATGTGCCAAGTAAATGTCATCTGACAAAAAAAATGCTTTCAAAACTGTACTCATAGTAAAAATTTCTGTAGTTTTAAAAGTTAAAAAAAGTTGGTCAAAAGGTCAAAGTCAAGGGCATCCTTGATCAATTTGAACAAACTTTCACAATCAATTGTGCTGAGATGGATGCACGAACACACAAAAAGATTTTCAAACCTTTCCAGATTTATGTTTACCAAACCTGTGAACCCTGGGTGTGGCCAGTAATGACACCAGGTGCATAACTTAAACATTCACAACCAATTTTGTTAAGATGAATGTGCAAACTACAGAACTTAAAGCTAAAAAATGGCCTTTGGGCTTTCAACAAGAACAAGGCAGAGTAATTCACAAAATCAACTGCAGAAGCAAAAAGCAAATTGTCTCTCAAAAACCTAGACTTGCAAATTGTCTCCCTTAACTCTAGACTTGAATTTACATGTACATGTAAACTTTGGCCAGTAGAGCTAAAAAATGCGATCTGATCTTTTGTCAGCAGTCTTAAATCACTGGTTTGCAGATGTTTACGCAAAAATTGCTCATTTCAAGACAAAAATAAAAAAAAAAGTTATAAAAACGGTAAATCTGTGAGAGTGCAGCTTTAATCACAAAGCGTGAATTGTCTTGTATAAAAAATAACAGACGCTAAAACATACACCATTTCATAATGCATCCTGCATCGTTAAACCACTACGTCCTTTGTCGTTCTATAATTATAGTGAGTTGAATGTAATTCAGAAACAATTGAGGCTGGCAAAACGGATGCAACAGGAAGTGTGAGACCAACGTGACTTGTAGATCAAGTAAACAATCGTTCAGATAGTGGATACTGGATGTTAAATGAAACGAGGCAAAACAGACGCGTATAAAACAGAAAATTGGAAAAAAACATGACTTGTTTCCAAGTTTAAATGGTGAGTACATGCTTTAAAAATGAATGATTTTCAACAGCAAACTTCATTAAAGATTATACATAAAACCGCAACTTTATTGCCAATGATTTGATTTTGCAATACATATTTTTTATAGATTTAATGTAAGTAGGCGGAGTAACTTAATACTTAACTTGGCCTAGAATGTTTTCCAAACTGCGTAATAATTTTCCACTTATGCTATTTATAGCATTGTTATGATCGATGATGCAATAATTTTGCCAAGCTGAACTGAACCGAAACTAAACGATTACAGTATCATCTAAATGATTTGGCACTATAACCATACGAATAAATTGTTTCCAATCATGGGTCATATTGCATGACATGTCAATCACTGTGCACGTAATGCATAAAACATACAGAACTTAAATAGGTTGTAAAGGAAAATAAGGCTTAATTAAGAAAATCATTTCTAAAATTTGGACTAAGAATAAAATTATGTACAATTTCTAAGAAAACACGTGTATTTGTTTTGTACAACAACGCTGAAAGAAATTTATATTTTCATTGTACAGATTTGCCATGTATCTGTGCCAAGAGGATACTCTGCGGAAGAATCGGGTCAGTTTCACCTCTGACCTTGACCCAAGAGGACCAGTGCTGGATTCACTTATTCAGGACGGTATTCTCACCGACAACGATGCCCAAGTTATCACTTCGTCTGCTACGCAAAGAGAGCGGGTACGGAAACTGCTCTCGATTCTTCCAACCAGAGGTCCGGCCGCATACGAGTCTTTCAGAAAAGCGTTGAAAAATGGAGATTATGACCACCTTGCCGAAAAGCTGCCTGACACCACGAGTTTACCATCAGAAGAACGACAGTTTAGACTTCACTGTGACGAATGTGACGACTTTCTAAAGAGTGTCCAAAATGATGTTAGAAATAAAGATTTATTTATTGTTCTTCAAAAGTACCCATGTTTATTTCTAGACAATATTGAGGTTGAAAATGTGACTGATGTTTTATTTGAAGCTAGTATTGTAAATCAGCGTAATTTGGACAGAATCGGTGCCAAAGAGACTAAATACGACAGATGCTTGTGTTTGTTTAAAATTTTATTAGTGAAGGAGGATAGCGCAACTGTGCCAACATTGTACAAAGCGTTGATGAAGAAATATAGATATATTTTGAATGCCATGAATCAACTGAATCCACAAGGAATAACTAACGAAACAAATGATTGCAGAGACAACGACACTAACCAGACCGTCCACACTTCTGGCCAGAGCACATGTTCTGATTTAAACACCAAACGTGGTAAAAATGTTTCAATAAGAGATGCTATTGATAAAGAACAGTTTAAAAATGGAGCAGAACCGAGTGAGTCCGAGGAGCATGAGTCAGTTCCATTCGACGAAGTTGATTCAGGATTTAATGAAACTTGTGACAGCTTTTTACCATTTGAAAGAGCAGAAATACGCAGTGAGACAACGCATCAGCCATTGCGTTTACAGGACAATGTGATCTTCACCAAGACTGGCACAACCACCCACAAGGAATATTTACAAAGCGGAAATGCGTTTCATAATGATAAAAGCGTCAGTATATCTTCCGCATATTCATATATAGATAGTGACAATTGTAAACAGAATGGATCTAGCAACAGGGTTGACGAAGGACACAATGAGTTATACAAACAGGTGTCAATGATTTCTCCGTGTAATCAACATCAACTACAAACTAATTCAACATTCGCTTTACTAAGTTCGTTAATTAACGAAGGAAAAATAGATACTTTCAAAGAGATGTCTTCAACATTTAGTAAACAGTTTTCTCATGACTATGATATTCGTTTTATAGTTGGATATTTACATGCAAGGGCAGATTTATTTGCAAACGACTTTGAATCTTCAAAAAGACACGTCCAAGCAACCTTGCAGATCGCCAAGAAATCAAGTAATCCCCATCTGTTTACGCTAGAACTGTTAAATTCTGAATCTAGAATATACCTTGGGCAAAAGCAACTTCAAAAACTTAGAACCCTTCTTGATGAGCTGATAGCACAAGCAAGAAGCAATTACTTGGAATGTAGGGGCAGACTCGCGGGATGGCTTTTTCTCAACGATGCCAGATGCACAACAGCTCAAATGTGTCAAATAGATTTCCGAAGGAAAACTGCTTTAAAATTATACAAGGATTTGTATGAAAAGGCTAGAGACAGTTTCTTCCGGTCAATGGATAACTTTACCTTTGAGAGGAATGAATGCGGCTTAGAGGGAGACCTAGGGCTTGCCTATGCCGCGTGTCGTTTCGTTATTTTATTAATGTGCTGTGGGGACAATGGTTTAACAATGGCAAATAAAGAACTAGAACCTCCCGACATAGATATCATGGCAGCTAGGAAATACATCAATCTCTTAGAAGCTGCTGAAACGTCCCTACCTCCGATAATACAAATGCAAGTATGTCTAGGAAAATGTGACTTCTACTTCAGACAACATGACCTACAGATGGCTTATAGTATGGCATTTAAAGCACAGGAGATAGCCAAGGATAATAACATACGAGAATTTGATGAACATGTAAGGAACAGAATTGCTGCGTTAAATAAGTTGTGGCATAGCAGAAATCATCCCATGCACGTCTCAGAACTTAAGGAATCCGACTCAGAAATAAGCTAGTTCGTTTATAGGTGCATGAGCCTTAATGAAACATTATGATGCCCGGCGAACCCCATGTGAATTTGGTACCAAATAAATTGTTTGCTTGCTGTTGACTTATATGTAAAACAAATAACTGAAATAACATCATACACAAGCTTGTAACAGGTTGTATATTCACTCTTAATTTCAACTGAAATCGAACATTAAATGAAATATTATACAATCTGAAGACAAGAAGAACTCGTTTCATGTAAAATATTTTTTCTGCATACAAAACCCTTTTAAATGATACTAAAACATCATGGGTCATCAAGTCAAAATTCAACGGAAATAAACAAACAACACAAAGACTTACACAGTTTTATTAAAACAAATCAGCAAGTTTAAAAATGACAACAAGGGCACCGAAATTTCGCTTATATCAGAAAGCAACAGAACGCATGGCAATTTCGCTGTTTCATCGACTCCCTGACGAAAAAGAGATTGTCAAAAGCGCCGGAAGTTGATTTCTAGTATGCTCATGGCCCGGAGGGACTACAAAGAGGTCGATACACTGTTCATTAACAACCTGTTTTTACATGGACCATGCTAGGACTCTTGTGGGAGTGTATCCAAGTGTCTTTCTTGGAATGTATAAGGACTTACTCATTAGAAAAACATCAAATGACTCTGAAGATTACATTTTTGTGAGTATGACATTGTATGCCTAAGTGAGTGATTGATTAAAACGGAACTCTACTAATGAAATTAAAGTGTTTTCTTATCCTATAATCAAAATCGAAGTCGTGGCCTTATTGTGTGTATTAAAGATAATATTCGAAATGGTGTTCACCTAATACATAGATCAATGGACTGAATTATTTGGATACAACTTCACAAAGAATATTTTCAATATTGATGATGATCTCCAGTATAAAACATGTAAAATGATGACATTTTTACCCAGTTAGAAAATGTTTTTTGTTAGTGGGTGTGGGAAAATGTCTTTATCCGGTGACCTAAATAGTATGACTGTAGTACAGATGTAAATGACGTTATTACCACAGAAACTCCCACAGTCACACCTCGCGTGACTGCATTTCAAATTAGCCACTGTCATATTGAATGAAAAACTGAAATCATAGGCTTATGAAATTTGAATTTTATTAAAAGCTCAGTTAGGATTAAAAAAATAAAATATAGCACAGTGGATCCTGTGTTTAATTCAAAAGAACATTGAAAGCAAATTATAAAAGCTACATTGTGTATTTATTGATTACAAAAAAAGCTTACGATTGTATTGGAAGAAGCAGGCGTTGGTACAAAATTTTATATTGAGAATCGACTCTTAAGTTTTCCCTTATAAGATCTATCTTCATAAACTTATTCAAAGTAACAATGGGCTCTTTCGTGACAAGTTAACTCCAACTTAAATATTGTTAGAGTAATGGCCTTTTGTAACTTTTAAACACATACTTTTTCTTATGTTTGTATACGCAAAAACAAGACATATTAACGTTTCACAATCGGCGTACGGGCAGGCAGGAGTTTGTGCGGGGGGCATTCAGTATGTTTTCTGATCAATAGCTTAAATACTACCCTTTGACCAATCCTGGCCAAATTTGGTCAGAATGTGTACGGACATATTATCTTGGACAAGTTCGATAACCAGCCACATGGCTCTAATCACTTGAGTGTTATGGCACATTTATTATAGAAATTACCTGAAATTGGTCTTGTCCGATCAATTACTTAAGAAGAGTTTGTCCAATCATCACCAAATTTCGGCAGAATGTACATGTATATGGGCAAAATATGTTGAAAAATGTGATAACCTTCCATATCACTACAGTCATTCAAGAGTTATTGCCCTTAAATTATAGAAAATGTCTAGAGCACCATTCAAGTGTTTCCCTCAGGTGAGCGATATAAGGCCATCATTGCCCTCTTGATATAACACTCGTCATACCTTAAACTTCTTCAAAATACAAAACACAGAAATATTTCACAAGCACTAATTAATGATCATGAAAGACACAATAAAGTTCCAAGAAAATAATAGGAATTCTGAAATCTAAACAACATTTTGTCCTTAAATGCCTTTTCGGTTCCTTAAAACAATCGGTACATAATAATATTGTTTGTGTATTGTTACCAGCATATCCAATGTTTGATCACCAACTGTTATACTATAATCAGTCATTTGTGGTCTTAATGTGCATTCATATAAAACGTTATATAAATTATTGCCATTGTACTGTGATAGTTTAAAGCGCCATTATATGAAAAACTTATATCCTAGTTTTTAAGATTATTATATAATATTTACTCTCACCAATTAATTTCTTATAATGTGATGAAGGAAATCATATTTATTAGCATTTGTTTTTCGACATGTCACATGCCATGTTTTTTGTTTGTATATTAAATTATTTGTTTGTATGACAATAAGCTTGTGGTTATGTCAAAATAAAAACTGTTTTGTTCTGTTTTCTTCTGTTTGTTACAATGTACTACACAACACTAAATTTTAAAGGGAAATGTTTTCAGCACAATTTGACCATTATCATTATTTTAATCTAGAGCTTTTGCACATAATTAAGCTATGGTTTAGCTTAAAGTGACTCGCTCATGTTTTTGGACCAAAAATTAGTTTTTCCAGTTATGCATCTGAAAACACTTATTTTATCATAATTTTACTCTAAAATATCGAAATTGCAGAAAAAATACAGTTACAGCATAAAAAAGTACCGGGGTATTTTGGTTCGAACCCACACCGATAAAGTCAAGAAATAAATTAGAAAACAGCCAGCTAGTCCACACGACCACCGGGACTTGAACAAAAGTGGTGGATATGTTGACCTGTTATGGATATATTGATAACACTACATGATAATGTCAATCAACCAATCACACAATACCACAGCCATAATAAATTTTCAATGCGTTATAAATGCTTATGATAATTGTGGTCTTCAAAGACAATATTTGAGCAAATATCAACATTTGCTGAAGAGTTCCTGCTTTTGGTATTTTTGTTATAACACTCCTTATGATTTGCCACACTTTATTTCGTTATTAAAAAAAAAATGCATTTTACAAACCATGAGCGAGATACTTTAATTTATTCATTAAGTAGCTTTAAACACATTCATCATGTTCATTTATAAAACAGGAGCTGTCAAAATAACAAAATAAATGCTGCAGTTTGGCTTGACTGGCACATAGCCATATTTATATCCGACAAATGGATAGAAATATTGATTGCAAAGCTCAGGTTGAGACACACAAAAAATGGTAAAAGAAGTTTATATCAAGTATTTGGCATCATTGGCATTCAAATGTTACCTTGACCTATAAGATATTAGCTTTATTTTAATATGTGACACACCTCCCATGATGCTTTACAATTATGTTGCAACACTGACCTTGAAGTGTTGCCTTGAAGTTAGATAAGAACTACACTTTTTGCTCGACAAATCTTCCTGAGCTGATATACAATTTGGTGAAGTTTTACTGACATCCCATAAACAAGGGCCATAATCCAGTCATGCATGGGCCGATCTAGTTGGTTTAAAAGAACAGCAACCAAGCTCTCATGTCTAATCATTGTATGAGTTTGATTTAGATATATTCAAAACTAAAGACTTCATGGTGTTCACAAGCAACAGTTTACAGACGCACAGATGACGGACACTGTGAAATCATATGAGCTCTTCTGAACATTGGCCAGTAGAGCTTAAAGATGACAAATTTAGGGATGTGACACAAATAAAGTTATAAAATCCAAATAAGACAATATTGACCTCCAAGCATGACCTTTGAGAAGAATTGATACTGCATTACACTCCTTCCAATAGTTCTCCACAATCCTGTGAAGTTTAATCAAGATCCCATTAAAAATAACAACAAAGTATTGAGTTCCATATTTGACCTTGACCTTCGAGTTGAAATCATGTATTTTGTCAATGACACACCTTCCAATGGTTCTATACAATTCTGCAATTTCTTTAAGTTTGATTGAAATCCCATAAATTGTACCTAAGTTATAGCTACGACAGTATTTAGTTTCAAGTAGTGCTATGAAATCTAAATAAGGTATAATTGCATTGTCAGACCTCCAAGATTGTATGTGTGCTACACATATTCCCAAAGTATGGTACCCTTTCTTTTCTGTGTAATTTGATAAAAAGTCTGTCAAAACAAGAGGCCCAAAAGGGCCTATGCTCTACTGGCATGGCTCTTGTGGTCATTTTCAATCCAGAGCATGTACGTTTGAGTAATAGGCAACAAATATATAGTTCACTTTTAGTGTTTGGGTTAGCTGAAAACGCTGCACGTTCAACATCTGAGGACAGGAAGTGTTGTAAGCAGATTAGTTGCATGAACTATTTTAATATGTGCCAAGTAAAGGTAATCTGAGGGTAAAAAATATTTGCTTTCAAAACTGTACTCATGGTCAAAATGTCATTTCTGTAGCTTTAAAAATAGAAAGTCGGTCAAAGGTCAATGTCAAGGACATCCAAGGACAACATTGATGCTAGTTTGCAAAACACATGGTCAAAATTTCATTACCGTGGCTTTAAAAATTAAAAAGTAAGTCAAAAGGGGTGGGGCCAGCTTTTGCCCAAGGGGCATTATTTCAAATGTTTTCAAATGCATCATATGATGCTCCACAACAAATATCAAAGGTATGGGCCTTGTGGTTTAAAACAGGAAGATTTTGAAAATATTTCTTAAATAAGTCTCTAGGAAAATTTTGACACCCAGGGCAGTGTCAGTGTTGACCCTAGGGGCATAATTTGAACAACCATGGTAGTGGACCACTAAATAAAGCCTTGTTCAAAATAGCAAGGATTTGCATAGTGGTTTCAGACAAAAAGGTTTTTAACATTTCCCAATTTAAGGGGTGGGGGAGTCCGTCCCTTTCAAAGAAAAAAGAACTCTTCCCGGGGCCTCCGCCACGTCGCCGAGGTCGTTTATGTTGCCGCACTGGTCCCTTGTGGGACAATCTGCGTGGGGAGGGTGGGGGCAGTAATGACCCCAGGGGCATAATTTGAACAAACCTTCACAAGCAATTGTGACTTTACATGTAAAATTGGCTAAAAATAAACTTCGCTCATGTAGACTTGGCTAAAAATAGACTTGGCTAAAAATAGCATTTTTTATTATACTTTCAAGACCCATAATCCAGGTATGCATGGGCAGATCTGGCTAGTTCTCAAAAGGAACCGAGTTCTAAAGGATATCTAAATACTGTACAAGTTTCATCGAGATACAATCAAAACTGAAGACTGTATCATGTTCACAAGCAATTGTTTACAGACGAACTGATTTTTTTATACTAATCTAGGCATGCATGGGCGGATCTGGCTGGTTTTCGAAAGGAACCGAGCTCTTATCGATATCTAAATACTTTACAAGTTTCATCGAGATACATCAAAACTGAAGACTGTATTGTGTTCACAAGCTAGTGTTTACACAATAGAATATTTTTTTATACTATCAAGGGCCATCATCTAGGCATGCATGGGCGGATCTGGCTGGTTTTCGAAAGGAACCGTGCTCTAATGGATATCTAGATACTGTACAAGTTTCAATAAGATACAATCAAAAATGAAGACTGTTTCGTGTTCACAACCAATTGTTTACACAATAGCATTTTTTTATACTATCAAGGCCCATAATCTAGGCATGCATGGGCGGATCTGGCTGGTTTTCGAAAGGAACAGAGTTCTAATGGATATCTAAATACTGTACAAGTTTCATCGAGAAACAATCAAAACTGAAGACTGTATCGTGTTCACAAGCAATTGTTTACAGACGCACAAACGCATGGACGCACATGTATACTACATACACATTACCATCGCATAAGCTCTTCTGTCCTTTGGCCAGTAGAGCTAATAAAAACCAAATTATGGCTGATTCACGGAATTAACCCACAGACTTACAGATAATGAGATTGGATGGGCAATTACTTATATTGTTAGCTTTATTATTAGCCTTGCTTCATGGACATACACATCCAATAATATTAAAAACAGAGATTGTGAAGTCACTGAAGTCCTTTCAGTTTTGTAAAATCCTAACAAAACAATGTCTTTATGCATCATAGGGTATGTGTAGTGTGTAGGATTAATGTATTTTTTTTTTACATCAATAAGAGACATGTAAACAATGTAAAATACATAACAGAAGAATATGTTACTTAGTTGATGATTTTAAATATCATTAAAGGTAGATATTAGATATTTTTATTTTGCAATTAAATGGAAAACATACTGTTTTGGGAGATAATAAGGCCTAAAACTGCACAGAATATGTCCTGTAAAATGCAACATGAAAAGTCATTCTGGGAATACATTTACCTAAGGAGGAAAGTTGCAGGTCTGCAGACGCGAAGTTAGCATCCTCCGTTTCCATGGTAAATTCCGTTCCACACAGGCTAGACAGCTTGTTCAGTCTGTCCTCATCACCAACAGGCACCTTATAATAACAATACCATAATTATCTTGATTCGAACATAATGTTTTAGTCTGTAAGTAAACAAGGCCAAAACGGCACATTCCATTTACTAACATGTTTTTTTTCCACCTAAGTATTGTATAGACAAACAGTATATATACATTCATTGAGATCAAACTTTAAATAAATAAGCTCAACTTCTTGCACAACCATTTGGCATGAACAGATTTCAATAAGCCCAGCTGTATAAACAGAATTTGAGCAAGTTCAGATAGGATTTAACCAGTGTAATGCTTGCAGGCTTGCGCTAATTTCGTACATAATAATTGTAATTATTTATTTATCAATATTTTAGTCTAGCAAAATATACCCTAAAAGTTTCTGTGCCAATGTTATCAGCATAGAATTGGTCAGCTGTTGCTGTCTTCATCACATGAACAGGCAGGAAATGGACCATGTGCACTGTGAAAAGTGTGTTCTTCACGCCCTACAAAGAACAATACAATTTTTTCAGGGATGCCAATGCAAATTTGTAAAACAAGAGGACACCAGTGCGAAATTGGAGTATCCATATCACATACAAAGAAACAATTTTTTGTATAGATCGGAGAAAAAGGCAAAAAAAATTGAAAATTTTGTAGCCAAAAAAGAGGAAATCAGCTGAAAAGAGGAACATTGGCATTCTTGTTTATTGCTTTGTCTTGGAGTAAGATCACAATGGGCCGATGGTTCAGAACTAAGTTAAAGTTATCAACATCATTGTTAACTTTTAAAAAGCGAACTATTTCATGATATGTTAATATATTCAAATACAACAAGTTCAGCTGAAACAGTCGTCTAAAACATGGTTAAGAACACTGCAGATCACAGATGTATTTATTAAACATCCGGAGCAGTAATGATTTGAATTTTGAATGTTAACAACGATATTGTTAACTAAAACAGAGTTCTGAACAATCGAGTCAATGTATCACAACTAGGAAGCACCATGAGATTAGTGTCTCAGCCTTGTTTTCATGGTCCCAGTGATGTGTTCATCATTTAATGTTATAATTAAATAAGATATACTTAAATAAACCACCACAAAACATGAAACAAGAAACGCCGCAATGCAACGAAACCAGGTTTTTAATGATTGACGGAAGAACTTCAGCCTGTGTCTGTTTTTCTATTTTTAGTAACAGTGACCTTGACCCTAGGGACCCCAAATGCAATCCATTGAAAGGTATCCATAAACTCTTCCTTTATACCAAGTTGTGTCAGGATATGTCAACCCTAACTTAAGTTATTCAGTTTCAACCATTTTTCTATTTTTAGTAACAGTGACCTTAACCTTGAATCTAGGGACACAATCCCATGAAAGGTATCCATAAACTCTTCCTTTATACCTTTAGATATGTAGACCCTGTCTAAAATATTCAGTTTCAACTGTTTTTCTATTTTTAGTAACAGTGACCTTGACCTTGACCCTAAGGACCCCAAACGCAGTCCCATGAAAGGTATCTATAAACTCTTCCTGTACACCAAGTTTAGTCAAGATATGTCATCCCTAACTAAAGTTATTCAGTTTCAATCGTTTTTCTATTTTTAGTAACAGTGACCTTGAACCTAGGGACCCCAAACGCAATCCCATGAAAGGTCTCCATAAACTCTTCCTATTGACCAAGTTAAGTCAAGATATGTCATCCCTAACTAAAGTTATTCAGTTTCAACTGTTTTTCTATTTTAAGTAACAGTCACCTTGACCTTGACCCTAGGGACCCCAAATGCAATCCCATAAAAGGTCTCCATAAACTCTTCCTATATACCAAGTTGTGTCAGGACATGTCACTCCTAACTAAAGTTATTCAGTTTCAACTGTTTTTTCTATTTTTAGTAACAGTGACCTCGACCTTGACCCTAAGGACCCCAAACGCAATCCCATGAAAGGTACCCATAAACTCTTTCTATAGACCAAGTTTGGTCAAGATATGTTAAGCCTTACTAAAGTTATTCAGTTTCAACCGTTTTTCTATTTTTAGTAACAGTGACCTTGACCTTGACCCTAGGGACGCCAAACGCAATCCCATGAAAGGTCTCCATAAACTCTTCCTATAGATCAAATTTAGTAAAGATATGTCATCCCTAACTAAAGTTATTCAGTTTCAACCGTTTTTCTATTTTTAGTAACAGTGACCTTGACCTTGAACCTAGGGACCCCAAACGCAATCCCATGAAAGGGACCCATATACTCTTTCTAAAGACCAAGTTTGGTCAAGATATGTCAACCCTTACTAAAGTTATTCTGTTTCATAGGTGAGTTTGACGTGGCCCGCCCGCCTAAACAACGACGTTCGCCATTCTAATAACCAGGTTTCACTATGTGAAAACCTGGTTAATAAAGGGAAAAAATAAATACCGGTAAACAAGCCCTTATTAATTTGATAATACAAATGAAACTGCTCAGCTTGTAAAGACATCTTAAATAGATTAAAATCTGTTCAATTATGTTCATATACTTCACTTAAATCATGTGTTCTTAGATAAGCCATCGCAACATCTTTACTGCAAAGTTTATACCCAGGCTGTGCTCAACAGGGTGTTCTGTCTGCATACAAATATACATGACATATTCCTGGAGACCTCCTCAGGGGATCTTGTTCAGAAATCCAGGGGATGGATTGAAATTCGGGGAATTTTTCTCCCACTGGGAAATATGACATGTATGATAAAGAGTTACAACAATCAAACAAAACAGAACTCTGTCCAGAACATGATCTGTATGTGCCAGCAGAAATGAAGACAAATACATACAAAATGTATTTACATTGATGTTTGATTTTTACTGTTCTGAAGATTGTACAGAACAGGTTCAAGGCAGGTCAATTGAGCAAAGCTCATTTCTCCAAATCAAAGAGGAAAAAGTGTGTAAATAAACTTTTTGTTTTGAAACCAACATATTTTAAACGTTTACAATGTTCACCATACCTGTAGATAATCAATTCTCGTAAGCCCTGTCACAAACATGGTATCACCTGGCGCCATAACGTACGTCCTGGGGTGGATCACTTTTCTCTTTAAAATGTGCCGCAACTCTGTCTGGTTCAAATGGTTTGTAACCTTCAAAATAAGAAAATAAATATACTGACAGACTAAATTCTATTGAATATATGATATTGACATCCCCCCCCACCCAGTCTCCCCCCCCCCCCCAAAAAAAAACAACCTCCAAACAAACAACTAATAAATAATAACTCAACAATCATATAAGCAAGAGTTATGCACCTTTCAATAAATGTGTGTATTATCACAAATGTGTACCAAGTTCAATTTCAATATCTTGAATTTCTTTTACCGGTAAGTAATTGCCAGGGTTAATGTTTCCGCAATGCTGACAAAGCTGCAATCAATGTTATCATAATAACCTGACTTGTTTTCTCTGAAAATCTGACAAGCTTAAAATGAAAATGTTCCCATCTCTTCCATGGAATTAAATCCAGACACAACACTTATGAAGTGCTAATGAGACTCTAGCAGTGGCTCTTAAACCAGTCTGAATGTTTCCTCTTAACATTGAAATTTATAATTATATAAGGAAAATAATCAAGGTTTTGAAACATCATTCAAAAACAATACCTGTTGATCGGTGACGATGCCAGGAGTATCATAACACCAGCAGCTATCCGGAAACTCCTCATTATGGACTAACTTCCTCGCCGTTAACCAGGATTCAGCCTTCTCCTGGACCTGGTCACTCTCATCTACATCTTGTACTGGGGATAAGCATAAAATACTTTTAGGGGAAATGTTGCCTTTTGTTTAGAAATCAAAAAAAATCCTTTTCTGATTTTTTTTTAAAATAAAACAAAAAAAAATGGTGAAGCATATCAAGGTGAGAAGTTTGATTATTGAATTTAATTTAAAATATAACACTTAAAACCAAAATAAAAAAAAATAAAAATTGAAAAAATAAATTTGTTGCAGCAGGGATCAAATCGGTACCCTCTAGGTCTGCTTGTCACCATATCTGTTACCCCATGATAGACAGAGGATCTTAATGGGTTTTATGTAACATTCAAACAAAATTAAAAAAGCATCAACAAAAACAATAGTTGTCAGTCTAAATGTTTATAGGTACCTTTTCTTTCAGGTGCATGTACTTCCTCCCAAAATACCAAGAGAAAAGGCTGTAGCCAATTGTACAAAACTTGGCCAAGTTGTCTATTGGCAATCTTAAGGCAAATTTGCACATTGAAATGATTTGATTGGTTAATATAAATATTCGGATAAATATTTACCAATCAAAAAATTGTTTGACTTACTTTGACCAATCAAAAGACTTAACTAGTTTTATACAATTGGCAGACAACAGTTACCAGCCATCCAACACCGATAACTTAAAGAATAGATTTCCAGGCAGAACTTTGATACATGTAACACTTACAGTTGTCCAGGGAATAAGTGGCGAAGGTGTTTCCAGTTGAAGCATATTTCTCCACCCATTCCTCCAGCGCCGTCTCTGAGCGAAACTCTGTCTTACCAACATTTCCTGAATGTATAACAACATTCACTATTGCAATAAGTGAAAACAATATTTAGTTGATTGTAGTTATTTCGAAATGCATTGAGAGAAAACAACTACCGTATTTCTAACTAACTCATCTCAACTTGAATAAAATGTCAATTATACAGTATTAGAAAATCTCACAAATTAAAAATGAGTCTTTATCAACAGTGCAGGTAGAATACTGTATCATTATCATGTGTGAATAACTGAATATACATGAACCTGTATTGTACATATATAATTGTTTTTAATGTATTTCTTACTAAAACAGAGATGAATTTAACTGTAGTGTTCAAGTAAGCTCCAAAATTGCAGCCACATGTTCTTAAGATGTTAAGAGACAAAATTAGTAAATACTAAATAATAATAATTTACCAATCAGTGTGGCATTGCGGCTGCGTCCTTCCCGCTTTAGTTTTTCCTTGCGAGCAACAGCTAGTTCCTTTTCCATCTCTCGCTCTGCCAAAAGACGCTGAATTCTGTGCGCCATGTAGCGTTTCCTTGCACGCATGATTGGGAAACCCAATACATTCAATGTGGTTCCTTAAAATGGATTACAACATATACCTGCATGTGTTAGGTTGCTCTTACAAAAATACAAGATACAACATGAAAACAAGAAATCAAAGAAGTGTGTGTTCATTAAGTAGTGTAATTCCATTTAATATTGTGTTAATATATTGAATAGTGTAGGTCAATTAAGTAGTGTAGGTCCATTTAGTAGTGTAGGTCCATTAAGTAGTGTAAATGTATAAAATAGTGTAGGTCAATTCAGTAGTGTAAATACATTAAGTAGTGTAGGTCCATTAAGTAGTGTAAATATATTAAGTAGTGTAGGTCCATTAAGTAGTGTAAATATATTAAGTAGTGTAGGTCCATTAAGTAGTGTAGGTCCATTAAGCAGTGTAAATATATATTAAATAGTGTAGGTCCATTAAGTAGTGTAAATATATTAAGTAGTGTAGGTCCATTAAGTAGTGTAAATATATTAAGTAGTGTAGGTCCATTAAGTAGAGTAGGTCCATTAAGTAGTATAAATATATTAAGTAGTGTAGGTCCATTAAGTAGTGTAAATATATTGAGTAGTGTAAGTCCATTAAGTAGTTTAAATATATTAAATAGTGTAGGTCCATTAAGTAAGGTAGGTCCTTTAAGTAGTGTAGGTCCATTAAGTAGTGTAAATATATTAAATAGTGTAGGTCCATTAAGTAGTGTAGGTCCATTAAGTAGTGTAAATATATTAAATAGTGTAGGTCCATTAAGTAGTGTAAATATATTAAGTAGTGTAGGTCCATTAAGTAGTGTAAATATATTAAGCAGTGTAGGTCCATTTAGTAGTGTAGGTCCATTTAGTAGTGTAGGTCCATTCAATAGAGTAAATATTTGAGTAGTGTAGGTCTATTAAGTAGCGAAAATCTATTAATAGTGATGGTCATTAAATAGTGTCAATCTTTGAGTAGTGA
The DNA here is from genome assembly GCF_026914265.1 of Mya arenaria. Taxonomy (NCBI): domain Eukaryota; kingdom Metazoa; phylum Mollusca; class Bivalvia; order Myida; family Myidae; genus Mya; species Mya arenaria. The sequence goes on from NC_069133.1 coordinate 22,472,070, forward strand.
TGGTGTATTAAGAAGTAAAAATCTATTAAGTTGTGTAGGTCCTTTAAGTAGTGTATGTCCATAAAGTTGTACTCTCCCATAGTATTGTTGCACAATAAAAGGGGAGGTCTATTAAGTAGTGTAGGTCCATTCAGTAGTATACATTTATGTTTACATTTATGGGTGTTCATGTATTGTCACGTAAAAACAAATCAAATTGTAATTTAGTTTCCTATGGTTAAATTCTAAATACCAACCATGTCAACGAAAAATACTATGAAACTTTAGTTAACGATTCTACTCTCTGATCTATTAACAAGATAACCACATGAATTAATTGTCATAAAGTCGCAAACTTAATCAACTCCTTACAGAGAGACACATGAAGTGTACAGAGTCAAATATATTTACATGAATCATGAAACACAACATTACCTGGTAGCCTGGAAACCGTTGCCCTCTGTACAACATCTCGACAGGAATGTTTGCAGTAGTCCGAGTCCAGAAACTTGTTGAACAGTGATGATTTCCCGGAGTTTGTTATCCCGACTACATACACATTGCCTTAAAATGAAAAAAACAACAACATTAAATTTATCTGTAGTGTTGGAAAGTTTGTTGATAAGTTCTAATTTACCCATAAAATCTCTCATATTTCAACATTGGTATAAAAGACTGAAGACCTATAATTTTGGGGATGTTACCCTAAACAAACAGGGTTTTTAGGCCAAACAAAGCAAGGGATACCTAAAACATTCTTATTTCCCCTTACCTTCATTTTTCCAAAATGTCAGCAACTTGCTTATTAAATCTTCAATACCATATCCAGTTTTGGCACTAGCTAGGCAAATATGTTTGATATTGTCTTTGTATAACAGGGATGACCTCAAACATTCATCCTCTATCCTTTGTAACACTCTGTCAAGGTAACCATCACTATCCTTAGGAATCAGATCAATTTTGTTTCCCACTATTACCAGAGGAGTTCTTTTACTAACATTTTTCACAAAGCCTGGTATAATGGAATTTGTCAAGTCCGTCACATCAACAACCATAACTACCAAAGCCTTTTCCATCTTTATTCTCTTGAAAATAGCTTTGTAAACGCCCACGTCAATTTCTTGAGTGACGTCTTTTTCTGGTGAACCATTCACATCAATGCACCTGCGACAAACCAATTCCTCCAGTTTATGATTCAAATACAGCTCTTGTGAAACAAAGCCAGGCAAAGATGGATCTACACAGTGTAACAGAGCTCCACAACCCCCACAAGGAACATCAGACATTTCAATCTTTTCATTAGCTGTTCCAATAAGCGCTGCTTTTTGCAAGTATTCTTCATCTTTTTTATTATTCCCTTCTTCATCTAACTGTTCAATAAGGTTTTTATCTGTTTTAAATTGTTTCACCTCATGTTTAAAATTTTCTTTCATTTTTCTTAGAGTTTCTATCTCGCTTCTAATGTCTTCAATACTTTCATTTGTAAGATATTCAGGTAATTCTGGTGTTTGTATTTCAAAATTTGAATTGCCATCTTTTAGCACTTCAATTGCAAGAGGAACACTTTTAACTTTCTTCTTCTTTTGATGCTTAGTTTCTTTTAACTGGGAAATATTTGTAGAACTGAATACTCGCACAGTTGACAAAGGCGTTGCCTGTATCTTGGAAAAATATTGAAAAAATCTGCAGCATCCAAACATCCTCGCCGTGTTCCTTATCTTTACAACGTTCATTTCAGGTGTCTGAAAAAATAAATAAAAAATTACAATTCACAAGCCTTTATGTACTGAAGTAATATGAATAATGACACATGGGGCTGATTGATCAGAGCTTTGTTAAAGTAAACAACATTGTTAACGTCATTTGTCAACTTTAAAATAGTTACCACTGTGAAAGTGGATACACTTATGATCTGCTGTATTTATAACAATATTTCAGACAACCGTTTCTGCTGAACTTTTTTATGAAATATCTGAGCACATCATCAAATATCTCACCTTTAAAAGTTAATGAAAATGTCGTTAATCATGTTGTTAACTTTCGCTTTTCATGCTGCTATACATAAAATCAATGATCATACCTTCAAGGTTTGAAACCTTTTTATATATACCATATTTTTTAGGTCAGATTTGCAGACATACATACTATTTGTAAAAACATGCAAAAAATCTTTAAAAAAAGCATATGAACAAAATATGCATTTTTTACCAATTTTTTACATGTTTTTACCACCAACTTTATTCCTATACATGTTTTTTAGAGCTTTTAAACAAGCTTGGACATAGTTAAAAATGGGCTTCATTGGCCTTTTCAATCTATTTTCTATAGGCTGTTCTGGCTCAATACAAATGATAAATGAGCTGTGTTTACTATCTTGTCAAAGTTGGCGCAATGCAACCCAATTGGTGCAACTTCCTTACAAGCCAAAACGATGGGTTCATGAGTCAAAATTTGAATTCAACAGCAGCAGCTTTCCACCAATTCTATTTCATAAGCTCAGTATCATTTAGCATATAACCATTGATTATTCAATATAATGAGCTTCAACTGCAGAAACAGCAAACATTGCATCTTAAATGTGACACATTAGGATGGATTTTTTTGTAACACTTTTTATAAAAGGAAAAAAAGAAGGAGAATTACATCAAGAAAACCAATCAATACAAATGAACCAACTAAATCGAAATATAATTCGCTATCATATCCCAATTCCATTTCACTAATGGTCGTTAGTCCAAATAATTGTACGTTGGTGGATTTTTTTTTACTTGATATGGCAAATCCTTCACGTACAAATTGTTTAGTATCAAAAGTGGGTAGTTGTTCCGATCAGGATTCCTGGTTTAAGCATATAGAGTCTATAAAATATCATAAAAACAAGAAATATTACCAGATAATGTTATTTTATATTAGTTCCGTACACAAAAAATAAATATCCAACTTATAATTATGAGTTTGACGGCTTTTCTTCATTTCATTCTGTCAAAACATAGCAATATATACATGAAGGGCACCTGCAAGGCTTCAGGGCCCAGTTTTAAATCGCTCGGAACATTTCGGCCATGGCCGAGTTGTTACGATTGTATAACGAGGTCTATCTTGAAGCTTTGTCGGAGGAGGCCAAGTTATTATGATTGTATCGAGTTGTTCCCCTTCTCATAATTGTTTTCTGTGTCAGTCAACTTTCGTTTTATTGGAAAGGTAAACAACTTGTTTTAATGCATTAAATGCTTGTTTAGTGCAAAATAACATTTCACTTACATGGTAAAATATGAATATAACTCTTAATGATCAATTTCAACCATAAAATACTTCACTTAAAACAATTTCAATATTTTTACCCCCCCCCCCCCCCCTGTTTTTTGCACATTCCCGTTTAGACGTTAGGGATTGGAAGAATCCCGTATAACACATCTATTATTTTAGACTACAATGGTCGTGTGCCTGACAGCAATGAATATCACTACATGTATGGGTTTTTTCAAGAGTGTAAATAAGTGGTAGATACCATATGATATAATATAGATATCTTGGCATTTTGACTGGATGCAAGTTTTTGACACATTACACTGTTAATATCATTTTCAATAAATCATCAAAATTGGGTTGAAAAAAACATTTTTATCTCTGAATTCATCTTTTAAGACCGGGTTAATGAAATAATCCTACATTTCCTAATTTACCACAAACTTTTTCTTTATTTTATTCTATTTCTAAAAAAAATAATAAAATTTAATGAACAGATGATATTTTATAAACTTTTTCTTTATTTTATTCTATTTCTAAAAAAAAATAATAAAATTTAATGAACAGATGATATTTTGTCATGTCGCGAAAATATATTGCAAATCATTATCTCAGTATTCAATTGGCATACTTATATACTTTTTGACGTTTAGAAGAGTAGAGAAAACACCAGTATCTAGTTGCCACTACATCTGAATGTCAATTTCGATGTTCTTATCAGTATGTATCCTTTATTTGCCAGATTCAATGTCTCATGCCGATCTGTCAAAATCAATATATTTTTTGTTTGTGAAAAACGCTTTCGGTTACGCAACACCTGATTGCTGAATTTAAGCTAAATTTTCAACTGCTGTGAAAAAAATAAATAATGAAATGCTTTTAATAACAAGCAATGTTCACCCTAATTCACCGTCGCATAAATGCACCTGGCATTGTTTTGATTTTTTTTTAAATGAGTATGTATTGATAAATGCATATTATACTGAACACCGCGTGTTACGGAAAAAAACACTCAAAATATATAGACAACAAATAATGTTAAAAGAAAAAGGAAACGACAAAAATATTGTAAAATTAAACAGTTGTGTAAAGTTGGCTCGTGAATCTCAAATCGACCATCTGAAATACAATGAGTATTGTTTGACTTGGGTCGTAGATCGTAGCTGGGCCTTACAGAATGCATTAAAGGCCTACTTTAAGTGTACCCCCCCCCCCCCAAAAAAAAAAACAACAAAAAAAAAAACAACACACACACACAAAAACACACGCGTATTTGTACACAACCTCTGTTAATCGAAAATTGTCTTATCAGATCTCCGATCTGGGTATCCTGCTGTGCAATTTGGGATATTTTAAGATAGAAATGGACTCTAAATGGCCCTGAGCCAATACACGAATACACAGGAAATTTGCCCCTACTGTGACACCAGTGCAATTAGCAGGATATGCACAGCAGGGGATTATCAGGCCAAACATTCCTTAAACTAGGCCTTTAAAAATTGTTTGACCTGGATCGTAGGTCCTAGCAGGATCTTATATACAATACATTGAGATTAATGGATTAGAATTGTTTTACCTCTTTCAGTAAACAACTACATGTGTCGTGAGAATTATATTTATCATATCATTTTCATTCAGCTCGAAAAAGTTTATATCAAATTTATTTAAAACAGTTGAATCATGACTTGTTTCGATGATCATGATTATGATGTTGTTGCTTTTTAGCGTAATATTAACGCGTGTCGACGCCTATTTTTGCGTAATATTGTCTTTTGAAACTCTTCATAACCCCTTTTACAACTCATAACAACGCCTTTTAAACCTCATGATAACACGGTCTAACAGTCGTATATACGCCTTTTTGAGTAGGAGCTTATTTTCAAACTCGTAGTAATTCATTATTTTATTTTTGTGGAGTTTTATGCTGTTTCATGTTTCTTGTTTGTGATTGTTTGTTTCTGTGTTCTATGACTTTCGCGGCGTTTACCCTGTGCCATTCAACGGGGTTTATGTTTAAACTCTTGGCTATTGATCTTGTTTCTGTATTTTTTTCCATGTATATATTCCTATGCCAATTTAATCATTCAAACGATTGTTTTGCGTTGTGACGCCTTATGAAAGTTATATTGATTGCGAGTTTTAAATATCTGCCTTTTAGTGGCCCTAATACGTATAACTTTCGTATAAAGTTGTCAGACAAGTATGTGAATGATTATCATTTAATATTTTCCTTTGTTTCTTACAATCGTAACAGGGGCGCTGAAAGCAGATTGACACTGGGGCGACTGATGGGGTCGCCGGTCTCGCCCTCCGAATATTTTTTGGTTACCAATACAAAACTGCGCTTCCTGGTTAATTCTTAGAGTGAACTCTTATATGAAAATTTGCTGAAGTAAATCATTCTGACTGATTGTTAGTTAACTGAAGTTAACTGAGTTCTCTTGTTAATACAATATTACGTGTGTACACAAAAAATAAAAAATAAAAAAATAATACAATCTCTGATATTACTATAACCTCATCATTCATAGTGAATCCTTGAGTGATTCTTAACTCAGGGTTAAATGAAACAATGTTCTGGATTCTTTTTACCAAGATTTATTTTGAAATATGTAAGAGTTAGGTTGAAATTGAGGTGTACGTACCCATGTTAACATTATAAACTTTGGTTATAAACAAATGTGAAGAAGATTTGTAACGTCGTCTTTCAGATTGATTTTGCATTAAAAAAGTTAATGCAATTTAAGTTTGTATTTTCTTTGAATACAAGTTACACAAGTTTACAAGTTTTTATTGGCAAATCGGCATCTTGTCTTTGGTCATTTACACATAGGATAATTATTGATATGGCCAAGACGCAAACGTACATAAACAAATATTACAAATATGAAATAAAACGCATGAAAATGTATATATATATTTACAATTGAAATAAATAGTGTAACAAATTAACGACTTGTACAACATGTTATACTAACAGGTAATGTGTGTTCTGAGTAAGTTAGACAACGTCAGCAAGAGCTTGCCTATGACTGGTGCTGGCGTTGCCAACGAGGCTTGCGAAACAGGGAGAATATTACATTAATATTTTTCTCTTTTTTTTTCTTTTCAAAATATTCGTTGTGTTTAATAAAATGGAATAAGAGGTACTCAATAATTTACAAAACTATAATGGAAAAGGGAATATGATGACAAAGTGATAATATCTAATATAATCTCCGCCGTTGAAAAACAAATTAAATGACCGACAAGCAATGTTCAGTTTTTATTAATTAATCGATTTCAAAATTCCATTCTAATTATCCAAAACAATAACATTTTTTTATCAATATAAGCAAATGATTTGTCATTGCGAATGTACGCGAACGGACGTAAACTATGCAAACACCGGAGCTAATTATGCTAATCAGTTACCCTGTCACAATTTGTCTACGTTACCCCGTTCTAAATCAAACGGTTGACAAATAGCCGCAGGTACGCATTAAAAAAATACTGCGGTCGTATCCAGACAGCAAATACTCGCTTTTTCTTAGTTTTATTCCAAGCCCAAGTATCCTAGACGTCCAACGATACGTAATAAACGTCAATACATGTGGGTAAAACGTATATACGTAGACGACAGTATGACATGTATATGGAAATAAAGGAGATAGATTAATAAATAGATTTCGTTATCACGAAACTTTTTTGGAGGTATAAATACGATGGACACGGATTTTGTATCACCATTGGTCCCCGACATCCCATACCAAAGGTAAGTGTCTCATTTCTGTTTTGTTTGTTTCCACTAAATAAAAATATAACTGATTGTACACATGTAACGTAGGTTACTGAAATATATCTATTTTCATTTTAAAAATGGTATGGAAATTTGTTTCATGAAAATAAAATGCATGGTTACCGAGTTAAATGTTTCAATTTCAATAAATTGTTTTAACAGAACTCGTTGTACTGCGAAACAATCGTGATATTTGAATTCAGGATTCAAACACATTTAATAAGTAACGTAAACATATTGTTTCCTGTTACATGATAAGTAATTTACATAATATATCACGTGAATTTACAATCAGAAGAATCCGTTATTTCGTTTTAAACAAAAATAAGAATGCTTCGAACAATGTTTATGTTACACAATTATCAACTCACCTAAATATTGTTAACGTACTATGTACGAAGTAAGTACACGGTTTTGGATTCACCAAACAATATAATCTCTTGAAACAATTGTATTATTTTCGTTTCCAGCCATGTTGAAATCGGTAGCGTTGCTGTTGGTTGGCGTTCTCGCCGTAAACGCGGCTTACTACGGCCGTCAACGTAGAATCAGCAAAAAATCGATCGGAAAATACGGAGGCGGATTCGGGGGCGGATATGGTACGTTTCTCAAAAGTGATTTTGTCTGTATTTAATGTTCGTAGCCATTTTATAAAATTATTGTTTGAGTGCTTTGAAATTTATAATTAATTTAATCAAATTTATCAAGTATAAAAAAGTTCCGATTTTTCTCTACAAAAAATGAAAAGCGTTTTTCACTTGTACGTTTGAAAAATATAATCATACTTTCTAAATTCGTTCATAAAGGTGGTTACGGGGGAGGATTTAGCTCTGGCATCGGAGGCTTTTCTTCCGGTGGATACGGTGGCAAGGGTGGCTTTGGCGGCGGCTATGGCGGTATGAGCGGAGGATATGGCAGCGGAGGCTATGGCGGTATCAGCGGAGGCTATGGTGGTATCAGCGGTGGATACGGCAGCGGAGGCTATGGTGGTATCAGCGGAGGATACGGCAGCGGAGGCTATGGCGGTATCAGCGGAGGTTATGGCAGTATCGGTGGAGGATATGGCAAAAGCCTAGGCATTGGAAAGAGCTACGGTGGCAGGTAGGTTTGCCATTAAGGACTAAACATTTTGCAATTAGGCCGTGGTTTTATATTACATCAAACCTTTTAATACGATAGTAGTTTTATGTTCGAATATGGATTGGTTTCTAAATTACTTATTTTATCAAAACCAACCTTCTGGTGACAACTAAATTTATCTTAATCTATTTAGCTTGTAATTGAATTCAGATTTAAAATATATATAAATAAAGGCTGATTTCATCATTAGTGTCCGACTTCATCGCAGTTACCGTTATCAAAAAATACATATAACAGTTTCCTTTAAAGCAAATTCATGAATGGTTATCGGCTAACGCACCTAGCTTATACAACACTTTGTGGTATCTTATTTTTTTTGTGCAAAAAGAATACCAGGAAAGATTCGTGTATTTGTAATACCACCCCCACCCCCCACCCCCACCCCCAAAAAATCAAAAAATCTCAAGACTTCAATGTATTTATTCAACTTATTTAATTTTACAGCATCGGTGGTTCCTTCGGTAAGAGTTACGGATCTGGTTTCGGAGGTTACTCCTCAGGCGGCTACGGAGGTTCATCATCAGGCGGCTATGGAGGTTACTCCTCAGGTGGTTACGGAGGAGGATATGGCTCTGGTATCGGAGGCTTTTCTTCAGGCGGATACGGTGGCAAGGGCGGCATTGGCGGTGGATATGGCGGCCAGAGCTACGGAGGCGGCTACGGTGGTAGAATCATTGGAGGCGGTGGTTATGGAGGTTACTCCTCAGGTGGTTACGGAGGAGGATATGGCTCTGGAATCGGAGGCTTCTCTTCCGGCGGATACGGTGGCAAGGGTGGCTTTGGCGGTGGATATGGCGGCCAGAGCTACGGTGGCGGCTACGGTGGTAGCATCATTGGAGGCGGTATTGGTGGTGGTTACGGACGCAGCATTAAGTCCATTGGATATTAAGTCATGGTAAGTCATGAATAAATTTATGATTAGCAATGTTTCTGGGGGTTTTTAAAAAGTGAATACTCTAAATAGCATCGAAACAGGTCTTATATTTTGCAATTAAGCTTATTATAGAAAAGTCTAAAATAATACTCACCTTAATTCTTTATGAAACACTTTTATTTCATTTTACTTCTATATATATAAATCATTACATATAAATTCTTGCGTATCACTGAGATTTCTTCTTTTTATATTTCAGAATGCCTCATGAACAAGCTCTGTCCCAAATATTGAATTTATTATTGTTGTTGCTGAAAAATAAAATGAAACAGAACATTGTCTTTATATTTATATGTATGTCAAACTCAAAACAAAATCTTGCATGTTTTCTCCATCCTGTCTAGAAATGGCTTTTCATTTTTTCTGACTTTCGATAAAAATATCTAGTTAAATGGCAATTAAATGCCATGTCATGGAAATACATTGCTTTGAAAGGAAGCGTACACAGGACCAAATGGACATGTTTCAGAAGCGAAAACAATATTTTTCATAAACATACTGCCATCATACTTTTGCACGGATGATTGTTTCTTTCTTTGCCTTGTTTTAAACAAATTCATTACTGAAACAGTTAATTAGAAATGAGAAAATAGCAAATTGTAATCCTATAATATCCAGATTCAAATTCATGACATACACATGATCCGAAACTGTTTTCAGAAGAACGCATATGGAAACAAGAAAATTGGATGTGTGCTTATTCCCGAAAAAATGATAATTAAAATCATATTATGAGCACGTCTCACAAAAGGAACTCAAAATCTTAAGCGAAAACAGTATGTTTTGTAAAAAAGGGAATAAGATAATAAGAACCGTAGTGCATCGGAGTGATATTTAAAAGCGTAAATGATAACTTACCGTGATGGTACGCTCTCTTGGCCTCTGTGTTCTTCTGTAAATAGAATCGGTTATATACAAACATAATAAAACGTTTATTGTTAAAAAGTCGAAATATTCTATTCATATGCACTGCAGACACATGCTTGCAAAATCATCCTTTGACCTTCAATAAATGTTTTTCGTTTGAAATAATTAAAACAAAAATGATGGGTATTTATAGTTACGGACATTACGCTGGAAAAGAAAACAAAAACATAGAACTGCAACGTCTCTAAATTCAAAGGCGTTGTCCACTAAACAAACAGTAATAAAACTTAATTGGTTAAACTGTGTTTGGAAAAGACAAGTAGCTTAGACGTTGTGAATGTATAATAGCATTTGTATAATGTATAATATCATTACTCATTAGTTTAATTGAAGAGTGAAGTCCGAAGGACCCTACGCATACTTTAACCAGCCAAACCCCGTTCATACCCCGTTCATATCCCCGAAAATGACATGACACGCAATTCATTACTTATACTTACAACAATAGTTCATTATTTCTTTCCAGAATTGTTCATTAAAATTTAGTTGCATTAAAGAAAACCTTTCAGTAATTCTTAAACGTAAGACTGAAACGCTAATAACAACAATAACAACAATACATTTAACAAATCATAGATTCAAACTTTTTAACATGTTTTTTTTTTTTTTAAAAATCGTGGCCTGCTGACACAATACAAACACTACTACGCTTTTTATATAAATATTCGATGATTCGCGATCCGAACATATCCGAAGATGTTGCGTTCATCGGAAAATATTTGCAATGGACGAAAGGCCGTTCATGAAAAGGATGTAAGTTGGGGTGTGGATATTGTAGTTCTGAATATACCTGGTCATTTAGTAATGGTTAAAGATTGTTAGTATGTACTTACAAAAATAAATGGTTTGAAGCGACGCAGAAACCATATCATTTATTATTTATTAAGTTGTTTTTTTTTACTTTTAGTGGTCGACATTTTATAGTATGAACTTACAAAACTGGTTTGATCCGACGCATGAACAATACCATTTATTTTGTGAAAGTATTTTTTTCTACCTTTCAGTGGTCGACATTTTATTTTGTAAACTACATACTGGTTATATCCATCGCTGCACCTGATTTACATCAGTAACGAATGGCTGCTGATTTACTGATAAATGTATTGGAAAACTTAAGAAACACTGCTTTTAAAATGTTGACCACTAATATATGTAGATAGTCGTTTATTAATGTTGTAACACAACGGTATGTTCACAGCAATACTTATATAAAAAACTACAGAAAAAAGCTCAGTATAAAAAATAAATAAACATAAACCCTGTTTAATGGCACTGGGTAAACACCAAAGACATAGAACAATAAAGCAAGATAATTTCAAACTGATAAAACCTACAAGTGGAAATAAATTCGGAATAAGCAATGGTAGGGTGGAGTTTTCCTCAGTGAGTGTAAACCAGATTAAGAGTACGTGTTTGGGTCCATGGCAGATTGTGGCAACTAACTTTATTTCAAACAGACGTGCGAAATACATATTACATTTTAATGTTTCATTGAGAACAAATACAGATAATCAGGGGTTTTATAATATACTAATCCTATTAACTTTTCAGAGTTTATGGAACATCAATCTACCAGTGTCAATTAATCTACTTCTAATCGTATAAAATTATTAGTTTTCATTTTTGAAATAACTTAATATTTCAGTGACAACTTATATGATGTCTCAACATATTCATATTCTGTTTTATAGACCTTAAATTAATATGAAGTATGCATACCTGTCAGTAGCATGTATTTCTATTGTACTTTCCTATATCATGAATTGGATCTAGATATTAAAGGATTGCTTATATCTTCTAGGTAATCATATACTTGTTAAATAAAAGACAAAGAAAGTCACAACCATCCATTCTTTGCACTTCTTCAAATCTGAAGAGTTCGGCTATTTTGTCTGTATGGCTTTCTGTGACAAAAAATGATATGTCGTAACAACTTACTGTTCACTTAAGCACATACAGTTAATGGTTGTACTGAATTGTTAAATTATTTAAACCAATATATAACACTTGAAAGTTAGTGTTTATAAATTAAACAGTAACAAAGATTGTTTTAGAAAACGGTTATCAACTAAGGACAATATGCTTATATTAAATAATTTGATACAGTACTTGAATAATAGAAACAAAAAAATATTTTGTGCATTTATAAACTTGAAACAAGCATTTGACACAGTCTTGAGATTTGAGCTGCTGTAACAGCATCTTATAAATACAAATATAAATGTAAAATGTCTAAAACTTGTTAAGAAAATGTAAAACAATAGAAAACAATATGTATCAAACACTTCAGAATACTCAAACGTTTTGTCAAGTAAAATTGGTGTCCGCCATGGGGAAATCTTTCTAAGCCCTATTTTCAATATTTTAAACGATTCACACTTATTCTTTGCCCGACATGTAATAAATGACGATGTTAATATTCATGTTTCTGCTCATTATTACAATATGCACAACCTTCTAAAATTGTTTATTTTGTTGTATGCTAATGATACAATTATCATGCCAGAAAATGGGTTCCAAAGTGCTCTTAACACATACTTCGTTTTGATATATGGAAATTAACAGTCAACACTTCAAGTCAAATATTTGTTGTATTTGGTTTAAGGCCGACAAAATTTATATAATTTCATTTTCACAAATAACATACTAGTGGTAATAAATGAATACAAATACCATGGGATATATTTTTGTCGAATCGGTTCATTTGCTTGATGCAAAAAGCATAAAGCTTCGCAGGCCACTCTAGCTATGTATAGTCTGAAATCACAATCGCCTATCACAACCAACTGACCAAATCATAGAACATTTTAAAGTATTTAACAAAAATATGTGATCTTGAAAAACTTTTCAGTAAAATGTCAAACAAACAATTATTTACATTTAGTAAATTGAGAACAAAAAATCACATGATGCCTATTGAAATTGGCAATTTGCATATTATACCATGATATGAAAAAGTATGTAATCATTGCAAAAATAAGTTTCTAAAACCATACTTCTAGGGACACTCCAATACACATACGTTAGAAAAATGAATGAATTCTAGCAACAAGAAACGGAGACAAATTTGTATAGATTTGTAACAACTAGTTTTTAGGTAGTTGGATGGTTGTAAATCATAACTTGCAGCTAAATTGATCATTACGGACAATTTGTATGTTTGTACTATTCTATTTAATTATATTGTACTTGTTAGCATATACTAAATGTATAGCTTATTTGTATTATGATTTTCTCAAAGACATGTGTATATGTGTAAGAGTATACGTGATATGATACATTTGAATGCTTATTTATGAATCAGAAAATATATAGTGCTTAATTTCACAAGTGGCTATTTGTTAGAAATTTAATTAACATACATTCATAAATGTATATATATATAATATATACTAGTAAATTAGATTCCTAGTCAAACTCAGGACTCTCCGATACCCATGTTGGGTATCAAATTCTTAATTTTAACATGTTTCTGTCGCCATGCCACTTATGTATATTGTATATTCCTCATTTGCCATATATTATGGTTTGAGTGAAAAAACGCTGACTTTTTTAAACATTTTTTTGTTGACTTAATGAATTATCATGTTTAACGCATTTGACTTTAATAATAAATAAAAAAAAACGTATTATTCGGGTACAGGTAAAAAAATAATAGTAGTGATATTTATTGCGCTTTTTTAATTAGTTTTTTTTGTGGCCTCGTAGCTATACATTAATCTTTTCTTAATAAAAGTAATTTTGCTATCTGTACATGAATCATATGCTTTTTTTAATCATTCAGTCAAATTAGTGATTCATGTGGGCAGAATTTGCCAAGTTTGCCAATTCATTTATTTCACTAAATGGTAGACTTTATCAATTAAGTCACATGCAAACCACAAACATGCGGTATATGCAATCAAAGACTAAAACTAATGTGTTTTCATTGATAAATTATTTCGCAGGCATAAAATGTTGAACAGAACAAGACAAAACAGAACAAAGGTTTATTAGGATTTATACAGAAGAAAATCGTCTGAGCATATGAAATTATCTAATATATGCCAAGCGTATGCACATCGTTTGCAAGTGCGCATTCATTTTGTATTATATCAACAATAAATAGAACTGAACAGAACATAGAGTTGTTGTTTAAGTTAAATTTATACATATATGTATGCTTGTAATATAATAATGCTGCAGTATGGGACTCGGTAACCAGGATGAAAATTATTAAGAGAACCCTATCACACAATTGCAGAGCCTAATCACATCACATTTATTAACTGAGGTTGGAGGTAGTTTATAATGATAAAGTTGTAAAATACATGTATCTGCCTAAACACTATATAATAACATGGATCTATACACTAAATCGAACTCATCTTCAGTATCAATTTGGTCACATAGAGAAATAATAATAATAATAATAATAATAATAATAATAATAATAATAATAATAATAATAACAATAATATTTATATAACTGATGACAAAAGAATAAGTATATTAACTTTAATTATGCGTCGTTCAGCAGTTTTGTTTTGTTTTTCTTTCTCATTTAAGACATCAAGTTTTTCATCGGCTTTCACCTTGTCTGTGTGATGTTTGTTTTGATCCCCTCCTAAATAAAACTTCTGTCCAAAGACACTAAATCAACGTCAACGGTAACGCTCAATACACGGTGGTACGTTATATGCGTAGACGACAGAATGACATGTATAGACTGGTTAATAAATTTATTGTGTAATTAACAATTGAATACCCTTGTGATTTGGGAGTATAAATACAATGGAGACAGACGTTGAATCACCATTGGTCACCGACATCCCATTCGAAAGGTAAGTGTCTCGTTTATGTTTTTGTTTGTTTCATTGAATTCAAATATATATGATCGTAAACATGTAAAGTAGATTACTAAAATATAAATCTTCTTCTTTAGAGTTTCACATTCATTGCAACACGTATGAAAGTCTGTTCGATTTGAATATTTGCTTATTGGTTACTAATTTCAATGTTTCAGTTTTTAATAACTTGTAAAACCGGACTCATGATACTGCACACTGAAGCTCGAAGCATTCATGGCTATTACAACTAACAGAAGCTATCATATCGTTTAAAGTGAAAATAGTAAAGCTTCCAACATTGTTCATGTTTCACAAATATCATATCAACTCACTACTTTTTACGTATTGTATACGAAGTAATTACAGTTTTGAATTAATCATACAAAGTAATCCCTTTGAACAATTGTATTTTTTTCGTTTCCAGCCATGTTGAAATCGGTAGCTTTGTTGTTGCTGGGCGCTCTCGCCGTAAACGCGGCTTACTACGGCCGTCGCGTCAGCAAAAAAGGATCGATCGGAAAATACGGAGGCGGATTCGGTGGCGGATATGGTACGTTAATTAAAAAAAATGTTCGTTGTTAAATTTAAGGAGCGCCAAATTTTTGTTCTATTGCTATGAAATTTATCATTGTGACTATAAAAGATAGTTCCGATATTTCCCTGACAATAAATATTTTAAACGTTTTTAACTTGTACATTAACAAAAAAATCATTATTCCATATTATACAGGCGGTTACGGAGGATATAGCTCTGGAATCGGAGGCTTCTCTTCCGGTGGATACGGTGGCAAGGGTGGCTTTGGTGGTGGCTATGGCGGTATGAGCGGAGGATATGGCGGTATCAGCGGAGGCTATGGCGGTATCAGCGCAGGATACGGCAGCGGAGGCTATGGTGGTATCAGCGGAGGCTATGGTGGTATCAGCAGCGGAGGTTATGGTGGTATCAGGAGAGGCTATGGTGGAATCAGCAGCGGAGGATATGGTGGAATCAGCAGCGGGGGATATGACGGTATCAGTGGAGGATATGGCGGTATCAGCGGAGGGTATAGCAGTATTAGCGGAGGATACGGCAGTATCGGATCAGGATATGGCAGTAGCAGCGGCTATGGAAAGAGTTACGGTGGCAGCATCGGAGGTCACAGGTAGTTTAATTATTAAATACGAAGCATTTTGCAATTTTGGAGTGGTTTTCGATTACTCCAAACTTTTTAATACGATTTGATTTTATATTGGAATATGGATTGGTTTTTAAATAACTAATTTAACCAAAACCAACATTCTGACGACAACATAATTTATCTTTATTTATTTTGCCTGTACTTGAATTCAGATTCAAAATAAATGCAAATAAAAGCTGATTTCGATGAATTGTGTTCGGCTTCATCGAAGTTATCGTAATCAAAGAATACGTGACAGTTTCTTTTAAAGCGAGTGTTTTACATGTAATCGGCTAATGCACATTCTGGTAACTTTAGCTATGTGCAAAAATAATATGTGTATTAATACATCTTACCTAATTTTACAGCATCGGTGGTTCCTTCGGCAAGAGTTACGGATCTGGTTTCGGAGGTTACTCCTCAGGCGGTTACGGAGGTTACTCCTCAGGTGGTTACGGAGGAGGATACGGCTCTGGCATCGGTGGCTTCTCTTCCGGCGGATACGGTGGCAAGGGTGGTTTTGGCGGCGGATATGGCGGCCAGAGCTACGGAGGCGGCTACGGTGGTAGCATCATTGGAGGCGGTATTGGCAGTGGTTTTGGTGGTTACGGACGCAGCATTAAGTCCATTGGATATTAAGTCCTGGTAGGTCATGAATTATTTCGTGATTAGCAATATTACTAGATATAATATTTAAAATAATTATAGAAGAGTTTAAGATGATACTCACACTTAATGAAAGACAGTCTTTTTATTTTACTTCTATAATTATATAAATCATTTAATGTAAGTTCTTACTAATCGGATATCTTCTTTTTTCATTCCAGAATGCCTCATGAACGTGCTCTGTCCCAAATGTTTACATTATTATTGTTGTGCAATCTTACTGAAAAAATAAAATGAAACACAAAAAGGATGTTGTTCTTATCTGTTTCAAATTTCCAACCAAATCTTCCATGTTGTATCCATTCTGTTTCGAAATGACTTTTGCATTTTTTTCGCTCTTTATCCAAAGAAGTATAAACAAGACCCAATATGATTTGATCTAGAATTGAAATCATTTCTGTGTGCAAAACATACTGGCATCATACTGTTGCATACTATTAAGGGGTGTTTATTTAAATCAAATGTCAATTACAAACGTGATATTGTAATCCTGCAATATCCAGATACAAATTAATGATATGCACCTGATCCGAAACTGTTTTCAGAAGAACGCATTTGGTAACAAGTAAGTTTGATGTGTGTTTTAATTGAAAGCCGGAGATAAGTTTATTGTCGAAATATCGATTATTAAAAAAAATATATTGGGCGCGTCTCAAAAAGAAACGCAAAAATCAGAAGCGAAAACAGTATGTTTTGTAAAAAAAAGTGAGTGATAAAAGAAACGTGATATATAGAAACCTCAATGATATGTGCAATTGTATAACTAATCAAGATGGTACGTTCTCTGGGCCTCTGTGTTCTTCTATATATAGAATCGGATCATCTACGGATCATCTTTCAAATATAGACTCTAAATTTAGACATACATCACCAGTGATCATTTTGACATATGAACTCACTGATTTTCCTTCTACGAGAACATTTAAACGACATGTGTTACGAACTCATTATATGTTAACTGCCCATTTCTGTACTATTAAGATCAATAAACGTAACGTTTACTATTTAAAAGTTGAAAAAGTTGAAATATTCTTTGGATATATGCAGTGCAGCTGACCCTTGCTTCCAAGATGTTTTTCGTTGTAAATATAAAACCTGAAATGGGGTATTTGGTTACGGACATGACGTTGGAAAAGAAAACAATAACAAAGACTTGTAAAGTCTATATTCAAAGGCGTTACCCTTTAAACAAGCAGTAATACAATTTAATTGGTTAAGCTGTGTTTGGAAAAGATAAGTAGCTTAGAAGAACTATATATTGTGAATGTATAATATCATTTGTATAATGTAATTATGAATACAGCTGTTTATTAGGTTATGGTAAAATATTGTAAGTATGTCCATTTTTTGAAATTTCTTCCTAACAACCATTTATATGTTAAGTGGTCTACATCGTATTGTGTAAACTACATACTAAATGGGCAAGCCACTGTTCACATATATTGCTGCACCCGATTTAAATCAGTAACGGATAACTGCTGATTTACTAAAATTAATGTTTTGGAAAACTGGAGAAATATTGTTTTAAATATGTTGACCGCTAATGTTTGTAGATGTTCGTTTATTTAAGTTGTTAGACAATGGTATGTTCACCGCAAGATAATTTGTAAATGATAAAAGCTATAAGTGGACGTGAGTTCGGATTAAGCAATTGATGAGTGGAGTTGGCTTTTTCACTGAGAATATAAACAATTAAGACTACGTGTTTGGGTACATGGCAGATTGTGGCATTTTATTTTATTTCAAAAAGACATGTGAAATATGTTTCATATTTTTAATGTTTTATTGAGAAAAAAAATAAGATAACCAGTTTGTAATAAACCAGTACTGGTATATTTTCAGAGTTTACGCGTCAATTAATTTACTTCTTATTGTATGCATTTTTTTAACAAAAATGATTTTTTTTATATATATATAACCTTATATTTCAGTGAAACATTATACTGTAAATATTTGCTGTATTATAAACGTCCTTACATCAATATCAGCTATGCATTACTGTTTAAAGTAGCGTGTATTTCGAGTGTTCTTTCCTTTATCATGGACGTATATCTAGATATTGGAGGATTGCTACTACATGTATCTTGTCTGAAATCATAAACTTGTTAAATGAAAGACAAAGAAAGTAACAGCCAGTGTAATCTCTTTTCGGGTTTTAACATATGTTTCTATAGGCCTTAACAAAAAAATATGAATGTATAAGCTGAACTATTGTTTGTTTGAAATGTAAAAATAGAAATTTCGTGACCTGAAACTGTGTTTTTAATCAAATATAACATTTTGGACCCATTTTAGCATTTTTTGTTATCGAGTTTTTGCGAGTCTTGGCATCAATTTCTTGACGACGTCTTATGCACTTAACATGGGTACTATTTGGCAAATTTTGTTATGTCTAACCACCTTTTATGTTTGCCGTGGAGATATTATGCAGTTTTTGTTCGCTGCAGAATAAGAATAAGTGTCCGTTAATATAAGTGCTATTAAGAAAAGAACTACAGCAGTTAAAACATCTTTTAGTTCAAATATGATTTTGAAAATACATCATTTTTAATTTTTTTAAATTTACTTAAGATGCTTCTGTTATACAGGCCCTGCTGCACTTCCAACACTACGCTCTATACAGTACAGCTCGATTATTCATAATATTGTATAATTGCTTATTTAGAATATACAATCATGTGAATATTATTTGTTATATGATAAATGCTCAAATTTGATAATAAAAACCATTTAACTTATACAATTACTTTTAATTTCTTTTCTCTTATATGCTTCTGTTTTTATTATCATACCCCCTATAAACTAAAAAAGAACATAATTTCCCTTATTCATGCAAAGCTTGTGTCACACTTAACCCATAACTTAAAACATTAAGTTTATAATTGTTAGTATTACAACATCTGGGACTTTATGTCCCAAAGGGTGGCAGTTATCTGATCGTCTGTCCGACCATCTGTCCCTTCCCTAGGTTTCCGACCAATACCTAAAACACGCTTAGGCCCAGGATTCTTAAACTTTGTAGGCAGGTTTGTCATGACCAGCAGACATAACCTTTTGATTTTGAGGTCAGTTGGTCAAATAAAAATGAAGTGGCGACCTTTAGATTCCTTTCAGCTAAAAATCGGTTTCCGATCAATAGATAAAGAACACTAAGGCACAGGGACCTTAAGCTTTTCAGGTAGGTTGGTCATGGTCATGCTGTGAATTCTATTTATTTAAGGTCAGTTGGTCAGAAATAAAGGTCATGCTGACTTTTAGGTAAAAATCGGTTTACATTCAATATGTGAAGAACGCGTTGGCCTAGGGACCTCAAACTTTGTAGGTAGGTTGATCATGACCAGCAAATAAACCTTATTGCTTTTGAGGTAAGTAGGGCAAAGGTCAAGCTCGTTGTGACCGTAAGCTGATATAATGCACCGTTTTCTATACATTATTGAAAAAAGGTTTAGGTTAAGGCAAAGAGACATCGAGCATGGTAGAGGGTCACTCAAACATGACCAGCCCCAACCAGCAACTATGTTGACGTCAGTTGATTAAAGATCAAGGTCATGGTGACCTTGAACTGAAAAATCCTATTTCGACAAATTTACTGAAGAATACTTGTATCAAGGTACCTTATTATATTGATGAACTGCATCTGCTCCCTCTTAGTAATGTTTAAAAAAAACATTCGCGGCGTCTTTGGTGTTTGCCATTTCAATTGTTCTTGTGTTTCATCTTAATAATGTACATCTTTGTCACCATACTGTTTCCAATACATTTATTTCATTATATCAACGGTAAGTCAATATTGATTTTAATCAAGTGAAGCGGTATGTAAACAGTTACTAACCCAGCTTTTGGGTAGTTTACATATTATAATGTAGACTACTTTAAAAGATGTTTGTATTTACTTACACAAAATAAATGTTTATGCGATTGCGTCTTTGTTTCTATATACGTTGTAGTTTGTGTTGTAGTTTTCTTCGGCAACATAATGTCCATAACAAAATACACGTCTTTTTTCGTTTTCAATATTTTGAACCTCAAACGTGTAAATATCTTAATGGTCAAAGAATTTTGTAAGTACGTGTTTTCTGCATTGGATTTACATGTGTTTTTTTTGTAAAGGGGACATAAGTGCAATCATCTGTCATGTTCGCTTGTCATGAGAAGTGAATGTGCTATGTGGGTGTGTATACATATATGACAATCAAAAGTGCTTCAATTATGAAAGAATGGTTGAGGTATTGTTATGTACGCAATGGCTTTAACTCTGGCTTTGATTATTGGCAAGTTATGCCCCATGACTGTCGAGAAAAACAGGATGGCCTTAGCAAATGGTTGTAGTTTGTCATTTATCCTTCGTTTTATAATTATCATAAACTATGACATTAGCGGCGTTTTTGTTAGTAATACACTAGTTTTGGTTTTATATTTGTTTCATGAACTGTGTATTTGTTGTGACAGTCCAAATATTTGTTTTTAAAGTTTTAAATAAAATGAATACCAGTTTTATCGTTTGTTTTACGAAAACGGAAACTATCGAAACCCCCTCCAGATGCGGTTTCGTCGGTTCGTTCCATCCGAAAACTAGCTCACTTTGAAAAAAAAACAAACATGGCGGACAGTGATCCAACACATGAGTTAAACACCATTTAGTTAAAGCAAGCAAACGACCATCTGCGGTATCATTGTTTTGAAGAAACTTAGAAATATTGGCTACATGCAGAAGCTCCATCATGTTGTTGAAGCTGTACATAAAACCATGCACTTGTTACTTCAAGCAAAACTTTGAAACAGGTTCCGAATAGCCGAAACCCTTGAAACTAAAATTGAAACTAGTTTGGTAGCAACAAAAACGCCCTTAAGGCACATTTGTGAGAAATCTGTGGTTTTAGTTTTCTGTGTCTATACTCGATTGTTAAGACAGCTTTCAGCAGCACTGGTGGGTTTTGAGAGGCGAAGAGAACGTACCACCTTTTTAAATCACTCTGTTGCAAAATACGGTATTCCTTGTGAGCACACTAAGTTCTGTATTCGTTTTTTTGCAAAACATACTGTTTTCGCCTATGATCTTATGGTGTTTGCATGTTTGTATGCTTGTTTTCCTTTTTTGAGACGCGCTTTATAATATTTTTTTAAACTTACCTATTAACAACTGTGCTTTTCAGTTTCGGATCATGTGCATATCATGAATTTGTATATAGGTATTGAAGGATTACAATTTACTATTATCTTGTCTGTAATAGTAATAGCCGTCCGTTAACAGCATGTAACAGTGTGATGAAAACATGACAGTATATATAGAAAATCTATACTGTTTTACCTTCTAGACAATGTCATATTTGGTCTTGTTTATATTACCTTAATGAGAAAATATCTTGCATATGTCATTAACTGACATTTAAATGGATGTTTTAATCGAAAGGAAAAGCACTGAATAGTCAGAGGAAATATTCAAAAGTCATTTCTTGACAGAATGGATAAAACATGTAAGATTTTGTTGAACGTTTGACATACATGTTATATAAAGGCAAAGTTCTTTTTGTGTTTCATTTTATTTTCAGCAACAACAATAATAATTTCAATAACTGGGACAAATCACGTTCATGAGGCATTCTGGAATATCAAAGAAGAAGTCTTAGTGGTGATCAAGAATTTACATAGAATTATTTATGTATAGAAGTAAAATGGAATGAAAGTAGTTTATAAAGTGTTCATGTTAATATAATTTTATACTTTTTCTGTAATTACTTTTAATTGTAAAATAAGACCCGTTGTGATGTTATTTACGGTATTCACTGTATACATAGAGAAATTGTTAATCATGACTTACCATGACTTAATATCCAATGGACTTTATGCTGCGCCCATAGCCACCGCCAATACCGCCTCCAATACCGCCTCCAATGATGCTACCACCATAGCCGCCTCCGTAGCTCTGACCGCCATATCCGCCGCCAAAGCCACCCTTGCCACCGAATCCGCCGGAGGAGAAGCCTCCGATGCCAGAGCCATATCTTCCTCCGTAACCACCTGAGGAGTAACCTCCATAGCCTCCTGAGGATGAACCTCCGTAACCGCCTGAGGAGTAACCTCCGATACCGGATCCGTAACCGCCTGAGGAGTAACCTCCGAAACCGGATCCGTAACCACCTGATGAGTAACCTCCGATTCCTGATCCGTAACCGCCTGAGGAGTAACCTCCGATACCGGATCCGTAACTCTTGCCGAAGGAACCGCCGATGCTGTTTAATTAGATAAGTTGTATAACTACACTTAAGTCTTGATGTTTTTGATTTTTTTACATATTTATTTATTTATTTATTTTCGGGTGATGGTTTTGTTTACTCATACACTCATTTTGCACATCCTTCAGATACCACAAAGTGTTATTAAGATACGTTTGCCGAAAACATGTAACGAATTCGCTTTACCAGAAACTGTTAGGTATTGTTTGATAACGTTTACTGCGAAAAAGCCGAACACTAGTTATAATTTTATCCTGCATAAACATTTATGTTGAATCTGAATTCGATTACAGGCCAAATAAAAGAAGATAAATTATGCTGTCCTCAGATGCTGGTCTTGGTTAAATAACTTATTTGAAAAATAACAATCCATATTCGAATAGAAAGACACAATCTTATTAGAAAGTTTGAAATAATCTCAAACCTCTGCCGAATTGCTAAATTCTTCGTAAATAATGACAAACCTACCTGTGACCTCCGATGCTGCCACCGTAACTCTTTCCATAGCTGCGGCTGCCGCCATATCCTCCACCGATACTGCCATATCCTCCGCTGATACCACCATAGCCTCCACCAAAGCCACCCTTGCCGCCGTATCCGCCGGAAGAGAAGCCTCCGCTGCCGTATCCACTGCTGATACCACCATAGCCTCCGCTGATACCGCCATAGCCTCCGCTGATACCACCATATCCTCCACTGATACCTCCATATCCTCCGCTCATACCGCTATAACCTCCACCAAAGCCACCCTTGCCACCGTATCCGCCGGAAGAAAAGCCTCCGATTCCAGAGCTAAATCCCCCTCCATAACTACCTGTATAAAGGAATATGATTATATGTGAGGAACATTTTTGTTCAAATGTTGTTTGTGCAAAATGTTTCTCAAATGTATTTTTAGGGAAATATCGGAACTTTATTTTATAGTATCAATGATAAATTTCATATCACTGAAAACACAATTTTGCAAAAACGGTCACGAACATTAAAAAAAACCCACAGAACAGAATCACTTTTCAGAAACGTACCATATCCGCCCCCGAAACCGCCTCCGAATTTTCCGATCGATCCTTTTTTGCTGATGCGACGGCCGTAGTAAGCCGCGTTTACGGCGAGAACGCCCAGCAACAACAAAGCTACCGATTTCAACATGGCTGGAAACGAAAAAAATACAATTGTTTAAAGAGAATACATTGTATGGTGAATCTAAAACCGTGTAATGACTTCGTACAAAATATTTTATAATATTGAGTTGAGTTGATATTTGTGTAACAGGGACATTGTTTGAAGCTTAACTATTTTCGCTTATAACAAATTGTAATTTGTTAAAGTCATGAATGTTTCGATCTTAAGTTTGCAAAACAGTGAGTCCAGAAACAATTAAGTCAGTAACCATGGCACAAATATTCACATGGAACAGACTTTCATACTTTTTGCAATGAATGTGAAACTCTTAATAAGAAGATATATATTTTAGTAATCTACGTTACATGTTTTCTTTCATATATATATATATATTTGTATTTAATGAAACAAACAAAGACACAAACGAGACACTTACTTTTGGTTTGGGATGTCGGTGACCAATGGTGATTCAACGTCTGTGTCCATTGTATTTATACTCCCAAAACACAAGGGCATTCAATTGCTAATAACAAAATGAATTAATTAACCCATCCATACATGTCATTCTGTCGTCTACGCATATAATGTATGTATAGAGACGGCAAAATGACACGTACCCTCGTGTATTGAGCGTTACTGTTGACGTTGGTTACATAAGTTTGGACACCTAGGAATAAAAATATTTATAGTTAGCCGCGGCGATCTTGTTTAATTTATTAACTGCTCTTACATGAGTTTCATTTAGGAA
This sequence comes from Mya arenaria, assembly GCF_026914265.1. Lineage (NCBI taxonomy): Eukaryota > Metazoa > Mollusca > Bivalvia > Myida > Myidae > Mya > Mya arenaria. The sequence continues at coordinate 22,496,829 of NC_069133.1, forward strand.
GGGATCAAAACAAACTTCACACAGACACGGTGTAAACCGGTGAAACCTTGATGTTTTAATTAAGAAAGAAAACAGAAAACTGCTGAACGACGTAGTTTCAGTCTTTGTTTGCATATACCGCTGTCTTGCTTGTGATTTTATTCATAAATTCTACTGTTTAGTGAAATAAATGAATTGGCAAACCTGACAAATACTGCCTACTCATTGTACAAAATATAAAGTTGACCACATGTATCACTTGAAATATCACTAATTAGATTTAAATGATAAAAACAAAAAAAGCAAATGATTTATGTATAGATAAAAATGACCTTTATTTAAAAAAGTTTAATTTATAACAACGTGGCCACAAATGCCCTAGTTAAAAAAAGCTAATATGTTTTATTTGTACCTAGATCATATGTCTTTTTTTATTTATCATTAAAGTCAAATAAGTTTAACATGAATATACATTGAATTAAATATAAATGAATAATAAAATGTATCAACCTATATTGTGCGCCTTTAAGGTAGTCAAAGTCAACATCAGTGTTTATTCTTACATACCATTGTGTACGGCAATTGAGGTATATACAATATACATACATGGCATGGCGACAGAAACATGTTTAAATTCAGAATGTGATGCGCAACATCAGAGAACATCGGAGAGACATGAATATATAAATATATATATTTAACCAGGGAATGTGTGGCCTCGTAGCTATAAATATTTTTTTAATAATTTAAAAGGTCATTGTTTATACGTACATAAATCATATGCTTTATGTTTATATAAATATGTTAATTTAATTCCTAACAAATAGCCACTTGTGAAATTAAGCACTATATGTTTTTCTTATTCATGAATAAGCATTCATTTGTACCATTTCACGTTTCCTCATACACATATTCATATGTCTTTGAGTTAATCACAATACAAATAAGCTATACATATAGTGCTAACAAGTACTATAAAATTAAACAGAGTAGTACAAACATACAAATTTTCTGTAATTAACATATCAGTTTAGCTGCAACTTCCTCAGTATTTACAACAATTCGACAAGCTTATCTTTGAAAAAAACAACATCATTTACAAATCTATACAAATTTGTCTACGTTTGGTTGTTGCCTGAATTCATTATTTTTTTCTAACTTACATGTATGGGGGTATCTATAGAAGTAAGGTTCCTTGATAAACATACCTAGTTTTTTTATATATTGTATGTATGCACTGTGCTGTTTGTGGAGTTTTGTGCTGTTCTTCCATGTTTCTTGTTTGTGATTTTTCGTTTTAATGTTATATGTCTTTGGCGTTTACCAAGTGCCATTAAACCGGGTTTATGTTTAATCTTTTTGCTACTGAGCTTGTTTCTGTAGTTTTTCGCATACATATTGAGAAAGAGATTACGTTCGATATTTAAATGGTATCATTCGCACAAATAGTGAAAATCGTAACTTACTTTATTAATACAATGATTGCATACTATTCCATTCAGTGGTATTCTATGCCAATTGCCAATTTCAATAGGCATCATGTGATTTCTTTTCCTAAATTTAATAAATAAAATTTATTGTTTGTTTGGCATTGAGATGTTTTTAAGGCCAAATATTAATTGTTAAAAAAACCTCTGTTACTTGCCTTTTCTATATTAGACAACCAATCACTTTGACAAAATATTATTGAGCTTTTGCTTAGCATTATTTTTAAACACTTGGGATTTATTATCTCTTGACTAAGCCATAAGTTATTCAGACCACATTTGATAGGGATCGATTTAATAAACTATATCCAAGGATATCTTTCTTTAAAATGATATCATGAAATGGAAATGCTATATTTTTATGTATTACTCTGTATATCATGTAGGTTGCCATGTGTGTTACCGTTTGGAAAAAAGTAATCTCCCCCAAGAGGCTATACTTTTTATTTATATCAATCGATAAGTGTTTCATTCCTGTTTTGCCGTATATCATGTAGTAAGGCATCGAGCGTTTCAGTTTGAGTAGATATTTTAGATATTTAAGTTCAACCCTTTCTTAAATATCATTATTACCAAAACGCCAGATTTCTGCATCATATAATAAAATATATTTATCAAACAGTTCTATGCGTAGATCAATTGGTAGTGATAGACGATTTGAATTGCAGACTAATCGAGTGGCCAAAGAAGGTATATGCTTTTTGCTTCTAGCAAATAAACCGGTTCGTTTGAAATATATCCCAAGGTATTTATATATTCATTTACTACATCTTTTTGAACTTGATATTTTGCCGGGCTTTACAAAAAACACAACAGTATTTGATTTTGTAGTATTTACCGTTAATTTCCATATACCACAATAGTTGGGGTACGTGTTAAGAACATTTTGTTACCCATTTCTGTTTCGGACATGATTATTGTATCATCAGCATACAACAAAATACATATTCTTAGTAAGAGGTGTGCATGTCGGGCATCATTACATTTCGGGCAAAATTTGAGTGTAAACCATTTAAAAAGGTTAAAAAGAAGAGGTAAAATGTTGTCCCCTTGGCGGACACAAAGGTTACTTGACAAGACGTTTGAGTATTCTGTATTGTTTGATACACAATATTCTATATTGTTTTAGATGTTCTTAATTATTTTTTATACATTTTACAATAATATTTGTTTTTATTAGATCCTGTCCTCCAGACTAGGTAAAATGCTTGTTTCAAGTCTATAAATGCCAAAAATGATTTGTATTAAATGATTCAAATATAAATTACTCAAAGTTTTAGACATTTTACATTTATATTTGTATTTTTTTTTTAATTTCTGCCAAATCCCAGATCTCTAAACTGTGTCAAGTGCTTGTTACATGTGGAAGAACGAACAAACTAATTATTTGTTTCTATTATTCAAGTACTGTATTAAATGATTCAATACAAACATGTTGCCCGTAGTTAAATAACTTTTTTTCTAAAACCGGCTTGACTACGATCAACAAGGTTATTAGATTTGACGAATTTATCAAGGCGAACATTCTATAAGGAAGTAAATAATCTACCAAGACAACTTAATAATGTTATAGATCGATTTTCAGGACGGCTAGGACCTCCTTTATTTGTATTCCCCGAAGGTGGGCATATCAAAATAGAAACGCCCGTCCTTCTGTCCGTCCGTGTGTCCGGCTCAACTTCTCGTGTCCGGGCTGAAACTTTCTCTTGTATGGACATATTTTAAAATAACTTGCCGCGTGTGTTTTGTATATAAAGACGATGTATCGCGTACAATACCTGTGTTCATACCTTTAAGTTTAAGGTTACACTGTTTGAATACTATGGAATGCTGCATATAAGGACAAAGAGTGTATGTGGTCGTGTCCGTGCTGTACCTTTTTCATGTATGGAAAGATTCTAAAACGGATCGTCCGTCCGTCGGGGCGGATTAACGGACGAACGGACGGACAATAAGATAACTAACCACCGTTTGGGACATAAAAGTCCCTGATGCTGTAATACTAACATTTATAAACTTAATGTTTTATGTTTTAGTTATAGGGTAAAGTGTAACACAAGCTTTGCATGTGGAATTTTAACTTTGTGCGTTTCAATATTCCAATATGGCTTTTGTAGTTGGGCATTCACAGGCGAAACACTTCGGCAATTTCACTCAGTGTCCAGTGTTTTCATACTCTGGATATACCGTGCAGGATCTGTGACTCAAAAGTCATCAGTTTTATCAGTTGGTTCATTAGAAGTCGATATGTAAAAAATAATACGGTTAATATTATTATTTGAGTGGACGATGTTATGATGTATATTAAAATGTATAACATCGTGTAAGATTTCAATGTGCTTTATTAGTATGCAATGTGTACAACTTTTTTCTCAAGTACTTGTCATGTCCGTAAACCGTTGTAAGACATGACTGTTAACACTTAGGCCCAATAAAACTGTCACATTTCGCACATCGCACCTATGGTTATAACTAATATACGGTGATAAATACCCTACTGTATTGAGACTTTAATGACCATTCTTTGCTGACAAGTTAAACACATTGTGTTTCTAGTGTCCGCATATTTTTTTTAGCTGACTGATAGTTGTAACTGAATATTAGTTATTACAAATTTTAATTACTAAAAGTTGGCTTCATTCCGTTTCTATCTAGTAAAAGATTTATATAGACCTGTAGATTTTATGGTCCAGTGCATACTGCTGACATTGTTGTATTTCAAAATAAATTTGGTCACAGCAGATACAAATTTAAACAAGTAGCACAGTGCAGTTTGCAAGGAGACAATATATTCAAACTTCAACAAGATGATGACGATACTGTTGCTGCTGCTGCTCCTACTCCTCCTCCTCCTAATACTCCTACTACTACTACTACTGCTACTGCTACTGCTACTGCTCCTGCTGCTGCTGCTGCTACTACTACTGCTGCTGCTGCTACTGCTACTGCTGCTGCTACTAATAACAAAATAATAATAATAATAATAATAATAATAATAATAATAATAATAATTTACATGAATTACACCTCGTTCCATAGTTATCTTTTTACTTTCTCCTTTGAAACAACCGGTTCTTCATCGGTTTTCCACTTTTCTGTGTTTATCGAATCAAAAGATATTCGTTTTTATCTCTTCATTAAAACAGAGAATGCACACATTTATTCAAAACAAGTTATTTAAAACACCGCGGCTCGCTAAAATAATTTTATTCGTAGACGTCTAAAGATACGTAACGTCGACGTAATCAACGTCAAAGGTAACGATGAATACACAAGGGTACGTGCCATTTTTTCGTCCATATACATACATTATATTCATAGACGACAGAATGACATCTTAAGATGTGTTAATAATTTTTTTGTATAATTAATAACTGAATACCCTTGAGTGCTGAGAGTATAAATACAATGGACACCGACGTTGAATCACCATTGGTCACCGACATCCCATACCAAAAGTAAGTGTCTCGTTCGTGTTATTTTTTTCATTAAATACAAACATTATGTTAGTAAACATTTAACGTTAACTACTTAAATTTATATGTTTTTCTTAACAGTATCACAATCATAACATAAAGTAGGAAAGTATGTTCCAAGTGATCGAATATCTGTTTAATGGGTACTGACTTACATGTTTTAGTTTTCAATAACTTATAAAAACAGGACTCATTTTACTGCACACTGAAGCTCAAAACATTCCCGACTATTACAACTAACAGAAGCTATCATATCGTTTGAAGCGAAAATACAACTATCAGACGCTATCATTATTATTGTTTAAGACGAATATAAATATGCTTCAAAAATTGTCCCTGTTACACAAATATACATGTAGGACCAACTCAATTAATAGTGTTAAAATATTGTGTACGAAATAATTATAGTTTTGAAATCAACTTACAATGCACTTGTAATAAATGTATTATTTCGTTTCCAGCCATGTTGAAATCGGTAGCTTTGTTGTTGCTGGGCGTTCTCGCCGTAAACGCAGCTTACTACGGCCGTCAACGTAGAACCAGCAAGAAAGGATCGTTCGGAAAATACATAGGCGGATTCGTAGGCCAGTCTGGTAAGTTTTTGAAAAGTACTTTTGTTCTGTGTTCAATTTTCGTATCTTTTTTTCTGAAAAAAAAAACACAACACATTCACGTCACGTATGTGTGTTATTTTACTTATTAAATATGATTATCCTCACTTGTACATTGGAAAAAATAAATAAAAGAATTAATCATGGTTTCGTTGTACAGGCGGTTACGGAGGCGGATATGGTTCTGGTATTGGAGGCTTCTCTTCCGGCGGATACGGTGGCAAGGGCGGCTTTGGTGGCGGCTATGGTGGTATCAGCGGAGGATATGGTGGTATCAGCAGTGGATACGGCAGCGGAGGCTTCTCTTCCGGTGGATACGGCGGCAAGGGTGGCTTTGGTGGAGGCTATGGCGGTATCAGCGGAGGATATGGTGGTATCAGCAGTGGATACGGCAGCGGAGGCTTCTCTTCCGGCGGATACGGCGGCAAGGGTGGCTTTGGTGGAGGCTATGGCGGTATCAGCGGAGGATATGGCAGTATCGGTGGAGGATATGGCGGTAGCAGCGGCTTTGGAAAGAGTTACGGTGGCAGCATCGGAGGTCACAGGTAGGTTTGTCATTTAATATGAAGGATTTAGCAATTTTGCCTTGGTTTTAGATTCCCTTTTGATACAGTAGTACTTTTCTGTTCGAATATGTATTGCATTACTGTGATTTACATTATTTATCTTAATTCATTATACATTTAATTGAAATCAGATTTAATTGACGTAAATAGCGGCTGGATTTAGTAATAATTTTCTACTTTACAGCAAAAGTAAACGGTTACTCCCAGAATTGTAAAACAGTTAAAATACACATAACATTGTATGGCAAAGAAAATTCGTAACATGTTAGTGATCAACGCACCTTTTGAGAGCGTTGTGGTAACTTTAAGTTTGTGTACAGACATAATATCATGAAGCATTGGTGTTTTATAAAATAAACACACAACATAAATCAGGACTTAAGATAATTTATCCAATCATTTATTTTTTTCAGCATCGGTGGTTCCTTCGGCAAGAGTTACGGATCCGGTATCGGAGGTTACTCCTCAGGTGGTTACGGAGGTATCTCCTCAGGTGGTTACGGAGGTTTCTCCTCAGGCGGTTACGGAGGAATCTCCTCAGGCGGTTACTCCTCAGGCGGTTACGGAGGTATCTCCTCTGGCGGTTATGGCTCTGGCATCGGAGGCTTCTCCTCCGGCGGATTCGGTGGAAAGGGTGGCTTTGGCGGCGGATATGGCGGCCAGAGCTACGGAGGCAGCTATGGTGGTAGCATCATTGGAGGCGGTATGGGCGGTGGTTACGGAGGCAGCATTAAGTCCTTTGGAGGATATTAAGTCATGGTAAGTTTATGATTATTTCATAATACATGAAATCATGTTTGAAATATTGACGAGTCCTTTTTACTGTCGTCAGTATCGCAGTTTGAATATTTCTATACGGTGAAGGGCCTCAATAACATCACAGTGTCTTGTTTTAAAATATTTTCAGAAAAGTGTAAAATGATTCTTACATTAAATAATATACATTTGTTTTATATTATACTTATATGTATCTATATATTTTTATCATAAAGCAGTGTTTTTCATAGAAATCTTTGTTTCTATTTCAGAATGCCTCATGAACGCTCTTTGTCCCAAATATTGAATGTATTTTTGTTGTTGTCAAATTTTGCTGAAAAATAGAAAATAAAAATATGATATTGATTCTGTATGTTTCAAACATTCAAAAAAATCTTGTTTAATTTATATTATTTTTTATCTAAAAGTAAAATAAATATACTTTCACGGTCGAAAAAAGAAAGACCGCACATTGGCAAATACTTCGTCCAGTGATTTGCATGCGCAGAAAGTC